>NW_028186978.1:101596-106570 GCF_003343005.1 Rhea americana
AAAAAAAAAAAAGAAGAAGAAAAAGCTCCTAATGACTGAGCCTTTTTTTGCTCTGGGTAGATAGATGAGGCTTCTTTTATCCCCATTGACTTTACCCTTTAGTCACTGCATCACACTGAACAGCTCCCATCCAGTTACTCTGATCTTTGTTTCTTTTCTGGTTGTCTTCACTACATGTTACCTCTTAGGCTGGTTCTGTGGTACATGATGATAAGTCGTCATCTCCTGTTACTTATTCATCAGTCATTACACTGTCTGCACATTGTGTATCTTTCTATATCTTCTGCTTGTATCTTATTACTACTTGAAAGATTGCTATAGCGCTGTAGAAAAACATTATTTTACCATTTTCAGTTTTAATTCATCACTTAACCAATTTTATATCAACTATTATATAGTTGGTATGATGTTTGCATGATGATAGCATTTAATACGTTCTGTGTTAACTTTATCTGGTTTAATATTTCAGGAAGTTCCCCTCCACCTTAGAATATCTATGTGAAATAAGTTAATATATATTTAATAAAACATGCTCTCAAAACAAAACTAATCAGCCAAACCTGATATCCCATCAAAATAATGGATAAGGGGATGATAACTAAAAGGAAGTGATCCAGGCTGTAATAGCTTAACAAGTAGGTTATTTCTGGAGAGCTTCACACAAAAAAGGTGTAACCTAGACATCTAAGCAAGGCAAAGAATGTACTGGAATATGGACAAGCAAAAAATAAGTATGGGAAGAAAAGAAAATGATGGAAGAAAAACAAACTTGCCAAAATTGAGGCTGATATTTAGAGACCTTGGCTACATTCATTTTTCACAGAACCTAGAAGAGCAAAATAATCCCTCTTTCAAAGGTCACTAACAAAGACTGGAGATGGAAGTCATGGGAAACAGGAAACTCAGGAAACAGTATTTTGATATCAGTCTATGAATATCAAAGTGAAAGTATTTATAATCTACTTAGTTATTCATGAGTAATGCAGTAACTTCTCTAATATCAAGAGTGATGAGGAACACTTACCAATATTTTTAAAGGAAGACTGCAAAACCATAGTCCATTCCCATCTCTGCCACAGTGGCCACTTAATGGATTTATATATTTATTAAATAATACTTAACTGATTAAATAAGTAAAGTTAATTCAACATTATCTCAGGGTTGCTTTGTTTTGTTTTGGGGGGGGTCATGTCTTTTTAGTTTTTTTCTTTAAAGTTGGAGAAAAAGCTAGTTCATAACAAAGCATGAGAGCTGAAAGCCTGGGCTTTCAATATCAATCAAGCTCAAATCAATAAAGCCTTTATCAATATCATGGGGTCACAATTTTATCCAATACTTAGAGTTTTTGAGGAACGCCCTTGCACTGCACCAGCAGTGACTATTAGCAAAATTTATTGAAATAAGTTTCTTTAAATATACTGCATATACAAATATGAAAACTAGAGCTTGATTTCAGAAATCTCAATCCGTCTGTTTCTTCAAGATGTCAGAAGTCTGTTTTTATCCCTATTCTGTCTGAGGCTTAGCCTCAGTGTATGACCTGGACTTCAGTTTTTATGATGTAGGCCTAAAAACTAGGCTACCTTACGAAGATTTTCAATGATGGCCACCAGAAAACACAAACAGGGAAGGCAACAGTCTGAGAACCAGCAATCCCTTCTGCACCCCCTACTCCTCTCACCCCTTCCCCCCCCCCCCCCCCCCCCCCCCCCCCCCCCCCCAAAAAAAAAAAAAAGTGATATAACTAGGTAAACTCAGTAGATTTGTCTGGGCAGGGACAGTCTTTGAAGTATGTGTCTTAAAATCCTTTGAGGTAGAGGTCTTGCCTTCTTAGTGAATAACAAAGCCACTTCTAAGATCAGATAGCAATAGAATAAAGAGAAGCTGATTGGAAGAGACCTCTGGAGATTATCTTTTTCAATCTGCTGCTTAAAATGGAGTACTTGGTCTAGTAGAGCCTTGAAAACTTTAAAGGATGGAGATTCTGCAACTTCCCTGGCTCTAGTGTTTCATTTACCCTTTTAGAGGAAAAGTTTTTTTTCTAAATTCCAGCTTAAACCTCATGAACATCAATCCATGTGCATGACAGACCCTACTTGCTACATTCAGTGCCTCTTGGCAGCAGATATTTTGAATGTCTGTGCTACTCAGCACTGAAGGGGGGGAGGGGGAAAAGAGAAGCCTAGGTCCTGTCTAAACTAGATGGTGTACTTTGAACAGGGACTCCATTGCTAAACATCTGCACTTGTGAATTATATCATAGAATGGTAAGGTTGGAAGGGACCTCTGGAGGTCATCTAGTCCAACCCTCAGCATAGCCCCATACGGGGATTGAACCCATGACCTTAGTGTTAGCAGCACCATGCTCTACCCAACTGAGCTAAACCTGCCCCCAGTTCTCAGGTAAGTTTGTTTTTCTAATTGCATAAAGTATTTACATAATAATTCAATAAGTAGAAAATATTCCTTCTCATCTGAACTTGGCAATTGTCGGCTGGGTTCCAGTTATTATGGGTAGGTAACCTCACAAAATAGAGTAGGTCAACAAGAGATTAATTCCTCTTCGTCTTTTTCCTTTCCTTAGTTATTCACCACAATGTCATGTGTATAGCACAGTACTGAGGATGCTTTCCTGGAAGTTGCTTTAGCAGCATTTTCAGGGTGGTGATTTTTTTTTTTTTTTTTTGAAATTTTAAGTGATATAATTAAAGGAAACACATGGTAATTAAATGTCAATTTTATGTAAACAACATAAGTTACTTACCACTTATGTACGTACTTAAAGTTATATTCAGAGCCTCTGAACAAATAGATGAAGACATTTTGCTAAATAGGTCACTCTGTTTTACCTAATTCATTGTTTTGCGTATTTAATGGTATTTAACATACAGAAATGTTTCTCTTATTTTTCTACCAGTCTGAAGCCTAACATGTTTTCCTTTGAGGTGATAAGAAATATTAAGTCTCCAAGGCAATTCACACTTTTTTTTAAAAAAAAAAAATCTTCATTTTAATAGCTCCTAATGCATATTACACCTTTAATTAAACATAGGAAAAATTGTTTTGAGTTTTTCCTGATGGCACAGGAGACCAAACTCCTTTCTACAAAGGAGTCTCATTAAAGTGTATTGACTTGCATTTGTTTCAGTGCCAAGTCTTCATAGGAGAAGAGATGGAATTTTTTTTTTTCCTTACAGTGTAAATAGGATGCTAGCATGATACTCTTGGTGTTAGCCAGGCCTGATGCTGCCAGAGAAGTTATACACGTGATATGTGGAGAGAAAGCACTCTCCACACCTGCAATGCAAAGAAGTTAAAACTGTTTAGTCAGAAGAAACAGGGTATCCTCAGAAAACTGTACAGGAATGACTTCATCTGCAAGCTGTAAACAAATTGATTATAACAGGAATGCATTAAAAAATATGGTCACATAAATACTGTAAAACTAGGGCTTTAAAATTGCTTGTAATACAGTAGTAAGTGTACTTTGGGCTTAGTATGTTAGTGCAATGATGCATCTGTAGAAAAACTGTAGAAAGCAAAGTGTGTCTTTGAGGGGGTTGCTAAGAACCTTAGGCTGCTGTTAACTGCTAACTGTATACAAAATCTGACGTGTAAATCAAATGGAAAATAACACAAGGTTTCACCAGTGTTCTGTGTTGCAGCTAGTATAACTTCTGATGGAAATCTCTTATTCTCTTGAGCAAAATCATCACCTCAGCAAAGAGGATTTTAGTGAAGGTGTATGATGAGCAAGGTATTGTTAAACAGAGCCTACAGTTCTTCAAACCAATGCCAGTAAATCAAATCAGTATTCACAATGAGACACCTCATTTTATGAAGCTGAACTATCTTTGTGAAAGGACGTATTCCAACTATAAAAGGCTACAATTTAATGTGGTTAAAGAACAACTATGGGGGCCTTGCATCCATTAGTGCCTAGTAAAATCAATTAAAATATGCAAACTCAATTACATATTTCCTATTATCTATCAGTAAAAAATGAAGGGGGCTGCATGTAGGACAATAACATTGCTGTCTTGGGTCACTTTTCCACAAAGTAATCTGGAAAGTAGATGAAAACTAGTTAGACAGTAATTTAATACAACTACTGCACAAGCCAGGAGGAGAATATTTCACTCTGTAGTGGATCAGTAAAAGAAAATCTTAAGTAAGAATAGTCTAATTAGTCAGAATAATTAAGATCTACCAGGGTGCAATTACTTCTACAAAGAATAGAACCTCATGCAATACCCTAAAGTAGTTGGAGTCTTTTGCATCCGATGTGAAGGTTTTGTTTTCGCAGCTATGGAAAGCAGTCTTAAAGACTTCAGACATCTATATCAAATTGGAAAATGAACAAGGCTCATTTTGACAAATAGCCTGTATTTTTCTAGCTGTTCGAAAGTGAAGGTAATGCTTCTGAGTGAATGAAGCAAATGTATTTAAAATTAGATTAAAATTGAAGATAGTTTAATTAAAAAAGGTTAAAAAGTGAAAATAGCAAATTAGTGTTAGGTTCCTTTTAAGCTTTTCACCAGCAGGATGACTTTCTTACTTCTATTGACATAATAGTCCAATATCACTATTCTGCTCTTCCTTCACTTTCTTTTGTGCTCGTCCTTCACCTTCGAGTTCTTCTGCCCTTCAAGTTAAGCAGCTGTAGATTCTTTCCATTTTGCCTGAAATAAAATCCTCAGAAATCTACTCTAGATAAGGTCACTACCTGCTATTCAGGTTATGGTCATGTTTGAACTTTTTAATCTGTTATTTAYCTTCTTGGTCTGTCTTGGTGAGGCCTCATCTCGAGTACTGTGTCCAGTTCTGGGCTCCCCAGGACAAGAGAGACATGGAGCTACTGGAGAGAGTCCAGCGTAGGGCTACGAGGATGATCAGAGGGCTGGAGCACCTGCCCTATGAGGAACGGCTGCGAGAGCTGGGCCTGTTCAGCCTGGGGAAGAGAAGACTGAGGGG
>NW_028186978.1:106611-115955 GCF_003343005.1 Rhea americana
GAGAGCTGGGCCTGTTCAGCCTGGGGAAGAGAAGACTGAGGGGAGATCTTGTCAATGTGTACAAGTACCTGAAGGGAGGGTGTCAAGGGGACAGGGACAAAGTCTTTTCAGTTGTCCCCTGTGACAGGACAAGAGGCARTGGGCAGAAACTGAACCACAGGAAGTTCCGCCTGACCGTGAGGGGGAATTTCTTCCCTGTGAGAGTGACGGAGCACTGGCCCAGGCTGCCCAGAGAGGTTGTGGAGTCTCCTTCTCTGGAGATATTCATGGCCCGCCTGGATGCAACCCTGTCTACCATGCTCTAGGTGACCCTGCTGAGCAGGGAGGTTGGACTAGATGATCTCCAGAGGTCCCTTCCAACCTTACTGATTCTGTGGTTCTAAGTAGCTCAGATAGTCGCACTGTGTCCTTGCTGGGAAAATTTGGAAAGAGTGTGGTGAGACACAGACTGCTTCCTAACTCACTGGTTAGGGCAATTACGTATCATTAGGAAACGCAGGTTTACATTTAATGGGAAGGGAATTGAATGCTTTCTACACCCTGGATGAATGTTGTACCAGGAGAAGTTTATAGAAAGGTGTGATTGTTAGTAGCAGTTGTGAGGTAGCTAATGAGAAAACTATGGGACTGTCAGGCAAACTGAGGCAATTAAAGGATTTAGGGAAAAGAACAGAAAAAAGGATGTTCCACTTCTCATTTTGAAAGAAAAAGCTGGCAAAATCTTCAGCCTGGCCATCTGTTGAATGTGTATGAACACACAGAGAAGCAAACCTAGGAGTATTTGGGTACATATTTTTATTTAGTTCTGTTGTTCTTTTAAAGGTTTTTCTTGATTTAGGCCTAAGTTAAGGCTTTAGGGAGAGGGTGCTTCTAATTTGGGTGTCAGAATTTGGAAAGAATTCAATTAACTTACTGGTTTTGCATTGTTGTTACACCTAGGTGTAAGTTTTGCTTCCCCCCCCCCCCATCTGTAAATGGAAAAAAAAAGATGCTGGGTGGTTTAAACTCAATAAAGACTGATGTGCTCACTTAGCCAGTAATGGGGTCATATGATCTACTTGCATATAGCTCTGTTAAGTGGTTGGATGAATACTTGGACACTTACCCAGCCTTTGTCACACTCAGTACCATAACCTTGCCAGATATTTCTAAGTCTTTTTTGTTAGACTTATCAATTTGTCCTCATAGATCTGTGATTTTTTTTGCCCGCCCCCGGCCAAGTGAAACACACACTCTTCAAGGTGTATGTTTTTTTTTTTTCTCTTATAAATAGTAATAATGAATATTAACATCTCTGCTCTCTTTCAGAGAGCTTGGAGGAAGCTATTTTTAATATTATTGGGTTAACATTACAGGGTTTCTGCATTAGAGCTGTGCTGCTGGTGTACAGAGGAAATAACTAATTGGCAATGAGGCTGATGTGCATCTGCTTTTTATGCAGCTCATCATTTAAGAATTGAAAAAAGTACACAAGTTTTAAGCAGAGAAGAGGTAAAATTAAAACTCTAGCAAGCAAATACTTAGTTAGAATCACTAATAAGCTAGATGACATTATTTTGCCACACCCACGTAGACTAGAAGAAGCAGTTTTCTCATACCTACGCTTTGTGACTCTTGTTTATATATGTGTATGCTCTCCATGTAAAGAATATTGTGGTTTTAGCCTATTTGTCAAAGCTGTAGTGTATAGGAAATATCTGATTCTTCCTCATCATATGCATCTGCACGTACTTACTCCCTGCTTCTTAACCTAATCATCCAAAAGCTTGTGACAATAAACGTAGAGTGGTTTCTTGTCTGCAGCAGTATTCTCTACTAGAGAAGATTCCCTGGTGAATTCATTATTACACAGAAGTCCCACCCTCATGAAAGTGCTGTAGACACATAACAGGATTACTGTTCAAGAGTTTACTGGGATGCAAGGAAAATTGTTCCAGTCGGTCAGAAGCAAGCGTCTTTGACTAAGGTAGGAGATTTGTCTCTCTTACATACTTTGAGAGAAATAGGGAAGCATTTCTATTTTTTTTTTCTGTAGAGAAAAAAAATCCTTCAGGCATTCTAGTACCGGTTCAGTTCATAATGGAAAAAATATAGTGCTCATTTAAAAACTCTAAAGCTAGCTTTGTAAAAATATCTTGTTAGCATTAGTATGTTTCCATGCAAACAACCAATAGAGGTTGATTGTTTTACTGCTCAAGGAATATGTGTAGTTCAAATACCTTTAAAAATGCTAGAGAGAGGGCGCTTTTATATTGCTGAATTATTTATGATTTTCAAGAAAAACTTACAGGCGTTTTTTGAGTCATTCAGCGTTATTTCCTCGGCATCTTGTAATTTCATGGTTAGCATGAAAATGTCAATTTTTAGTTTTAATATATTGTTCGTTGTATTTGTAGCTTGAAAAAAATACATATTTCATCTCTGAATCACTATTGTGATAGTCATTTGTTATACTAGTATCATAAATATATGACTAATATATATTATACTTTTTTATAGATCTTTTAACTTTTTTAATTAGCTAATGTACAGAATGTATTCATGTAATTCCTAGAAAACAAATTAGCTAGATCTAATAATCTAATGGCATAGCAGCTTTCTCAAAATATAGAGCTGTCTAATCGATGTGGTGACAAATGAAATGATCTGTGGCCTTCAGTGCTGGGAGTTAATTGAATGAATGGACAGGGTGGGTTTTATTTTTTATTTTTTTTTAACAGCAGCTCATATATTCCTAATGGAAAGCTTGGGGCTTTTTCTTCCTTAAAGTAATTGCACATTTATTCTTAATTGAACTACCCTGATTTTATCCAGCAGGTTGCTTTTAGGTAGGGCAAGGGTCTTTGACAATTTAACTCTCCAAAGTATAAACATCAATATGATGTATACAGCACCTACTTATAACTGTAAGTGACTAAAAGTCACTTTAATCTGCATTTAAAACATTACCTACTCATAATTTCTGAAAGCAAAACAAAATTAGAGTGCTGGGAAATATCTCAATTTATGAAACATATTCTGTATTTCAAGTAGCTTTGCTCTCCATACTGCAATATGAGGAAATAAAACAAAAGATGACTTTTGTTGAAGTGRGTTTTCTCAGCATGAAACCAGCTATAACATAAATGATTTACTCCACAGTCAGTTTGGTGCAGGAGACTATATAATTGGATCTAGATTCTTGTAAGTCAGTTTTCTTACTAGGATTCAGACATGAGAAATGTCAGAACAGTTAYTAATGTTCATACGATCACTCATGTCTCCAAAAATTTGGAAAGTTACCTGTTTGCCTGTACCTCCTCCAACTGCTCCATATCTGAGGAGCATCATGATCAGAGGTACCTGCATTTTTGACTGTCAGCCATGCCCAGCGCTTGTGCTCTGGATGAGCCTGTGTCCATTGCTTGCTTCTGGCCCGTATCTTGTCTTCTGATTGTATTCCCCACAGCAACTGTACTGAGATCCTGGATTTCTCTCAGGTGGAGAGAGGAGGAAAACAACAATTCAGAAAAGCCTGCTGTTCAGCCATTAAAAACATAGATGGAATAATTAAGTCATGTTCAAAGGGGGTTATAACTAGGACACAGTGAATTCAAAATTAAAGCAAGGACAGATAGCAAGGACTAYATTGCTCTCAGTAGTCTAGCTGCCTGTCTGTATTATGACAAGCTGAATAGGATTTTTGGCATAAGGTGCCAGCATCATCCTATGCTTTATTTCAGGAGTGACTGATAAACTGAAAAGCAGAAAACACCATGATTAGTGACACACTTGAAGCTGTGCCTGAACCTCAGAGTCTCATTTAGACTTTTGTATATTAAAATTCTATGTAGAAATAGGCTTGAACCCTTAATGCCTGGCTTAGAGCTAAGCTGTCATCTATGCAGGATGACAGTGCCTTCAAAGTGAATGGCTCTCCTCCATACAGAAACCATCCAATAATGCAAAAAGACTAGCAGCAATGTCAAGGAGGATGGAAAAGCACCACAGCACATAGCTGAAGAGTACATTGGGGAATGCTCCCCATTGGAAGTAGAAATAAAGTGAGATGTTTTTGCAGGGCTTCAGGAAAATTTCCTTGTACTTACCTGCTGTCTATAAAACAAGCACCTGCTTCTGAACTTCCACTTTTTGTTCTGTCTCAATCTAACTTCATACTAGTTATTTTAAAATAGTACCACTTTTAAGTAAGTCATCTTGTATGATGAAACCATTGATGCAGTGTAAATACTCACACATGTACCAAGGGATGCATGTTATTTTAGGTGTAACTATTATAACCAAAGGAAATCCCCATATTGTCTTGGGATGGGAAGACATCATTTTCTATTATATATGGATTTATTTTCACCAAAAATTAAATATCTAGCCTTATTTTATTTGCAACAAAACTTAAATTTATTTCAAAGTTTTTCTCAGTAATTATCTGAAAGCTAATGAGCTACTTACATGAAGATGCATAAAATTTGTGATACAGTACATAGATGTACAAATCAGTATGCTTTGACAAATACAGTAGTTTTAAATAGCATATTTTCTTTATTTTTATATTTTTGCTATTTATGCATTTATAGGTGTGCAAATATAAATACCTTGTTTTCAAAATTCTAACATAAGCATTGCAAAGTATTATATTTTTTTTATAGAAAACTTAGTGAGTTCTGCTATATACAGGACAATTCTGATACTACATATGTGTTTATAAAGGTGAGAGTTATTCAGTCATTTGAAATGCAAAGATATCTTCAAAGTGTAATGCTACTTAAGTAGGACRTACTTTTAAAAGGATGGATAGACCRTGTGTCATGATCTATACTGATGTGTGCAGGAGCAATGAGCTAGGTATTCATTATGTATATAATCATGTATTTAATGTACTTGTGATGGCTAACATACAATACTTGTAACATACTTGTAGTGGCTAAGTTTATCTGTTTGTATTTGTTTTACATACAGCTTTTCTACACTAAAGCCCTGTCAGAAGAACTCTGTTCTAAGCTTTAGCAATAGCACCAATTTTACAGAGCCGCTCTGGATAATTTATCTATGCTATGTTGATTCTCTTTAGACTCCCCCAGTGAAAGCTACCCAGCTTGATTTGACCTTACACTTGCTGAATTCAGGGTTCTACTTTTTCTTTTTTAAGTTGCACAAGTGTAATTAGGCATATCATGTTAGAAACCAAAAATAAACTTGAGTAGTATTTTTCAGSAGGCTCTGTGATGCTGTTGTGAAGATTGTGCCTCAGTTTTATAGTGGTGAAACTGTTTGCTCTTTGGCAGTTAATGGGTGGCTCCAAGCRTACCCTCTCTGGCCAGAAGGACTGCTGCTCCAGAAGGAACACACATCTTTTTGGAGATTTTCAGRTAACTTTTGGCATCTAGATCAGGACTAGATGGTTAGGTATGGGTAACAGAAGCTCAAATGCCCCATTGGTAATTTCCTTGATCTGGAGATTATTAGAAAGGAATGCACTTGCAAGCAGAGCTGCTTTCTTCATAAATTTAGTCTGAGGTTGCCCTGTGCCTCAAACTCACTTTCTTATTTCAATCTTGGCTTTTTTAAAAGGGAAGCCTCCACACTTACGAAAACGTAAATATGACTCAACTTTCCATTCTCTCTAAAATAGCTGTTGACAACAGAGCAGCCTCAAATGCTGCAGAGGGCATAGCTATGTAGAAGACTTGAGTTGATAGTTTAAAGCTATTCTGTGTAGTGCTGCAATTTGGATTTCATACAGTTGCCAGTCATGTTATTTATGTATTTTTATCAAACATACAATTAATGGGTTTTAAGTTTGACAGGGAGTAATTGTTTTGGGCTTCCTCCCAACACATCCTTATATTGACATCTTGTTACTCACGTGTTTCTTCAAAGGTGTGGGGGCGGGGGGGAGGGTGCTCAAGTGTGGTGGGTTTTTTTATTATTATTTATTTTATTTTTTTTTTCAGTAGCTTGCCTTTGCTCTGGACTTTGATCAGGGGATGATCCCTTGAGCAGGGTTCCTGTTGACAAATACTATGGTGGATTAGAGACATTTCCTGTCATCAAAGCTTCTGGTTTAAGGTGACAATGCCCTAACAGCCTTTATTTCAATTGAAAAATGGGATAATGCTTTGTACAGCAGCATCCAGTCCTTGGTTACTTGCTTGTATAGTGTTTTTTCTAAGCGAGGTTTTGGGTTCGTCTCTGGAATTTTTCTTTGCTTGTTGATACAGAGCTGGGGGAGTAGGAGAGACAGAGATCATATTCATGGTCTTCCCTTCCTCTTCTGTCTGTATAGGTTTGAATATGATCTATTGCTGGTGTTAGCACAGGAGAAAGAATAGGCTTCTGTAACTCTTAGTATAACATTCATTTTAACTGCTTACTTTATTGGCTATTGTAGGGAACATAGATATTAGATTAAAAAAGGCCACATGCAGGAACTGCACAAGATATAAAGCAAAACAGCTGAGATAAGCTTCTATAGTTATTTTCTTTCATGTCAGTATGAGAAGTTAGCATTTCTCTGTGTTGGCTTTGTAATGGAATGGAAAAAGGGTTGTAAGAAGAATGATTTTGATTCTTGAAGTGAATGAAGAAAGAAAATAAAATGACACCAAGGTAATGGATGTGCCTTTTTACATTCTCCTTGATGTCAAGACACACATCTGTTACTTTGGCACAAAAGAGAAAGAAGCATTTTATCTCTTTCKCATGCCAAGAACTGTCAAGTAAATCTCTGTCAGGTGAACCTCATGTCTGCAGAAAAGCACAGTTCCTGTAAGAAGCATACAATTAGCCTATTTATGTCACTTAGTACTGTATGCTTTGGTATTCTTTGAGTATAGATTAGTTTCTGTGCTCTAATTCCTGTCATTAATATTTGCTCACCATAAGCTTGATTTGTTATGCATTATTTATCAAGTTTTAAAAGTGTTATGATGAGTTCTAACTTGGAAACAGGCAAAATACTGCCTCAAAGATGCCTTTAGCCTAAAAAGCCCACACAYTGAAGAATAAACATGAAAAAAATGCTACAAAAAATACAGCAGTTAAGTTTATAGTTGCCTATGTTGTGCTCCYTAATGTTTTTAAACTATGCCTGTAGAGTCAGCAGTTTTCTTACATYTTAGCAGACCTAAGATTCTACAGGCCTGCCTTTGGAACATTGCAAAATAAACCCAAAAAGCATACCAGYAGAAACCTTTCCTATCAAAACGGGGACCAAGTAAGTAATATCTAGATAAAGGCCCTTCTAGATGCTTCTAGAGATTTGTTGTGCAGAATAGAATCAGATCATCTAGCTGATGAATGTAAATCACCAATACGAATCTTTTAGTTGTTTGGATAATATACCTGAAGTGAACCAACTCTGTAGCCCAAAGAAATTTTAAAAACTCTGAACATCATTTGAATTGGGTAAAAGAACAGAGATGAGCAAAGAACCCCTCTTGGGGAATACAACCTTTTCCAAGGACACTGGGTAAAGCCAATCRTCGACTTTTGTGGAGACTCAATTAAAAACTATCTGGTTTTAGCATGTGTTTTGGAGCTGTTTAAAGTCAGAACTCCAGGCAGCAGCCATGAAAACAAGGAAACAAGCTTTGCACATTCACTCCTACGTATTTCGTGTAACGCTGCCATGGAATGGAAAAAGCCACCTGCTAGAAATCAGGTAGAAGACTCAGCATGGCTAGTTAAGCAGTCTTTAAGAGGAAATAATTGCTGCCTGTGTGCATGTGATTTAAATGATTTATTTGTTTGGTTATTCAATTAAATGTGAACAGGAATACCAGTCAGCCTGTTGCCTCAAGTACCCATTATATATCAACCTAGAACAAGCTAAAGCTAAATGCATGAAAGMAGTTTTTCAGAAGAATAAGTTTCAATAAATGTCTATTCAAATCTAGATAAAGTGATACCGTTATACATGTGAGTATGTTCATACAAGCACATAGGCAAAGATTTAAGCTGAGGTATGCTGGCAGAATTCAGCACCTTATGTTRAACACCTCAGCAAAGGGATATTTAAACACTCCAGAAAGGAATTCATTCAGGAGGAGCTGTCAGGGCTGTGTGTAAGGTATCACTGGTGATGATACAGTGTCACCCTTCTTAATGAGCCCAGCAATTACAGCACTAACATAAGAAATCAAATACTTCTGTTCCCTTCTCCATCTGATGCAATTTTAACCTGCTTCTGCATCTACCATGGAACAGCTATGAACAGGAGCATGTTTCAGGCAAAAGAATAGTTAATATCTGCAGCAGTCATAGCTCACAGTACCCCTCAGTGCTTACATCTTTTATCATGAATGACATTGTACTACATTCTATTCTGTCAAAGACACTATTGAAGGTTTAACCACAATCCATATATTCTTAGCATTCAAATCTCTACAGCTGTTATAATAAGCAAAAAGGAATGGGTCTGAACTGAAGCTGTTGTGAGGACTTACACAGCTCCAGTTTTAACATTCACTTTGACTGAAAAAATATTTTATCGTTCACAATATCTGGCATTTGGGATGTGAGCAAAAGTGTGTGATTTGGAGAAAATGAATAAAGTTTTCTGGTCATTAGTTAAGCTTTAAACTCCTATAGGAATAACTCAGAGCTGATGTAATGCATGAGTTGAGGGAAATTATAAATTGCTGAAGGATATTGTCATAGACTTATCCACAGTTGTGGTTTAGAAACACATTTAATGTTGACTTTGTAAAGCCAGTTGGTTTGTGAGTCATATTTAAGGCACTTCATAATCGTATGAAAGTCACTTTTGAATTTTATTGACAGATTTCTCTTTAGGGAACAAGTTATTTTCTTTAGCAAATAACTTATTTATTATTTCATTTTAATTGATAGTATATGGAACCTCTAGATATATGACTTTAAAATTATAAAATTAGAAGGTTGGGTTTATACATACTTGATAGTCAAATACTCTGTAAATGAAGTAAGGCAGAATGATAATATACAGTCACACCTTTAAATCAAGGAATTAAAAGGCTTGTGTTATTTCATTTACCAAGACCTGTGTATGTTCCATGAAGAAACCCACCTTATTCTACTTCTACTATGAAGCATCTGCTTTAAAAGCATATGAAGCTTCTCTAAATATAGTCTTTAATGCTTCAGCTGTTCAAAATACAAAGCTTTTAAGGATTTAGATATACTCATGCAGTGGAAATAAACTGCTGATGCCTGAAAGGGAAAGGCTTCTTTGCTTCCCCTTTAACCTGCTGTGCACCCTGTAAATCAGCCAYACCTTTCAAGCATCAACATAACTTTTTTTTTTTAATATACCCTGTGACCATATTTTTATTTAATTTAAGCTAAAACAGCAACAAGTGTTGTTT
>NW_028186978.1:115988-117716 GCF_003343005.1 Rhea americana
TATGCTAGTTCTAGAATTTAAAGGGTATGAAGAAGAATGCCTGGGCTGGAATCATATTCTGTAAGCATGATCCTACTGGCTGAACCTATTTTATTTCCAGCAGTATATCTCTAATTCTTCCCATACCCTTAGATCTATCACAGTAATGTGCAGGAGTATAGGAGACCAAATTCTGCTGCTGCTCGTAATCTCTGTACAACCTCATAAAGTAGGTTATTTACATTTCTATTCACAGATGGCAGCCTAGAAATTCTGCAATTTGAAAATTGTTTTCTTCACAGAACATCTAAACTTATTAGCCCCTCAGTATTGAGGGTAGCTTTTTTGGTTCAGCACTGGAGAGAACACCTCTTGCTTTTTGAAGGATTATGCCTTCAAGTAACACTGTTCTAGATACAGAAGGGTTAAGCAACATGCTTGGGAAAATGATGAGTATTRGTTGTAATGCTGTTTTCAATTAGATTTGATAAAGAATTGTAATGTAATAGAGGGAATGGAGAGCTGCTTTAGAAGAAAGAGCAGATGGGTRAAATGACAGATTTATGATCCAAATTATTGATATAATAAGCTAGAGGAAATAACCCAGCAGAAAGCAAAGCGTTTTAAGTAATGTTCTATGCATATTTTTACTGTGCTTTTTTATGCATGAGCTGCAGTATTCCCTTGAACATCTGATGTTGCAATTCTGAATTCACCTGCATCCATTCTGGATGAGCTGTGGCTAACCTGAGTCACTGCATATGCTGGCAGGTGTTATAAAATAAGGAATGCATTTCTTCCTTTATTATGGCTTTTTTATTTGTTTGGAACCTGGAGGCCAAGTTGAGAATTCAAAAGAGTATTTTCTAAGGATAATATGGTAAAAGATGCATATATATATAACTTCTCAATTACATGATATGTCACTTCTCATCTAAATAAGACAAAAGAAAAGCATGGAACAAATGTCTCAAAAGTACATTGAATTTTTTTTTTTTTTTCCAAAGCAGATATGAATTACTTGGGGAAGAACCTACTTCTCCTTAACCTTAGGATCTGTTGATTCCTACCTTGTATTCTTGTTGTGCTAAGAGGAATTCCTACAGTCTACTGCTCTTGCCCTAAAGCCGTGCAATGAAGCAAGAATGGATAGATGCCAGTGGATGGTGGAGATGGTCTTATTAGCTAGATGGTGCAGGTCAGAGGCTGTATTGTCTGCASAATTATCTGTATCTTGCTATTTACATATTGTTGTGTCCTCATGACATAACTTCCATATTGTGTTCAGCATCATCAGAGCAGTCTTGTGCTGCTTTGTCCTTTTGCGAGACTAGTTGCACTGATGTTGCTGCACTCTGGGATACACTGTAAGAGGTGGGCAGACACAACTGCATCCTCTGGCATCTGCAGTAATACTCAAACTCCTAGAATTCTTCTCTTATCACATTAGTCATCTCTTTCCTGAAAGCCTGCACACCATTTTTCAAACCACTCTTAAGTGAGATAGAAGAAACAATATGTATTTGGTGACTGCAAATACACTGCTTGAAGATGTGTGACATCTCCCTACTCTGTGACCTCAACTCCACAAATGAGTTTTACTGATCAGTTTTTCATCAGTTTTGGCAGCACTATGGGCAGTTATCTGCCATTGAAGAGGGGTAGGCAACCAACCAAAAGTTGCTTCTAGAAGAAATTTTCTTGGATTTTCTTTAATGTATTAGAGTCCTTTTTTTTTTTTTTTTTTTT
>NW_028186978.1:117737-232314 GCF_003343005.1 Rhea americana
CATTCCCAAGTTTGAAACAAAGAAATGGGTGGGAAGGTACTGTGTCACTGTCCAGAGAAGCAGCTGCAAAAACTTGGGRTAATAAAATGTTCCTGATAACTCTGGGATGAGTTCTGGGTAGATCTCTGTGCAGCAATGTGAAATCTTCCCAAGCTATTCAGAAGCATCTGTCTCRGGATGTGGAGGGTCACTGAATCTAATAGCAAGCATTTAGCAGCAAAACTTCTTGGTTTCATTGCTTCCTGAGGCAGTAGCAATGTGCTCTACTTCTAAGAAAGTACTGACGTCACATGTGCTATCGGTCCTCAATCCAATTTTAGGAACTTGTGCTACTTTAGCAGAGGAAAAACAAAATATGAAAGCTTTGGCAATGTTAATAGCATTGACATTCCTCCTTGTTTAGGATGACAGAAGACAGTCTTCCGGGGCAACAGAACTACAGAAAATAACCGTTTATAGTACGATTACAGAGAAATGAGAGAGATGGGATATAGACTTCAGAACTAGAAGGATAGGGGCTACCTTACAGCTAAAGCRCTAGCAACTTAAACTATCCCAGTGTTAGGAAGAAAAGGGAGATGTGTTTTTTTAATTTAAGGTGTTTTTCAATGTAAAAAATAAATTCCAGTGGGTACATCACTACTGTTTTACACAACTTCTAATGCTTTGTTTAGGTTCATGAATAATTTGAAATAAGAAATGTCTCATTAAATATTCTAGATGGTACACTTTCTGCCTTAAGTAGGCTGTTGAGCCATGCAAGTTGTTGAATTAGAGAATTGTAATACCACATTTAAGAAACTTGCTCTCAGAGCTTTTATTAAGTTTAAAATGTTATTTAAGGCCATTATTTTGTTTATAGAAGCATGTTATTTAAATAGGAATATATGTCCAAATATTAAAGAAAAAGAAAACCCCATCATAATAATGCAAATAAAACTAATGAAAGCATGTGGAGACTCCTAATCTCACTTGAGGAATACAAGAAGTCAAGATACCATTGATCCGTGCTGTTGGGCAGGAGGGATCACTGAAGCTACAAGCTTTCTTAATATCAAAGGAGCAAAGACATGCTCCTTTATACACAGAAGACAGTATCGGATTTGATGAATGATTCAGGAGAACCTCTAACTTGAAGCCTAGCAGACTAAGCAGAGCTTTGACAGAGGCATTGAAGTCAACGCAATAGGTCCTGTTTGTTTTGCAGGTTTGGAAGGGCATCGTACTCTACTTTGGAATAATTAACAAAGCAGCTTATCCCATTACCTATCCCTTGGAGTGCTTCGTGCTGAGACATCTGATTTTTATATCCCCCAGGGACATGTTTAATAGTACAATGGTGAAATCTTTAAAGTTGTAGGTGAATTGCATTAGTTGGGAAAACTTGGTGTTGAGGGCAAACAGAACTGACAGTCCGTAAGCAGGTTTCTTAGAGTTTTATTACCRAGATTATGCAAATTCTCTACATGGGGAGAGTATCATACAACCAAAAAGCTGTAATTTAAACACTGTAGAGAAAATGCTATTTATAGARGTTCTATGCCATGCTTTTAGTATATTTTAAGACGTCCTCAGCCCCTCACAAAATTGACTTGTGTTTTGTGCAAAGAGGATCTTGTGGATACTGGTTTGAGTAGATACAAACAAGAGGTGGCCACAGTGATTTGCTTGATGATAGGAAAGAGAAGGACGCATAGGATGTACAGTGTTGTAATAAATTATTACTGTGAAGTCAGTTGATTTGAGAAAGCAGAGTTGCTGTAAAAGGGATGACAGGAAAATGCATAAGGAAAGAAGAGAGAGCTTCATGCAGCTGTTTGCCTAGTTTCAGGCAGAGAACTTCTTTGTGTGCATAGGAAAAAYATGGTTCTGTATAAATCCTGCAATCTAGTTACTATTTTTATTGTAGGGAATTTGATGTGGTAGTTTTCAAATTATAATTTGGAAGAATAAATGAGAGGCATTCCTTTAGCAGAGGATACCACTTAGTTATAATAGTCTATTAGGTCAAAAGATAAATAGCTAGCAGTTGACACATCCAGGAAACCCAGTAGTCATGTCCACATTGGGCTCTATGGTACACCCTCTTGCATAGCAAAGAAATCTTGGCCCTTAGTCAATTTTTCCTCCTCAGAGTCAGCAGAAGCTATATTCACATCTTTTCTTCCTTTGCCTAAATTGGTAATATCTGCCCTGAGCCTCAACCTGCAGTGCATCCACAGCAAAATCTTCTAAATGTGGGTGGATCGTGTGAACGTTTTTAAGGCTAGATTCTCACCCTTGCTCAAATCATTGCATTTGGTTTGGCAATAAATTATATCCTGGTTGTGACTCCATCCTTTTAGCAATTCTCTCACATCTATTCTGGTGGTTCTGTTTCATTTCAGGAGCTTACTGAATCTGACTGTTCTTAGACTGTGAGGATATTTATCTGCAGTAAAGTATACATGGTGTAGTAGCACAGCAATTTGAAGCCTAAAGCTTACTTCCAGAGTGTACACCCCTTGTAGACTAGTCTTGGCTATAAACCAACACATAAAGAAGCAGACGGCATCCAGTTATGATTCCCAAAGAACAGAGAACATAATGGTGCTACCTGGGGATGTAAAACTGTTGGGTGGCAGCTGTGGGATACACAACCATCAGAACCCACCAATCTAATATGCAGTGAGCTTATTCCACTTTCAAATGCTGAATAGACCTGTTAATAGGTGTTAAATTGTGTGATATCTGGATTTAAGAGTAGTCTGGGCTGCAAGCGTGGCTATTAAAGACTTCATGTAAGTTTAAAATAGTTAGAATATATCTAGATGATGTTTTTCCTGTGTGGTTTCATATATGCATGTGGGATGTGGCAGCAGAGTGGCTGAAATGTTACGTAGTACATGTGAAGAATTAGTCTGAGCTTTCAGTTGATYTCAAGTCAAGTCAGCTGTGAATGCTGCCAAATGTATCATTCCAGCAGTGTTGGAAGTGGTATGGCATAGTGATGGAATATCTGGGTTCAGGATGGACCTTTAATCTTCTGGGGTGGGGTGGTTTAGCCATGTGTTATAGCTATCTCTCTTTCTATTCCTGGTCTGTCTGTCTTTAGGTCATCAATGGTAGAAGACTTAATACCTGGTTCACTTTGGGATAGTACCCTTATGTTGTGCTTTCTTTGCTTTTTGTAGCTGTCTAACATTTCTAGATCGATTAATATCACTTGTGCATTTTTCATGTAGTGAGGATGCTTGTGTAGCTCTAGTTCTGTAACATTTCCAGTCTCCTCTACCATCTTTGCCTTTTATCTCTGAATTCCTTTCAATTTGCTAACAGTTGGGGGKTTTTTTTGGACAACAGTGTACTAAAACAGTCCTACTCAGACATACAAAAATCTGTCCTGCTATATCCTGGTGTATGACTTTGAGATGAAGAGTGACCAAGTATAAGTAGGAATGTACTTAAAACATGATAATTTTTTCTGGTAGGTGGTTTCCTCTTTTTCCATTCTGACCACAGGGRACTCTGACCAGACTGAAGTATATTCCAATGAGCCAGAAAGTGACTGCGTCTTAGTCATACTGACTGGCCACCCACAAATCCTCCACAAAAATTCTTTAAACTTCACACACTGTTTTTATTGTCCTGTGTCCACCAAACAGAAGGACCTGGGTATTAGTCACGTATAGATGGCTGCTTCATGGTGTGGAAAGGTACTGCCCACATATTGTTTTTACTACATGAGTTTTTGGAACTTCCGTAGCCCATATTGGGGGTAGAGGGATATAAATAAAGTTCAGATGTGAGTGAGCTCATCATCCAGTATTTTTGGATGATGGGCTTTGGAAAGACTTACTGAAGCAGTTATATTTAGGTATGTTTAACTTTTTGTGAGTATGCAGACAAATATTTGCTATAGCTCTATTTCAGATACCATAGTATGATAAACCACAAAACCATACTGGCATAGTAGAAGGATGGATATTTAAGCCCTTCTTGGAATAGATGTGTTTGGGGTTTTTTTGGTTTGTATTTTTTTCCACACGCACTGTGTGTCTGGTAGTAACTAGTTTTCACTGTAGTGCTAAAATCTTACTGCTGGTCTCACACCATAGCTTAGATGTTCAATTATAATGGACAAAAGTACAAAAAGGCATCTTAGTCCTTTTTTATCGTGGTTTTATAGTTGGTGGCCATGTATCAACAATTCTTCTCACACAACACAAGCTTAATGCAAAAGATTTAAGATATACCATTCTGTGATTATTTGCAAAAATATAGGAAGCAAACATTATTCATACTGGATTCCTATGAATGACATGAAAAAAGAGCAGAATTTGGACTTGTACTTGGTACCAATATTGGTTATCAGTATTTGAGTTTGCCCTAGAGATTGCTTCAGTTAGGAAACAAGGATAGAAACAAATACTACTTTGATATATTCCTGTTTTTTGGCAACATGTGTCTTTGGCTCTTGTTTCTTGAGTCATACTTTGATTTATAGGGGAAGCCAAGAGAGAA
This sequence comes from Rhea americana, assembly GCF_003343005.1. Taxonomy (NCBI): domain Eukaryota; kingdom Metazoa; phylum Chordata; class Aves; order Rheiformes; family Rheidae; genus Rhea; species Rhea americana. The sequence continues at coordinate 122,241 of NW_028186978.1, forward strand.
GATAGGCTTATTTCTAGAGAGAGAACCTCATTTAGCCAGTGATCTGCCCTGAAAAATTCTTGCTTTTCCCGCAGGACCATATGTTCCTAGCATGAGTCCATTCAGTTTTGCTTTTGTATCTACAGGGATTTTTCTGAGGCTGCTTATATTGTTTTCTGCCTGCTTTCTTCTGGTACTCTCACTCTCATTAAGTCATGTTCTTGCCAAACTCATCTGCCTTCTTAAAATACAGCAATGTTTATTGATACTTTCCTGGTTTCCATTTAAGATCAGRGTTACCAACTGCTGTTACAGATCTCAGCAAAACTCACTATCTTTACTAGGAAATTCATCAAGCTGACAGGTGTTATTCACACAGTGTTTTACAACTTGAAAAACTGGAATACTTACGTAAAATTAAGCTGATTATTTATGTGGATTCTCAGACAATTCTTAATAAAGTGTTACTTTGCACCATTCTGCATGCTTCAAAGATTCAGCAATGCAAAATATATTGCAAAATATATTTTGGATTTCCTCAACTAACAAGATAATGCTCAAAATTGTTACTACTGTGGTTCCTTACCAATTTACAGTATGTGTAGTTACTGCCATGTTAGGAGTGCTCTCTGAAATATTCTTTGAAGAGAATCATTACTTTGCATTTATTTTCTTTGCTGAAAATAGACTGCAAGATTAGAGATATAAAGTGTAGCACTTGAAGCCTCGTGTCATAGATCTGAGAGAGAAACAGAAAAAAAGCGGTTTTTCTAGACCTCAAAGCATCAAATACTAAAACTCTGTATCTCAAAGTTTTCTAATGAGAAGATTACTCCATACATTTTGCTTATTTGCTATATATATATATWTWTTTGAAATAAAAAACAGATCATGGAGATAAACTTGTAAAGACAGTGATAAACTTGTATTTAATTTGCCTATGTGTGCCCTTTTGTGTTTTTGCTAATAATTAACTTTATGTTTCTGAGTGGCACAGGAACATACTGCCCAGAGACTATTTCAGTTAAATAAGGAAAGTGCGGGAAACTTCTGTTGTATATCTTCTGTGTAGTTAAACTTTATAATAGGAAAAATGTTTCCTTTGAAATTTCCTTATCAGGGCTGAATCATTGCTAATAGCATTTAAGACAGCGTCTTTATTTGTCTTACCTCTGCAAAACCTCCAGTAACACAACAAACTAGGAAGCTAGATGTGACACGGAATACTATGAACTCAGTAGATTTTAGCTCCCAAAGTAGTAATAGTATCTTACTCTCTATTCCAACTAATATTCCTAACTTTGTTTTGAATACTTTTGCAGGCTTTGTTAAAATATCACRAAAATGTTCTAGACACCACACAAATGCAAGTTGTACTATGATGTGTTCAAGTGTATATTATATAGTCCATTCTGGTGTTGCACTGTGTCTAACTGACCAACAAAAATACATCTTATTCTGCAGTTTCATTTGTCTTGGATATTACCTGGTCATAGCCACTTTGACATATACTTGTTCCATGCTGACAAATAAGTACCATAAAAATTCAAATTCCTCAGTGCCCAATGCATATGCACAAAGAGCTTCTGCAAGAAGGACATTTGCAAATTAAGAATGTAAAGGAATTATTTCTTCAGTAATACAGATAGCAGATAGTAGGTGCTGAAAGGCTATGCATTAGTATGTTCGTCATGCCCCAGTGAGAAGCCTGGGGATCCTTGGCATGCTGGGCAGTTACCAGTCACCTGGGGAAGCGTTGGTCTCYGCTCCTTTAGCAGAGTGATCTTCCGTGTTTCTTAGTTGATGTCTTATGATCCACTCTTTGTTTTCCCATAGTATTTTATCCATTTTCAAGTCAGTACTACTCCCTCTGAGTCCTTGACCTGCTAACAAGCRTTGCTGCCCCAACAGTTACGCTTGTGAGTCTATACCTACCTTGCATGGCTCCAACTTATGTRCTTTCTCAGAACTTTACAATAACTTTCTCACTAAAACTAAGCCAACCTCACACAGCTGCACTGCATCAAACTAGGTCTTGAACCATGGTGACTTGTTAAATTGCCATATAATTAAAAAAAAAATCTACATTTGTTATTGGATATAATCCACCACAGTTTATCATACTCTGTAGGCAACCGTTACATTTATTGGGTGGTTACAGCACCCACAGGCAAGGATGTGCAAATGTGTTCACTGTTCTAATATGTATTTTGGAGTTTGGAATACACTGKTAACTCTGAAGCCTTGACCATATTGGATCAATACAAAGTTATGGTGAGATGAAGTAGCTTTAATGTCTCTTGCCACTAATTATGGTGTAGCATGTGTAGACTGCTGCTTTTCTCCCTGCCTCCGCTGTTTGTGGCATAAAATAAATGGTAAAAAGTAGTGACTAGAGGAAGTTGCAATCTGCAGGCTCATCTGATAAGTGATTGACCCTGTGCCCAGTCCTCTACTACATTTCACTTGATCTCAGGGTGTTTGGAAAGAACAAAGCATTTCTCATTGCCGCTTAATTGCTAATGAGCCCTGAGGACAGGAAGAGTTTGCTGCCATGCTCTTCCGTTATTCTGCTCAGTCTTTACGCTGGACTTGAGCACTGAGCTTGTGTAACAAACCAGTTGTTTTCAAGATTTTTCATCCTGTACACCAGCTCATTTTTGAAGTTGTCTCAGATCACATATTACATGACTGTTTCCATCCGTTATGAGGTTGTTTCAGAACTGTGTGTAATTGTACAAGGAGAAATTGGATTATGAATGTTGCCATTTACTGAATATGTCTACTTAACAGAGGAAAATACTCTTGTCATTTTTTGTTTTAGTCATAATCTCAGGAAATCACTTACTGCATTAATTTACAACTGTAACATAAGTTAGCTACARTATAACACTGCATTCTTCTTTCTAGGGTTTAGTGATATAGATTGCATCTTCAGAAGTGACGATAGGGTTCCAGCTGTCTGAGGAGAATCTTCCATGCATCTTGGTTCTTGATGACACAACTGCTCAGCTAGCTCTAAAGAGAGTTCACATTTCTGTCTCACTGAGGATCATAGCTTAAGTCCRAAGTTTCACAAATTTGCACATGGTTCCTAAAGGTTCCTAAAACATTGTCAGCAATATCCTATTACTTGGAGGCCTTACCTCTCTGAAAATGTTTCAGAGTTGTCATTTCCCTAAATGTACTCAGCCTAAAAATATAGAAACTCATTTATTCTAATGATTTAAGGACTTAATGCTTTTGATTACAAAACTGGAGTCAGTGACAAAGGAGAGAGTAAAATATGAACTGTGGATTGTATTTAACAAAAAAAATTGTCATTGAGATGCTGTATTATTTCAAATAGTACAGTTCCAGTTTAACCAGAGTGAACTTTCTTTGGATAACTACCTTTCCTCCTGCTGTCCTCCTAAGAGGGAATTTGTCTGTCTTCCCTTTGTATGCYGTTCTTTAGTACTCTTTTTAGTCCTCCTTACTTTAGTAACAGCAGAACTGTCGGAATTCTCTGAGAATTCGCAGAGCTTCCCTTTACTCCTTTGGGATCAGGATTTTCTTTCCTTGTTCCTTGGAGTTTACTTACAAATGCAGACAGAGGAAGTATGCCCAACAGGGTTTCCAGCTAAACAAAATGAACAAAGTATGGAACAGTACTACACGCCCTTCTTGTTGCAAACGCTATCAGCATTTTTATCAAGACTTGCATCATTTTTTTTAAGTCTCATCATGAACTACATCCATTGTAGAAGCAAATTTGTTGTTTCTAGCTCATCACACAGACTATACATGATCTAATTGTAGAGACAATATATTCAGCATTTTTCTGTGTTACTTTTTCCTTCTTMTTTTCCTCAAATTTGAGCATCTCATGGTGTCACACATCTAGTCTATTAGTGAAATCTTCAAAATATTTCCTCAAAATATTTTAATCGTTATGTATCAAGATCATTAAGAATCAAGAATCCCATCTCTCCCAAAGACAGCAGTTTGTGAGACAGTAATAACTATGTTCTTTTTAACTGTAAAATGGGCAGTGGATGGAAAAAAACACTTTAATCTTTATGCATTTTACATAATGGACCCTGTGGGGTACCTGCATATGCAGAAAAGCAGGCTTCAGTGTTTTCATTCACAATCCACTTTGAACTGCTGTTAGCATGGGATAATGCAGTTGCCCTAATCTAAGTGCTCTACTCTTGCTTTTCTGTATCTTCATATCATTCTGTATCTTTCATTTTTACCAGTGTCTAGCTTCCTTTAAAAAACACAAGTGATTTTTTTCCCCTCTTCTGTGTTGTTACTCTTTGATCCTCCTTCAAAACATTTGCTATGTATAGCTCCTCACCATTTCTGAGGTATCTTTTTTCTTCCTCTTTCAAGCCACTTAGTACAACATCTTTTGGGTTGTTTTACCCCCACCTTTCATGCCATGACCCATTTTTCCTGTACTAGTGTCTTGCTCTTTGTTCTCTAGAGAAATCTAATTGGTAAATAGGGTAATGATAGATTTATAAGATTTTTATGAGCAATGTACAAATATGGTGTGTATCAATGCTAATTTTGTTCTGAATCCAAATTGTTTTATCAATATGTCTGTACAAAAGACCAAATTCCACAGTAATCTAATTTAGTTTGACTGGAAAATTCTTTGCATGGAATGTGCGAATAAAGTAGATCTCGCTCCTATTTATCTAAAGCTTCAATTCTCTTCAAATCTTTGAAAATCCTTGTTACCAGCAAGAAATTAATTGTAGACAGTGCTATTTACTCAGCTATGTTTTATCCTTTGTATTTTGAGATAAGTCCTCTCTAAAGAACAGCCGTGGTTTTTCAAACGCTACATAAACTCAAAGCCTGTTGTTGTACTTATCCTCATTTTGCTTAAGTTAAACATACAGTCTTGAAAAAAAGCTGTGTAAATAGCCTTTATCATTGTCATTTCTGCCATTTCTAGAAGGACTAGCAGCTGGGAAGCTCTGAACAATCATGGTAGTCAGAGTAAGAAAAGTAGGAAATTTGAGAGAGGAAAAAATGTCTTACTAAGCTAAATTTGGAGAAATGTACTCTATTTTAAAATACCATACAAGAAGCAAATATTGCCAATGAAAATATCAAGAATAGAGAGAGGAAGAAAGCATCAGCAAGAAATGAATAGAATATTTGTTTCCCAAAAAGGGAAGCGGAAACTGTTCAAGATGAAAGCTATATGTGATCTTATTTTCTACACAAAATCAGCAGTGCATTTCAGTGAAGAACTTTCATACTTGTAACTAATTTATAAAATTAATTTCAAGGTCAAATTAGTAATCACTCTAACATCTAATCAATATCAGCAAAGTCTCAGCTGCCTCTTCCCTCTCCTGACAACAACAAAACTTCCCTTGAGTCAGACTGTTCCCAAAATTCCCCTACTGAGATTTTGAACTTCCTTTCTCCTACGCTCCTAATGCTTATGCTATATATCTACACTAGCATGCTAGTGCAAAGCAGGAGGGTATTTTGAGGCAAATCTTTTTTTTTTTTTTTTGCATCTTGCCTTGAGAAGCATGAACTGGCTCCCTTCGGGATGCCTCGCAGGAGTGCACCTAGCACCTTCCCAGAGCAAAGGGCATTCAGCTTGGGGCACCCAACTAGCACCGGTGCAGAGAAACAAACCTCTGAACTGCGTATAACCTAGACATCGCTTCCTCAGCCGTTTTTCCTCTACAGGTTTACTTTTATCAGTCGACACTACTTACCAATGTAGACACAAGCACTGTGGTCCAAAAGCAGACTAAATAGACCACACGATCAGGTAGAAATTGGGGCAGCAAGTGCTGTGTGAAAAGCTCTGAATATCTGAATTTCGTAGGGCACTGGCAGTTTTGAAAAACTAGCAGAGGACTAGTCTGGCTTTATACTCTATACAAACAGAATCAAAGCATGTCACTTTAGTTTTTCATGTTATTAACAAATAATAAGGATGCTTTAAAAATAAAGTTGCTTATTCTAAACACAATTAAAACTTCCATTGAAGAAAACAGTATATGAATTTTTTTTCAGATTTTTACCTTTTCTTCCTTAATGTTCTCAAACTGTACTTCTGCTGTTTAATCTGTTTTTTTTTTAAAAAAAAAAAAAAAAAAAAGCCCTTTAGTCTCTTTTCTTTCTAAGGTTGGTTTTTTAACAAGATGTAAGCTAGTCTCAGAGTGTGTCTGTCTTGCCAGTTTAGAAATAAACTCAAAGATGTATGTTCCTGAAAGGTTTGTGAAAATGGCTTATCAGTGAAATGAGAGTGTATGCTACTGAGACAGTATTCTATGAGAGCTCAAATCCTTTTAGGCATTGGGAATCTGTCTGTCAGAAGCAGAACCGTAAGTAATTACGTTTGATTACCACTGCTGCTCATAAAGCAGCTTGCCATTGTGTTAATCGGAGAACTAGTCAAATACTAGAAATGTTTTAAATTTAGTCCTTAAGCATCAACACCCTTTTCTAAAGCAATTGCATCTCAGACATTCCATTTCAGCTCAAGAGACAATACATATATTTTATTTTCATTATAGATTATTGATGCACATTAATGTGGAAACCACCAAATTCTCCAGCTTTACTTTAAATGTATTGGTAGGTAGGTAGTTTGTTTATAAACTTCGTTTCTAAGTATAGACTTAAAGTATAAGCCAGGATGTATATGATGTGATTCACTGGTCTGCAATGTATACCAGTGATCTCCCAATTCACTTGGTGCTCATGTTGCAGATATGTCTTTATAACGCAGTAAGTGTACGTCCTGATCCTCTAACAAAAAAATCCCCATGAAGAGATTACACTGTCCTCCCGGAGTCCCATCCACTTTCTGAATGGAAGCTACATTTGAAAAATGTCCACTTACTGGACAAAACTGATGCTCTGCTACAATGCTAACGAACACTGAAAGTCTTAACCTTAACCAAAGTACGTTTGTCCCAATCTCCTGTCGCTCATAGTGGCCAGGAGCAGGTTCCTGGCAGTGGCAAGCAATGGCAAAGCATGCAAGAAAATGACTACCTTCTAGGGATAATTCCCGTGAGAGTTCTCCTCTTATAGCCTTCACCCTTCCTGAAAAGTCTTCAGCTTAGCTCAGAAAWGTAAGCCAGAGTTTACAGATTTCAAGTTTAATAGCCCTTGTTATATTTAATTAAAAGTAGACAAAAAGATGTCCCCAGTGTGCTACCACAAATAATGTGACAGGCTCATGAATTGAAACCTTCCTTAAATCATCAAAATTCAGAATAAAATCATAGTAATGTCAAGACAAAATAAAAGCACTTTCACATATATACCTGCATAAATATTTATGTTAGGCTTAAATGCCTATCTTTGCACCCTAGAGGCTTTCTAAGTCTGTAATATTAGCAATGTTTTATGCTAAAGTGGTTTGCTCTAGTACAATCTATTACCTTTATTATTGCTTGTGTATTTTTAAAATCTGCATCTATGTTATTCCTAGTGAAAACAAAAAACATACATCTATACCACACAGCTTTTCTGTAATTCTTTCTCAGCAGACACATCTCAGATCCCATTTCRTATCTGAAATCTGGTCAGTGTCTTGTAAAGTGTCAGGCTTTCTCCACTTTTTGTAATAGATGTTGTCTCAACACTGTGTATGGTACTAACAGCAACTTTATACACAAGTGGAAACCTCTAGTCTATAAATAACAGCAATTATTGGAGCCAACCTGCATTGATTTATATTGTTTTTTTTTTTTTTTTTTTTTCCTTGGAAAATCTAAGTGGTAAGTTCTGGAATGCTGCAAAAACATGCATAAAAATGAACAGAAAATTTACCAATAGGGAAGATAATGGCATTTCTGAGACTGTTATATGTATCATCTGAAACTTCTATATTTATAGATGTATGCTTACTGGAATTTCTTCGAAATTCTAAAATAAAATTCCATTTCTGCCTCTCTTCATATTAAAAAAAATAAAATTAAATTTTTAAAAATCAGTGCTAGAAAAGAGGGGATGATCTGTCATGAGTCACAGGTGAGAGTAGCTCAGATTAGAGAAGAAATACATATCRGTAGAGTCTAAAATACCTTCTAGATAAAAATGATTTAGACAATTCAGATACTGGTTTGTCATCAGAACAGACTAAGCTCACTGACTCGATCCTTCTGTATTCTGATTTAGACAGAATTAATTAAAAACAAACTGAAGAATGTAAGGTGGTTTTTTTGTTTGTTTGTTTGTTTTCTGCAGAGCTTTCTGGGAAGCTCTTGGCCCAGGTGGCCAGAGCAGAGCRAGCCCAAGAGTTGGGTAAACAGCTTGTTTTTGAGGGCCACATGGCCAGTGTACCACTGCACGGTGGGGAAATGCTTAGCTAGTTGAGCCAGGAGAGCTAGCAAGGCCCTGTCTTTCTCTCTCGGAGAGAATTCAGTCTGAGGTAACGCTCCATGCTACGTACGACTGAACTAACACAGCGATGACCTTTATCTTAACTCTGGAATTACCTTTTTTCTGTTTCAGATTCATGGGTTTCTATCCCAAGCCCATCCTTGTCTTTACTAGTGTATGTGCATGCCAGCTTTATATCCAATTTATTTGCTGTTATGCTACTAGTTCTATGTTTTTGTGAGAAATTTCCCCTCAACTAAAATGTCTAAAAACATTTTATTGTAATATTTACTTCTCCAGGACTACGAACAAGCACACTGTATATAGGTCTTTTAAAGTTCTTGAAATGGAGTGGGTTCAAGTCTGTTTTATTCCTACCAGTTTATGTGGCTTGTGGCAAAACAAATAGAAACAGAACACAACTTCTGCTCTTGTGTAAAATCCTGATAACTTGTATAATCATCCATAAAATCCAGTAGTGTTGATGTACCAAGCTCACATTACATTTTATTAACCTTGCTATAGCGGAGRTTTTGACATTGTGGCATTCTTTTAAGGAGCTATCGCCTTTGATTAATGAATAATGTGTGGTTCATAAAACCAAAGACATTAAGAAAGCATATTATTCGTCAAGAAAAAAAAGCATATGGCTGTAATACCCATCAGCTGGGGAAGTGCCACATTTTAGCTTTTCTGAAGTGAACGCTTGTTGGCATGAAAGAATTAGATCCTATACATGATACTTGAAAAATAAGTTCTGAAATGACCTAGTAGTACACAGAAATGAGAATGATTGTAATACTTGCTTAAAGAAAACACCTTATGTCAATAAGATATGTAAGAGATGCAGCTTTTCTTTATAAATTCTAATCTTAGTAAAGTAAGTACTTGCTCTGAAGACTCTTTTACATCATACTGTTCTCTTACACAGAAAGAAAACTGCAAACTTAGGCTTTGTTACTTTACCTAATTTGGCTGTAGCAGTTGCTGTGCATAAATGTAGTGTTCTCTACATGCTTTAGCGTTCACATGTATCTAGCTGTTGGGGATCATTGATTATTTTGTGAGAATTATAATGTAATGATTTTTGTGTGCAAATGTACTTCTGTACTGTACTTCTCAGTAGTACAAGCCTATTTTCATTTTCCATATGAGCAGAATTCCTATTCTACTGTTCGATTTTGGGATATATAAACGTCTCTGGTGCTTAATTTTTGTTAAAACACTCCTTTTTACCTCTTGTGTTGAAAGATCCCTGCTATGTGAAAACATAAATATGTAGAAAGAATCATAGAAAGAAAGAACATCCCTTTCCTTTTTTTTCTTTTTCTCTGATCTTTCTCTAATAGARTTATATTTATGATGCTATAAAAGGGTATAATTTCATATATAATTATATGAAATTATAATTATAATATATAATATAATTTAGTAATCATTTACTAAATCATTTTACTAAAATCCACTGTGGTTTATATCTTTGCTTTATTTGATGTTGATTTATTTAATTTAGGCTTCTATCTCTGAAAACAGTATTTTATAATGAAATCAATTTAAATTTCTCTTTTCTGCTGAAGACTATACCTTTAGGTTCAGTGAAGTGGGGTTTTTATCATATAGTCTCATGTTGTAGGGTTAGATTCAACCCTAAGTTCTAGGGGTGTAGGAATCTAAAAATTCCAAAGTAAACTCAAATAATCCTTGCAAATAGAAGATGATTCTCTATGGTAATCCTTATCTCTACAAGTTGACAGATGAAAGGATCAACCTTTATCTTACGTAGCCTAGCTGATGAAGTGGTTCTTTAGTTGTCTTCCGCTTACTAAAATTGTCAAGGAAAGCGATGACAATGAAGATGTTTTCAAGGGCTTGCCAAATTTTAGAGTGGCTGAAGTGTGTGGCATGGCAGAAAATCATTGACATGTGTAAAGCCTTCCTGAAGCTCAGTGATTTTGTTTCTCAAATTTTTCTTAGCTGTTAGGCTAATCTGAAACTAGATGTGTGTGTTTTTTCTTCAGTCCATAAGACTGATGTCATTATCTGAGCATATTCCACAACATTTAGGATGCTGATACATTTTCAAATCTACTGTCTGATATCTTGAGAGCTACTTCTTTGCTGCTCAGSTTCAGACATTCGAAGGTGTTCTGAGTATTCAGTTTTCCACTGATAGTTTATTTTTAAAAATTGAATTTAAAAATTGAATCTACTTTTTCTGTTTTCTGAGGTATGTTCAGTTCTGTAAAGTAAACATGYATCTCAGATCTTAACTACATACTGGATTAAGACCACACATTTTGTTGTTTCCAAAAAACATAGAATTCTTCACCTATAAGGCAGTAACCCATAAATTTGATTCCATAGGAGCAGCATTGAAAGCTATAAATATACTAAAGCTATAAATATGTTTGGCACAGCTTAAATATATTTCTGGAATGTGACCAGTCCCTTTGGAAGCTTGGATCTTTCCCTGAATGTACCCATGCAGCTCTCTCTGTATTCAGAGAACACTTAAAATTTTGAGTTGAATGATTGCTGTGTTTTGTATAGAGTGACTGTTCAGTTATCATATATGATGATTTATATTGTCAAGTAAATGACCACTTACCAAATAACGTATTTCTTAAAATGATTATACAAACTGCTTTAAGTCAGCACAGCGCAGCTAAAGTTAATAATGCTAAATAAAATGACACCAGGAAGGAATCTGTCTGAGGTAATCCAATAATTCCCTATTATTTGGGAAGTCTGAATTTATTTTGAGTAATCAGTGGTTTCTACAAGAAAACAGTGATAATTGTATTTATGTCTCCCAAGTATTTTCTCAGGAAACAGTCAAACAGCCTTGCTTGGTTTGTTTTAAGAACAAGCACAGTACCACTCTTAAGTATTTTCTTGTTGACTCGGAAAATGAAATGGATTACTAATGGAATGAAATGTGATACTAAAAGCAAATCTTTATGGTATTTTGCAAAGGAGAAAATAAAGGCAGAATTTGCACATATTTTTATAGATTTTGTAAGAATGTTAAACACTGTACACATCCAAGCACAAAACAAACAGGGCCTTGTCATCTTATACTGTATAGGATAAAAGCTGATGATACCAGCATGTGTTAAACTGGGTGCACATTTTAAAATCATGAGCTTCAGTCGATTTGGTGCTAATCTGAAAAGTAGATTTAACATTTTGAAACCATAAATAAGGGAAAAAAAGCACTCTATGAAATAGCAACCTTTATCAGTGCAATATATCTTTTTAATGGGACATTCTGTACAATTTTAATGAGCAAAAAGTATACTCTAGGCATTTAAGTTAAATGGACTTTGAGAAGCATAATTAATGTTTCTGTAATGTTCTCCATAATGGTTGTATTAAAATAATAAATATTTTAAGATACTGAATTTTGTAAGTCCACTGGCCATCCTTCTCATGAGCTCACATGACTGGATATTCCTTGTTTTGAGATAGATAGATAGAAGTGGTTTCAAGTTCTCTTCAGCTTTTCAGATGTCACTTAGTCTATCATATGGTTTGGAGTGGCTGCAGGCAAGCTATGAAGTCTGTAGATCATTGCAGATGGATCTTTGCAAGCAGGAGGATTTTATATGTTTAATTTAAACCAAATGCAATTATTGGTTTAATCACTTGTTTTAATTTTTTATTTGGTCTCTAATAAGAAATTATTGATGGACTACAATGACTATTATAGAAACAGGTTTGCATAGATTATTTGTCATAGTTTCTTGCTCATAAAGATTGCTGAGTTATTTATTTCATTTTTAGATGTGAATTAACTTATTTAAAGAGATTTATGAATCACTTTTTTCATGGTATTTTTAAGACATATAGACAGATGGGCATGCAGTAACTGAAGAATCTATAAATTGCTTTTGTTATAAATAACAATTATAGCCTCATTCCTCAGTGTTTGGTATTTCATTCAGTGTCACAACTGAAGCTGGAATCAGCTAGAAGAAAGCTCATTATTTTCAATAGTTCTTCACTAACAATCGTAAGGGCTACTTTCATATATACAGGTGTTAGTCCTTAGATTCCCAGCTCCTTCTGAAAGTAGCCATATAATTGTAGGAAACTTCTGTGTGATGTGTAAAGAGTAACTGATTACTGTCACTGGAGGACAATACTGCCTGCAATGGTAGTATAAGAATTTTATACCCTTATACTGAGTTAAAACAATAGAAACAACAGCAACAATTGAATATTCCTTTTTTTTTCCTTGTGTGTTCATAGTCCTTTCTTTTGCAAATACTCCACAGATGGATACAGTTCCATTTTCTTATCTCTTCCCTTTATAGGATAGCAATGGTAAATTTCTATTAATGTAGATTTCTTTTTCTCTCCTGTAACTAAATAACACTTTTTGAAGTATACCTATCTGGTCTAGATTTGACCTCATCATTCAAATTCGTAAGACTTTCTGCTGAGCATTTCCTGTGTGGCTTTCTAGAGGATTTAACAAGTACAGTTCTTTTAGATTAATTCTTACGAGGAAGTCCACTGCCTAGATTGCTTAGTTCAAGTACTCCAAGAAGTTTATTAGGGCAGCAGACTCTGTTTCTTTTTATCCACTGCAAATTTACATGCTATTASAATAAGAAATAATGACAAGATCACAGTTGCTATTGAATACTCTTAAAGGTCTAACCATGAAAACAGGGCTTAGAGAGTGGATCAGTAGCCTTTATAAAATTCCACTTTCAGTCTAACAAAAACAAAATACTTACCTGTAAACACGAATACAGTGACAGAACAAAAAAAAATAAGTAGAGGTCTAAAAGTCTCACATCGGGTAGGCTAAACAGACACAGCCATTGAGAGGTTGCTTCATTCCATAGGTCTGAAAGCAATTAGAGAAGCCGAATCCAAGTATCTTGCAAAAGTCTGGAACAACTGGACTACATCCTCAACTGCTGTAAATCAAAGCATCTCCCTTGAGTTTACTGCAGCTATTTCAATTCTATCAAAGAACAATAACAGCAACCAAACGTGACTTTTTAAGTAAATGCAGATCAATGTCATTCCAAGAACATTCATATAAATTAGATTTAAGGAAGTAATTGTTTTCTCGAGTTGAAAATTGTTGGAGAATCTGATTGCATATTTTCACTCATACCCAATATTTAATGGCACTATCCTTAATATTTACCATGTGTAAGAATGTATCTTACTGTGTCAGTGTGTCAGCTCTGTATAATAAAATGTCACCCAGGCCCATGTGATCATTTTCAACTTATTTTTCAATCACAATATTTTTTGTATAGTGCTTGAAAACAGTATTACTTACATCCTCATGCTTTACTTTTGCTTGGAATTCAAAGTCTTTAAAGCAATAATTGTCTTCACGGTGGCTTGATTTAGAAATTAATAATTGCTTCAAAGACCTCCTCAGAATGGAAGATAGAGTCTTTACAACGGGAAATGTAAGATATAGTTCAACAACACACAGCATTCTGAGTTTCTTGCCAAGTTATGACGGATACACTGATAAATTACTATCAGAATCAGGGCCAAAATCTGCATAGGATATTCCAGTGAGCTTGGAACCAGYTATTCTTTGATTAGCTCTTAAAGGCATGGTTTAACTTCAGTTTGCATCATTCTCTAAAAGTAACAACCAGATAGCTTTGCAGTCTCTCCCTGCACTTTAGTATTATTTGTCTAGGACCTTGAACATGTAGATTGCCACGGTTTTCATTTCCGTGGAAATGGAGTAACTATGCTCTTCTAGGTTCTGCCATCAGTTTGCATCAGAGCTCCAATACAAGAAAAGGAGTGTGCTTGTGAACCAGTATGTCTGTCAACAGGTACACCTGAAAGCTAATTTGAGGAAAGTTTAGTTGTCCTTAGGACACTTAATTGCATCCATCTCTGTTGTTCTTAAAACAGTTTCTCTGTACTAAAACAAAGTAGCTTGAAAGGAGTTCATACAAAGATTAATGGGAAAAAAGTTGTTATGATACCGACACACAATTTCCCACCAATATTTAGAATTTGTTAAGGAGTGAGATTTGTTTGGAACAATGACTAACAATCCACATCAGAGAACAGAATAAAAATTTGATACAGTATGAAATGAAAAAGCATGAAATACTTCATCAAATTTAGTAACTCTACTATGAAGCAAAAGAAATGTTGAAACTTTGAAAATGCTTACAAAATAGAGCTGTTTGCCTCTGTCTTGCTGAACTTTCAGCAATCTGCATGTGTACAACATAGTTGGGATATTTTATAGCTCTGTCGTTCGGGAGAAATATCTCAGATTTAACTACACATATGCTATTCAGGAGAAAAAAAGAGGTCAGGAAAGTCTCTTCTCATTTTATTCTGCAAATTATATAACAATATGTTATATGTTTCTCAGGAGAAGTGAGAGTAAGTTTTTTCAGTGCACAAATCATGATTGGGTGGTTTTTTTCTTTTCATTGAAGAAATCTGAACTTTACATACAAGAAAGCTGAGCTTTGTTGTATGTTAACAATTTTCTATAAACTAGATGCATGACTTGAGGTAAATTCCCATTCACTGAAGTAGGAGRTTGCCAGAACCGAGAACAAGAGTCCAGATAACCGTGCTAAGCCTTACCTGTTTAATAAACTGGCTTTATATTTTTTCAGTCCAACTAAGAATATACTAGTACATGTTCCATAAAAAGCATTTTCTCTCAAGTTTATAGATTATAGTAAAATTGAATGTTCAGAGTAGAATACAGCATAATATATCTATATTATGGGATGCAGAAAGCCCCAAAGGAGTTGCACAGAGTACAAAACAGATAAGGTTGATGAGTTTAACAGAGAATGACTGATGTCTCCTATGGTTTCCAGCCTGACATTGCAAGAAGATACTTGCATATTAAGAAAGATTTCTGGGCAACAACTTTCAGGATGTAGCAAACCTTTCTAATGTATATTTAAGTACTTTCTCATCACTGATGAACAATGAGAAATACCTCATGAATAGATTATGATTTAGGAGGTTCAGAAGGCCACAAGGTAAATAGCTCCTAGAATCTACCATATGGCAAAGCAAGTTTGACTAGAATATTTTAAGGCATTTAACTGGAAGTTAAATGTTGATATTAAAATGTGAACATAGCATATAAACTAATTCTAAAAATATAGAACTCAGTAGCAAATTAGTCCTAAATCTCCTGCACTGTGTATTTCTAGGTCTAGAAAGAAAAGAACCATCCCATCTTCAAAAAAAAGAAAAGTGGTTTTTGAGTCATACTAATGTCCAGCTGCACCACACAAATGCTTTGAATTCTTCTTAGTTTTTTGCTAGATGATTTTAGATAGGATTAGATACCATATTAGTAGTTTATCTTTCCGTATTATGTCCTGGAATGTTATACTACTATGGCAACCATTATTTTATATTCATGGCTATATTAATAATAATATAGCATTCAAATAATAATAAAGCATTCAAAGGCTATAAATAGGAATAAATAAATTAATGTAAATAGAAATTAATATTATTTAATTTCAGGTAATTCATTTTTGACATTGCTATACAGTGAACATGCCAAACTTCCACAAAAGTCACAGAATAGTGACTCTAATGCTCTAACTTTCTTCTCTTCTCCACAAAAAGTAAATTTAGCTGACTAGCTAATCACATAGTATCTAACACTTTAGATGCATCATATTCATTTTTAGTATATCCTACATTATTCTTGTTTAATAATTACTTCAGAAATATGATAGTTATGATAATAATGTAACACTCTGAATATTAGAATTCTTTATTTAAAGTTTTACCAGAAATTAGAAATTTCTGAAAGCTTGATCTACCTGGCCTAACTCTGACCCATAGAATATTCCAAGTGACAGAGCTAACAACAAAACCAGCTATGTTTGTGTTTGATTTGAGCTTGGAAATAGGGAGGAATACCTAAATTCTAATATTTTGGCATTACCAAACAATTGGTAATTTTATAACAATTACAATTGTAATTATCAGTAGTAATTTAAGTGCATATTTCACTGCACATAAAGCATAACAGTAGGTATCTATTAACTTGTGTTTTGTCAGTAAAATACCTTGCTCATCGTTATTCTCCTGTTCCTCAATTTACTTTTGTCAGTCCTCTTGATTGTCCAAGTCCTAATAAAGCTCTTAGATGTTCAAACTTGGATAGTCTGATTGCACATGTTCTTTCTTTCTGGTTTTCAGCACAAAATTCTGCTTTGCTAAATCCTTTATTACTATTAGGTTTTATCCAAGCCACTTAGGTCAGATATTCATACTCTGGTCTTTTTCTTTCTGTAGATGGAAAACCAGAAAAAGGTCGGTCTGTATAGGCACCTGTGGACAGTCTCTCACTTTTTAGACAGTCAGGAAATGGGCAGACATCTTTCCAAGTTGGCTTCTTGTTTAGCTATTCATCAAGTGTTCTAATATTTGAAAGCAAGTTATCTTTGCTAAAATGTTAGATCGAGCAGACCATGTCCTAACTGATAGCCTGTAAATACTGTCTCATTTACCTGTGTTTGATTGTCTTATTCCTGTGCTGAATTTCTGCAACAAAACCTTTTTCATTGAAATGAAAACTTCTTGATGGAATGTTAAGCAAACCTTAGCTGAAGAAAATTATTTTAAAAAGCATTCTGATTAGAATTGTCTTGAAATATTTATTTTTTGAGAAAATGTCTAAATTTTTCATTATTTTTGCTGTTTTATAAAAAATGACATTCTTAGTAACGTGTTTAACTGTCAGGAAACTAAAGGCTTTCTGGTTTGATTTAGATTCACCACAAAATAAATTTCAAAATTGTACAATTTTTGCAATTGCATAACTGCAAATAAAATGTGTCCTCGAGCAACCTATAATTTATTCACCGAATTCCAAACTGAAAATCTTTTAGGGAAAAAATATAAATCACACTTTGTAGTAGAGCAAAGTTATGCGTTTGGATCATCAGACTAGCCAAACATAGTTAAAACTTATTCTGAAAAGTTACTTATTTTCAGTTGCAGTTCTGACTGTTTGGAGTTTGCCACCATTTGACAGTTCAGAGCCTGAGCTGATAAGTCATTCTACTTATTTTTGTCTGCTGTCACTCTTCATGTACATAGCAGCTACTGGGACAAATTTCAAACCCACTTCCATTTGGGCATGCGTAATTTTGCAAATAACTTTTAATACTGTAATTTTAAGGCTGAAAAATGCATATATAAAATTACATGCACAACAATGAAGACCACATTCAGAAAACTTAGTAGACTTTAGCATAAAGTGCTATGTGCTGAGGAGCTAAAACATAACAAATTAGCTCCAGATATGACCATATTAGTGGGAGCTGGAGACAGCCTTACAGAGCTGGCTTTTCTCTGACTAAAGAAATGCCCTCAAGAAGACTGCCTTCAGCTAATGAAGGCATTACATAAACAGTAAAAAGGCAATTGTTAGAGGCTGGTAGAAATCAGCAGTTAGTGATTATGAAGGTTTCTTATCTCCTTTTAGAAAATGTATCTTGTCCCACTTGGTAGAGACCCACAAAGGACATGCTGAATGGAGACTCTCCAGTCACAAATTGCTCAGGCGTTGCTTTGTGGAGAGCATGCAAYGTCTCCTACCTCTGCGTCTTCAGCTCCTGCTTGAGACCAGGCAAAGCTCAAAGATCAATCACTGATCCGATTGGTAGTAGCAAAATAACTTACTTGTGGAAATAATTAATAAAAAGTTTGAAACAGCTGCATGCATCACCAGGAGGTAAATGCTGTTTGAGTGATCCACCTGAGAAGATAATTAAATTTAGTAACAATACTTCTCTCTTTAATAAGAGGGAAAAAAAAAAAAAAAAAAGGAGCTGGCTGGCTTCATCCTGTAGTTTGGAAATCATGTATGGTCATTATCGCTGTGAGTCATGTTACTAGAATGAAATAAAATTTGAGCAAATTAATTGCCTAAATATGAGACCGGTGGCTAAGGATGTAAACTTCTTGTGTTTCTCTGTAACATTTGTTATATGAATAGCTAACATTTATTATTAATTGATAT
Source organism: Rhea americana (assembly GCF_003343005.1). Lineage (NCBI taxonomy): Eukaryota > Metazoa > Chordata > Aves > Rheiformes > Rheidae > Rhea > Rhea americana. Next base: position 140,614 of record NW_028186978.1, read on the forward strand.
GCTAATTAAAGCCATGCCAGTGATTTCCATTAGCTTACTCTCAAACTTCTACAGAGCTGTCCGTCTGGTTTTAATCAAAACCAAATGGTAATCCAAGTTCTCAGGCTGGAACAGCTAAGAGGAAGTCATTCAGAGGAGGCAGAAGAAAGCAGAAAAGATAAACAGATATTCCCGAAATTTGTGTAGAGCAAAGGATGTAGATGCTGTGGGTTACTCTGGAGACATGATTCAGGCACTCTGTCAAACTGGAACGAAGTAGTTGCAAGTGTTTTATGTCAGCAAAATACTAAYATGATCAAGATGGAGTCTGTCCTTTTGCTTTTGCAGAGCTGGATTTGTGTGACTCTGGAGGATTCTCAGAAGAGGTAAAGCAACATAGACTATTGCCTGTAATACGACTGTATTTAAACTGTAGCATTCATTTTCTAGGCTCTAACTCATTCTCCTGAGTAAGAATACAGTTTTAGCATGCGCGTGTACACTGTATATAGCTAATTGTGTGTATTTACTGCTCAGAACAGCATTAGACCCTTTGTAAATGTGATGTGTTAATTGAATTTAAGCCAAGTCGTTCTCTACCTACTGCTTGCTACTTAGTAGTAAGAAAGATCAGAGGTTTTAGGTGTTCTCCTGTTTTTCTGGATAACTGTTACCTTCGCATGATTATTAGAGATGTATAGAATACTTTTAAAAAAAAAATGCCAGGGAGGTATTCGAAAACGCATTTACATTACATAAGTGCAGTGCAAATAATTTGACAGAAATACCTCAGCAGTGTACTAAACCGAGTGTCTTGAAATACGGTCTTGCTGTCTTTTTCTGTTTTTCCCCTCACTATGTGCTCTCTCCCTTTCTTTCTCTCACATGCACACGCGCGCGCACTCACACACGCACGCACAGAGTCTCCTCTCTCTCCCTCTCTCTCAAAGGCAGGAAATACTTTTCAGGCAATCTGGGCCTGGTTGTTGAGGCCCCTTTCACAAAACATCAGTCTGAATTTAGTAGACAGAAGTCACTGGGAGAAGCTTGACGGAATCGTGCTTAGTTAAGGCTCCCTCCAGCTGCAGAGGGTGTTTTTGTTAAAATCACACTTTGAGCAAAACTGCTCAGAATAGAGCAATGATCTCAGTAACGAAATCTGAACTTTTATGCTAGCAGAAACTAAATGGGACTGGGTTCTTTTGTTTGTTTGTTCCTCCGTTTTGTTTTTTTGACCAAAGATTTTAGGGAGGGCATGTTTGACTCCACATTTGCTTCATCTAGGTAAGGCTGTCTTGGAATCTTTCTGTACTTAAAAATACCCCAAAATATCTTCCCCCCCCCCCCAAAAAAAAAAAAGGAAAAAAGAGCGAGAAAAAGAAAAGAAAAAAAACAGCAGAGAAACAAGCAGTATCCAGCACTGGAGCTTTCTGCGTTCAAGATCTCAGCACTAAAACTGGAGGTAAAAATAATTAAAAATRTACATTTAGTTGTAGACTGTCTGCCAGTTCTGTTTATCAAAATGTGTCATGTCTATAACAAAGTCTTCTTGTTTTATTTCATCTTTTAAAAGTATGCTTGATATGTTGAACTTTGTTTATTTGCATTTGTATATAGAGCTGCATGTTCTTGCTTGCGTATTTTTTTAATGGACATTAAGTAGGAAAGTTGGAAGTGGGAATGATCTCTTTTCTCACCTCATCTGCCAACAGAGAGGGCATTTAGGGCTGTTTTTTCTCCCCCCTTCCTTTCCTTTCCTTTCCTCCTGCAGTAATGATGAGGAGAGCTTTAGCTAGATACATCAGTGATACCTCTGCTGGACTTGGTCTCTAGCTTTTTCTCAGGACAGCCCTAGATGAAGTTTGTGGTTTAGCTGACAATACAGTCTTAAATATTTACGCTCTAAGTATGAAATTCTAAGGTATGCCTCTTGGTGTTAGCTAAACTAGATTATTTTTAGTAATCTGTAATTAGATGCACTGCTTTTGTGGTCTGCTATGCTTTCATTTAGACGAGAAAAAGCAAGATTCAGTAAATATCAGCTGACTATAGTTTTCATTAAAAATGTATGAATTTCCTCAAGGACTTTTTCTCTTCATCTAGTTAATTCAAATAATAAGAATCTGCTGTTAAGGAGTTTAGAGGGATATTCAGAATATTGTCTCTAATTGATATACAAATGGAACTGCTGCTCTTTCACATAAAGTTGGTGATTTAATTATTTAATTGTTATGGACATCAAGCATTTTTCATGGCAATTTATGTAGTATCTCTTTGTCTTCCTGAAAATCTAAAGTGACGGTTATTATATGTAATGTGAGAGCTTCTTTCTTATTTCTGTGCATCATTAAGACTCTGTCTAGTTATTGGCCAGTTAGGTAACTAAACATGAGTCATCAGTTCAAATACTCTAGGGAGAATTTCCAGAAGTTTTTAGCTGTGTTTTTACTGCATATTATTGCAAGATGATTGGTGAGTAATGAAATAACTTTGTGGTGTGAGAGGAAGTGAAGGACTACTAAATACTCCAGAATGGGGTGAAATCTCTCCCTTGCAAAAGGTTGAGAATTGCATGCTGCAGTGCCCAGCCCATTTGGGCAGGAGAAGCCATTCGTGGTCGTCAGCAGCTCTGGGTGGTGAAGAGCATGAGTCTGAAGGGGACAGAGACCAGCTGGTAGGCAGCATCCTATCTGCTTATATTGTGGGGTGAATGTTAAAGTAGCAGTCACTGGATCTTTTCTGGACAGTCCTCTGCAGTTCTGTGCCCTRAGCCTGGAGGGCTGTGACAGGAAGGAGAAGGTCAGAGAGAAATCTGAACGTCTGAGTCTCTGCGTCACTCCCCCGAAGTTCATGCTGGAACTTTGATGTCTCAAGGGATTTAGCTTTAGTGCATTTTACTGCACTACGTCCCCCTATGTGCCCCTGCATGTGTATATATACTTTGTATTAGCCATTAGTATGGTTGACGAGAAGAGAAAATACGGAATAATTATTTTTATCATTTGATATCAAGGGGCACCTTCTCCTGCAACACTGTCTTCTGGGTTTTACAGGATATAACGACCTCGTGTGACCTCACTTGCAAATGAAGGTACACGCCTCAGACAGTTGAGCTACAGGGTAGACAACAGAATAAAACCCAGAGAATATTTTATTATTTTAACCTGAAGCTTCTTAAAAGCCATAAGCAAAAGTAACGTAGATAAAGCTGCCCTCATTTTCATTTAGAAGATTTATTTAAAAGTGCTGAAGACAAATCTCTAGCTATTTGATTTCTGATTCTACTTATATCTAATTTCTGTGTGGTGCTATTGTATTTTCTTGGATATTGTTATTCAAGAAAATTCATGGAAAGCTTATTATCTAAAAAAAATGGAAATTATTTTATAGATATATATAGCCACACTGAATGTGGAAAAGAAGCATACAGTCTAACACTGAGTGTATAGCTTTTGACCTTGCTCTGTTCCTTCTAAAATGTTTATGTACTTAATTTGAAATGCAGCAATAGCCAAACAAGTTGTATCAGATGACTCCTATGAACAATTAATCACATGAATTAGTGTCTGCAGCTGGCAGGAAAGTTAATTCAAGTGATTATATTCAGGTGATGGAAATAATGGAAATAGATCCTCTTCACCATAAAATTACGTCCCTGCTGCAAAATCTTTTCTTTTGAACTTTGTATCCAGTGAACTTCATGTTAAATTCCCTAGTCAGAACACTGAATGAAATAAGTTGAAAGATTTAGGACTAATTCATGAAAGTCTTTGTGACACAAACAAAATTTATTTCTTCCTGAAGAAAATGAGGATCAGAGAAAACTGGTTGGAGTAGGCAGTTTTTGTATAGATAGGTTTATACTGATTCTTTTAAATTCCTGAACTTAAAATATATTGTTAAAGTRTCCTTCTTTTTGTCATCTGATTTCATTTTCTGTTGTTTGTTTGTCTGGAGAAAAATTAGAAGATGGCTTTTATGTTGGTGTTCTATGTCTTTTACAAAGGACAAAGGGGGAGAAACACAAAAATGGAGTAACGCAGGGATAAGAACATTTGAAATAGCATTGGAGATGGAGCTGCACATTGATTTCTTTAATTAATAGGTGTCCTAGAATCATAGAATCAGGTAGCTTGGATGGAGCCTTTGGTGATCATCCAGTCCCAACCCCCTGCTCAAAGTGGGGCCAATTTCAGCAGGTTCTTCAGGGCTGTGTCCAGTTGGGTTTTGAGTATCTCCAAGGATAGAGATGAAAATGAATATCAAGTGAAGGTTTGAAGCTTGGCTGTATACATAGGTATATTTTATATCTAAGTGTGTGTATATATACATATGCATGCACATACATATGTACACATACACACACACACATATTTGTTGCTGCAGAGCAAGATTAAGTAACTTACTAGGGATCAATGGCATTATTCTCCNTAAAAATACCCCAAAATATCTTCCCCCCCCCCCCCCAAAAAAAAAGGGAAAAAAGAGCGAGAAAAAGAAAAGAAAAAAAACAGCAGAGAAACAAGCAGTATCCAGCACTGGAGCTTTCTGCGTTCAAGATCTCAGCACTAAAACTGGAGGTAAAAATAATTAAAAATGTACATTTAGTTGTAGACTGTCTGCCAGTTCTGTTTATCAAAATGTGTCATGTCTATAACAAAGTCTTCTTGTTTTATTTCATCTTTTAAAAGTATGCTTGATATGTTGAACTTTGTTTATTTGCATTTGTATATAGAGCTGCATGTTCTTGCTTGCGTATTTTTTTAATGGACATTAAGTAGGAAAGTTGGAAGTGGGAATGATCTCTTTTCTCACCTCATCTGCCAACAGAGAGGGCATTTAGGGCTGTTTTTTCTCCCCCCTTCCTTTCCTTTCCTTTCCTCCTGCAGTAATGATGAGGAGAGCTTTAGCTAGATACATCAGTGATACCTCTGCTGGACTTGGTCTCTAGCTTTTTCTCAGGACAGCCCTAGATGAAGTTTGTGGTTTAGCTGACAATACAGTCTTAAATATTTACGCTCTAAGTATGAAATTCTAAGGTATGCCTCTTGGTGTTAGCTAAACTAGATTATTTTTAGTAATCTGTAATTAGATGCACTGCTTTTGTGGTCTGCTATGCTTTCATTTAGACGAGAAAAAGCAAGATTCAGTAAATATCAGCTGACTATAGTTTTCATTAAAAATGTATGAATTTCCTCAAGGACTTTTTCTCTTCATCTAGTTAATTCAAATAATAAGAATCTGCTGTTAAGGAGTTTAGAGGGATATTCAGAATATTGTCTCTAATTGATATACAAATGGAACTGCTGCTCTTTCACATAAAGTTGGTGATTTAATTATTTAATTGTTATGGACATCAAGCATTTTTCATGGCAATTTATGTAGTATCTCTTTGTCTTCCTGAAAATCTAAAGTGACGGTTATTATATGTAATGTGAGAGCTTCTTTCTTATTTCTGTGCATCATTAAGACTCTGTCTAGTTATTGGCCAGTTAGGTAACTAAACATGAGTCATCAGTTCAAATACTCTAGGGAGAATTTCCAGAAGTTTTTAGCTGTGTTTTTACTGCATATTATTGCAAGATGATTGGTGAGTAATGAAATAACTTTGTGGTGTGAGAGGAAGTGAAGGACTACTAAATACTCCAGAATGGGGTGAAATCTCTCCCTTGCAAAAGGTTGAGAATTGCATGCTGCAGTGCCCAGCCCATTTGGGCAGGAGAAGCCATTCGTGGTCGTCAGCAGCTCTGGGTGGTGAAGAGCATGAGTCTGAAGGGGACAGAGACCAGCTGGTAGGCAGCATCCTATCTGCTTATATTGTGGGGTGAATGTTAAAGTAGCAGTCACTGGATCTTTTCTGGACAGTCCTCTGCAGTTCTGTGCCCTRAGCCTGGAGGGCTGTGACAGGAAGGAGAAGGTCAGAGAGAAATCTGAACGTCTGAGTCTCTGCGTCACTCCCCCGAAGTTCATGCTGGAACTTTGATGTCTCAAGGGATTTAGCTTTAGTGCATTTTACTGCACTACGTCCCCCTATGTGCCCCTGCATGTGTATATATACTTTGTATTAGCCATTAGTATGGTTGACGAGAAGAGAAAATACGGAATAATTATTTTTATCATTTGATATCAAGGGGCACCTTCTCCTGCAACACTGTCTTCTGGGTTTTACAGGATATAACGACCTCGTGTGACCTCACTTGCAAATGAAGGTACACGCCTCAGACAGTTGAGCTACAGGGTAGACAACAGAATAAAACCCAGAGAATATTTTATTATTTTAACCTGAAGCTTCTTAAAAGCCATAAGCAAAAGTAACGTAGATAAAGCTGCCCTCATTTTCATTTAGAAGATTTATTTAAAAGTGCTGAAGACAAATCTCTAGCTATTTGATTTCTGATTCTACTTATATCTAATTTCTGTGTGGTGCTATTGTATTTTCTTGGATATTGTTATTCAAGAAAATTCATGGAAAGCTTATTATCTAAAAAAAATGGAAATTATTTTATAGATATATATAGCCACACTGAATGTGGAAAAGAAGCATACAGTCTAACACTGAGTGTATAGCTTTTGACCTTGCTCTGTTCCTTCTAAAATGTTTATGTACTTAATTTGAAATGCAGCAATAGCCAAACAAGTTGTATCAGATGACTCCTATGAACAATTAATCACATGAATTAGTGTCTGCAGCTGGCAGGAAAGTTAATTCAAGTGATTATATTCAGGTGATGGAAATAATGGAAATAGATCCTCTTCACCATAAAATTACGTCCCTGCTGCAAAATCTTTTCTTTTGAACTTTGTATCCAGTGAACTTCATGTTAAATTCCCTAGTCRGAACACTGAATGAAATAAGTTGAAAGATTTAGGACTAATTCATGAAGGTCTTTGTGACACAAACAAAATTTATTTCTTCCTGAAGAAAATGAGGATCAGAGAAAACTGGTTGGAGTAGGCAGTTTTTGTATAGATAGGTTTATACTGATTCTTTTAAATTCCTGAACTTAAAATATATTGTTAAAGTGTCCTTCTTTTTGTCATCTGATTTCATTTTCTGTTGTTTGTTTGTCTGGAGAAAAATTAGAAGATGGCTTTTATGTTGGTGTTCTATGTCTTTTACAAAGGACAAAGGGGGAGAAACACAAAAATGGAGTAACGCAGGGATAAGAACATTTGAAATAGCATTGGAGATGGAGCTGCACATTGATTTCTTTAATTAATAGGTGTCCTAGAATCATAGAATCAGGTAGCTTGGATGGAGCCTTTGGTGATCATCCAGTCCCAACCCCCTGCTCAAAGTGGGGCCAATTTCAGCAGGTTCTTCAGGGCTGTGTCCAGTTGGGTTTTGAGTATCTCCAAGGATAGAGATGAAAATGAATATCRAGTGAAGGTTTGAAGCTTGGCTGTATACATAGGTATATTTTATATCTAAGTGTGTGTATATATACATATGCATGCACATACATATGTACACATACACACACACACATATTTGTTGCTGCAGAGCAAGATTAAGTAACTTACTAGGGATCAATGGCATTATTCTCCKTTTCCCATAAGTCAGCATGAGACAACAGAAATGCATTCATTGRAGGATTCTCAACTATTTCACTGTAAGAACAAGATTTACAAAAGAGGTGACAGCTATAAGAGTAAGAAATACACCCTGTTTTGCTCAAGCAAAGTGGTTTGCACAAATGATTTGGTATCATGGCTCCAATTTCAGTAGAAATTATTATTTATAGACAAGTAACTTTGATGAACTTTCAAGCCTAAATTTCTCACTGTATAAAAGATGTTCATTAGAAAATTATAACAAAATCAAATGTATATAGATTTTTCACATGCAAATCCTATGAATAAAGGATTGTGATTGCGATTTTTCTGGAACAAATTATCGATAATGAATTTGAATGTGTTTTGGGGGCTGTTGACTGTACTTTGAGATTTTTTACTGTTTCAGCTTTCACTGTTGATATTTGTTGATGTCGATGTGTTTAGAAACTACTTATTTTAAGTACAGTCCTTTGGTAGAGAATTTCAAATCCACTATTACCATAATTGCTTGTTTCTCCTGAAAGAGGAAAATCTCTTATGTTGAAATTGAAATGCCTGGTGTTTTAAGTTTGGCATATTGTACATCAGCCACTGAACACAATGTTGAGGTCTGCCTTAGACAGTATGTATCTACATTAAAAGCCAGCTTTACTCATATAATGTATTCTTTATTTTTAGTCCCCACTTCTCTCTAGGCTCTTCTTTCTCTGATTTATGATTTTTCTCATTTTGCTGTTTTATCATATCTTGTGTCAAAATCAAGTTGGATTGGATCAAATGTCCTGGAACTTCAGGAAAGTCTGAAGTTTATAAACAACTTCTACCTCTGAGTCTCTGGTTCTTCTCCTACCCTCTAGCTTTCTCTCTATCAGCTCAAGGCTTTCCAGAGTAGATAGTGTCTTACCAGTGAGAGTTCTGTATGGTCTTGTTACAGCAGACCCTTATCCGTGACAAATACTCTTTAATGTTAGAGCAAATGAATGTTCCAATTTGAACATCACTGTACTCGTGGAGTTTGGTTTATGGTCCAAACTTCACTGTGGGTTATGGGGAGATTCAAGAAGAAAATAAACTCCTTAGACTGGGAAGTTAGGAAAATTTAGAATTGTATGGAGGATTATTGCAAAGTATTGTTCTGCTCGGGCAACTAAGAGAAAATAGAAGAAGGAGGTATAACCAGAAATAAATTTGTGTGGCTGAAGGAGCTGGGATTGTATTATTATAGCCGTATCGCTGCAGTTTATTAAAGAGATTTAACAACCTCAAGTTCATTATCAGTATTTTTGCCTGAACTGTCACAAAATATGAAGCATACATACGAAATATGTTTTCCTCTCCTCCTGAATTGCACGCTGCTCCTGAATGTGTAAGGGACACTGAATACATGCTTTGGATTCATTGATTCTGTCTGGGGCATTGAACCCTCCACTTTGAGACAAGTCCTGAGAGGCTCCACTAACTTAAGGCAGCGCTAGAGTCATTGCACAGTGGATCCACTTCAAAGCATGTGGCTGAACACCAGGGACTGGCTGTTTGTTGTCAGCTGCTAAATGGCAGGCGCCCCTTTTCATTTTCCTTGAATTGTTGATCTTCAGATAATGCTGTCTTACCACAGAGAGGTGGCAGCTGTCAATAACAGGGTGCTAAAATGAGTAATCTTTGCTGAAAGAATGGTTTCAGTTGTATATTCCATGGTAGAAGCTGCACCTAGAGAATTGCAACTGCATGGAAAAATTCACCTTCTAGTTTAATCCAGTACCTACATGCAGGAGCATCTGTGCCTTCCTGACAACTTCTGATCCTAGAGTCAGTGTCAGCTCAGTTGGATATATAGATAAAGATTTTCTAAAAGTTCTTGTATATCTTGTGAGAATTTGCAGCTGGTAGAGGAAAGAGACCCAAATTAATTTTCCCATGGAGGGAGTTCTGTGTGAGCTCGAGTAATTTGTTTTTATTTTTCCTGGTATATGTACTTAGGAACAACAATTTGTTGCGTTGAGTATGTCTCCCCAGGCAGGCTACAGATGCTGTGGAATAGCAGGGCATCATCATCATACTGAGGGACCAGCTGATCAGTTTGGAGTTGCGGTATCGCTAGAAGATGTTGTGGAGAAAGTCGGAGAGATTAGGATGGGGTGTTAAGACAATCACAGAGGCAGGGAGAAAAGGGATCAAGAGGTGAGATATAAACACACTGTGCAGAAAGCCTTTAAAAGACAAGCTTCCTTAATTCTGTTGTTCATGGAACAACTTTTCTGAAATCGCAACTTCTGTCATGATGAAAGATACACTAGAAAAAGTAAGATTTTTTTTTTTATGTGATGAACTTTTTTTTCCCCTTGCAATTTCACCAACCTGAGTAATAAATTTTTACTTTCCCTTCCTTGAAGGAAGTGGGCCTAATTAGCTCCTCCAGTATATTTGCAAAATACGCAGTTTGTACTGCAAGTAATTCTCTCTCTCTCTAGTTTCTGAAAAATACCTGGAACAGCAGCCATTTTGATTAATTTTTGCTTTTAGCATTTTTGGTTCCATTCCAGAAATATTTGCCCGCTTTGTTCTCATCACTTTTCTCGGTTGCATTAAAATAGGATTCCAAGCAACAGTTGTTGGCTCAGCCCTACCAAAAGCACAACCATTTCAGTAATCTCTCTAAACTTTCGATGATAAAGCATTTGTCTTTAGAGATAGGACTAAATCATTTTCAACTCTTCATGTATGCATATTAATGCATAATAGTGGCAAAGATTCTTTTTAGTTCCATTTACACCAGCAATAAAATCTTGCCTCCTACTATTCTAGTAATTGTCTGTTGTGCTTCAGATTTCATATTCATGGCTATAATGAGCACCAGCAATGTTTCTTCAAATGGAAATACTTCATTAGAAACTTAAATCTAAAAGGATCAGGAATACAATCTGGTTAATTTATATTGTTTTCTAAAGGACCTCCTATAGCTAGGGAATTCGATTTTTTAATAGAGTTGGCTAGAAAATGGAATTTTTGCCATCGTGAAAAATTTGAGGTTTGGGGAAAAAAATTATCCTAATGTAGAACCAAATATAACAGTCACAGTTTGCTATGTCTTATGAGATGGTTGTGTTTTATTTCAATTCTTCTTGTAGAGAGCTTTCCAGTGAAGGGTGTGGGGAGGGGAGGTGTAGGGAATCTGCCCAAGCTGCAGTTTGTTCTGCTTTCTGGAGGTGAAGGGCAGAACTGGTTCGGGGACAGGATTGAGGGTGGGGGGGGGAGGGAAGCAGAGATGAAAGCACAAAACTGAAATTTTCTTACAGAAGACTTCAGTTTTTTAAAAAGGGAATTTTCCATTATGGAGGGAACCTGTGCAAACAAAAGAATCCAAACCTTTATATGTCAGATTATTTCTCTTCGTTCTAAAGAAATAAGCTAGATATATTGTGTTGAAATCAAAGTGGAATAGTATCTTTCAGATTATTAGACTTGGAAGACCAGAAGACTTACAGATCAATTTTGCTGATTATCACTGAGCAGATTTTCTTTTTCTGAAAAAATGTATGCTAGAAAAGCTATTAACTTCAGTGCTTTTAGATGTAAACCTTTTAATTTCCTAAAGGAAAGTTATAATTTGATGTCCGTTGTCACTCTGAAATGATACTGTGGTATAAAGATGATGGAGGAAACTCAGTTATCATAATATCTAATAAAACCTAATGCTAATCATTAATATATTAAAACACTATTAAAATCACTAATATAATTTTAAATACTTTAAAAAAATACTATTTCTCTGTTTTATGGATTGTTCATCAATGCTAAATAGTATAAAAATATAAAGTTAGGTTGAGTATTTTAAATAACATCTTTTAAACTGATTATAATTTGATAATTAAATTGAGTGTAAATAATATAAATCTGAAGTAAGCTAGGATAAACGGGGATCAGTTTGGATCCTGTTGTTTCCTTATCTTCCTCTCTCAGATGAGGCTCAGCTGATCTGAGGCTCAACACTGGAAGTGAACCAAATACAAATGAAGCTAAAACCTAGAGTAATCACATGTTGGCTATAAGTAAAAGCCTTCTTTGTATGATAATGAGAATGGGTAATATGCTTCATTTTGAGGGGGAGTAGAAAAGGAAGCAACTCAACATTGTTTCATGTTTTCTAACAACAAACTAAGGCATATTGACAAAAGTTCAAGTTCATATCTTAGAAACCAATAATATTTGACCAAAACAAGCACAAGTTTGGATGTCTCTGACTGAACAACGTGCCAACTGCACTTTATAGTTTGGGGCATCTAATTTATTGAGATCTTTTGCAATTCTTGTAATATGTTAAATGTCTTTTAAAGAAAGGAGTTAAACAACCTTAACAGTATTATACATTTCCACTGACAGTAGCGTATAATGAGCATATCTGATGTATGTCAGAATCTGTGAAGGAGAACACAGAGTAACTTCTAGCAGGATAATGAAACTGATCCCCACAAGGAAGAGAAAATACTTAAAAGTCATGGGAGTGACTTCAGGTACATGGTTTGAAAAACTTCTGGTGTGATTTTTCTTCTGTTAGAAATCATGAGCTGTTTGCTATACATTACAACTTCTATTTCTTTACAGACACAAGCAAAACACTTATTTCTTAAGCAGAAAGAACAGAGAGTAGAATGTTTTAAGGAATACTTTTCTGTTTTCTGCTTGCTATTTCTACTTTAATGCTCTACAAGTTTCTGTAGTATGAGATACAGTCAATAAATGTTCCCTAGTCTCCTTCTCCATTATAGTTTGGATTTTTATATGCCTCTAAATCTTCTCTTTTCCAGGCAAGAAATCTTCATCTATTTCACTAGGGCTCAGATGGAAATTACACCATACTTTCCGTCATTGATATTGGTTTTTGCTACACCTTTTCTTACTCTGCTACTCTTTCTGAGTTGAGATGAACTTAATTGCATGCAGTATTCAGTTCATGGCATAATGGAGGCTTAGAAAACATCATTATGCCACTTTATGCTCCCACTCTATCTTTCCTACTGTGCTATGTACTTTCTAATTGTCACTGAGCTTAAAAYTCAGTTCCAGTTCCAGATAACTAGCCACAGTGATTCCAAGATCTTTTTTTGGATTACTAGTAGATAATTTATAGAACATCATTATACATTTTTGGTTAGTGTTATTTTTTCYTATCTGCTTTCTATTATATTTATCTATATGGAATTTCATCAGTATCTTTATGTGCTAGCTATTCACTACAGTTAGGTTCCTTGGTGTCTCTTCAGTTAATTTTCCAAATAAGTGGTAATGTATCATGAGCAAACTTTGTCATTTCACTTCTTTCTCCCTTCTGAGTAAGCTAAAAAGCATAGATTCCAATAACTATCGTTGAGGATTTATTAATAATCTCCCTTCTTTTAAAAATGACTATTTGTTCTCATCTGTTGTTTTCTGTTCTTTAAATATCAATTCTTTATTAGTGCTTCAGCCAATTTATAGCATATGGAGCTCAGACTGGCAAGCCTATAGTTCAGGACCCAGTGGGAAGTGTTAGATTCAATTTTAAAACCAGTTCTTGGCACATCTTCTCACTGCTGCTCCCAGGAGTCAGCATCCCAAGGCTGGGTGCGCTGGGTGTTTCCTCTGGTCCTCTCATCTTACTGTGAGAAGCTTAGCTCACCCACARAGCTTAGTAAGGAGGCAGAGATTTCTGGGCCAAAAATCTGTCTCCCCCCCGCTCCTGAATTCTTGATAGGAGAAAAGAAATGGAAAAAAAGAGCCTCCCCAGTACCCTAGGGAGTACTGGGGAGTCCCACACCCACCTTTCATGCAGATCAGGACCCACTTCTGGCTTTGTCTCGTTCTCACTCCACATATAAATCCCATCTCTGACTCCAAAGACATTTGCTATTAGATTGGCAAAACATCCGTCTTGTGGTTCCCCAGATTTCCCTTCTCTGCCTTGCAGGCACCGCAGTTGTCCCATTCCATTCCTCATACCTAGAGGCTGCTTTCGGGTATATATCGTACTTACAAGTTCACTAATTTCTCATTTGAGTGTTGTTATTTGATCTTGCCAGTTTGTTCCTATTCAGTTTATTTTCTTGTTCTGAAACATCTTCTAATTGGTGTTTCAATCTGAGTCTGTTCCTTAGAGCTATCAGAGGGATATTAGCTTTTGTAGTTTCTTTTTTGTTTGATCTATGGCTGGCCAKGAATTGGGGAACTGCATTGAAATAGTCTTTGCTTTAAACTATGTTACTGATAAGAATGGTTATATGTTGCACTTAGTTCTTACCTCTCTAGTAAATATTGATATCAAAGTCACCCTGTTCAAAGCATCCCATCTTTCTGGAGAACACTGAAGGCACAGTACAGCACCGTTTTTGATACTCCTGTTTGAGAGCGTTTTCTAATGTCTTTTTATGTTACCTGTTAATTGCAAGTATTTTTAACAGAAACTGAGGCACAAAAATAATTCAGGAAAYGCTTTTTATTATGCTTCATATGATAGAATGTAATACTCGTGTAGAATAGAGCATAGCAATATTTCAGTAGAGAAATGGAATCATTATTCTCAATAAAATAAAATTGCTATATTTTGTCCATAACTGTTACTTATTCTATTTCTTTCAGATTTTTTTCAGGATTTGCACTTGTTATGGGACTAGAGTATCACCAAAAACTTAGCCTATGGCTTGCAGTAATCCTGAATAATGCAATGTATCATTCAGTTCTTACTACCTAACACTGTATTATAGATACATTCAGAAACTCACTGATCTGTCAGGCTTTGTATGCACCAGGGAATTCAATCACTGAAAAACTTCCATTTGGATAATTTTATTTGATACAAACTGTTAGGCGAATTTGTGTTATCTCATAGGTGTCAGCAACCTCTTTTTCTGAGACAAAATATGATTCTAAATGTATTGATTTATCCGTGTCTTTTTAAATTACTTTTAAAGGGATAGTATATTTGCAGTGCACTTGAGTCAACTGTAATACTCTGGTTAGTTTTAGCATAAGCAAGACTTCAGATTTTTTTTTGAGAAATATGAATATGAGTAGTATTTATATAAAAGTGTAAAAATTAAAAGTATGTAAYGAGTATGTGAAAGTATGCTTTGCATACTTTCATAGGGGCCCCAGCTGTTCTCCTGTTGGAGCCAGAGGGACCTGGGCAATGGATTTCAGTCTGAGTATTAATTACTTAGCACTTGTCAGTGGTGCATGAAGACTGCGCTCTTTCTGTCCACCGATTCTTGGGTGAAGATAAACAGCAGGAGACCTCCTCAAAGGAACTAGCAGTTGCCTTGTGAAAAGACACCCTTGAGCTATGCGTGTGGCTTTCTGCACAAAAATCGGCGATAGGTGTGTGACTCATCTGCATTTATAACATGTATGTGCATCGCACACACGTGTAAACTTTTACTATTAGGACTGACAGGAAAGGTTTTATATTTTATGTTTTCATTCTGAAGACATTCTTGCTTTAAAAGTACATGTCTTTGCTGATTTTTTTTAGATTAAARTTGTGTATTTTCAAAATAGTTATTAATTCAGACAACTCTCAGTGTCTTTTCCTACATGATTATCTTTTTAATATAAAAGAAGTTAGGAAAAATGCATCTAGATGTTCACTATGAATACTCTACAACAAACAATCCTTGTATTTCTCTTCCAAGTTTTATAATGGTCTATCCACTCACACTATGTACGTAAAATACATAAAAGGCTATTTAACTAGAAACTGTGGACCAGGTGAGTGTCCACTTTAGTGAAATGCAAAGAATGGTGTATATACCCAGGAAACAAGGCAAGGAAGGATTGTGCTTTTTATGGCAGGAGATACTTTAAAATAACTAGTTGAGTGAAGATCCAGAGGCTTATGTTTTATCTCAAATTATTTGTAAACACCATTCTGTGTCAAAACTTGGTATGAAGTTAGCGGAAGAGCGAATGGAAGCCAGACCAGGAAGATGTGAGCTGAGTTTATAGGAAACAGACCCTGTTCACTCAGACTTCCTTAAACAAAGTTTGCTGGCTGGGGTCACAGACCAACAAAGATAAAATAATGATAACAAAATAAATGTTGCTGCTTGATCGCCAATGCCTGCTATGTAAAAAATTCAATGAAACGGTCTTTCATCTCTGTCTGCGTTTGTAAGCTAACATTTGGCCTTGTTCTTTTCCAGAAAAGAACTTGGTTTTTGCCTCCCATCTAAAGCATTCRCAAAAACTGATTTCCTCTGTCAGTATAGCAGGGGCTGTAGTGCCTGGGCCGCTTTGTTGGAAATTCTCGTGTCATTTATTTTAGTAGATGCTCTYGTGGTTTTTTTGACTTTCTCCTTCCCCAAATCGCTTGATGTAACGTAACGTGGCGGCGCGCGGCACGGTGAATTGCTGCGATTACCGAACGTGGCGGCGGGGAGAGGACGCGGTGCCGGGCTGAGCGCCGCGTGGGGATGGCGACGATTCGTTGCCTCGGCCCTGCCGCCGCGTCGGCAGCGCGGGTGCCCGGCCAGGGGCCGAGCGGCAGCGCGTCCCCGCTTTCGCCTTCCTCCACCCCAGCCAACCTCGGGGGCCGCGAGGAGGCRGCAAGCCAGAGCGGCGCTTCAGTGCTCCCCGGCTCCTAACGGGAAGGGTTTCTTGCCCCCTTCTATACCCTGGAAGGGCGGTAGATCTCAAGTGTAGCTGATCACAGGTTTAGAATAAATTTCCTTCCTTGGCCTTTCCATTTTTACTCCAGCTGATCCGGCAGCTTTGAGTCTCACTGCCGCGGCTTGTGCTGGGAGCAGCGCCTGGTGTCCTGCGTTTTGCTGAAAGGTGCTTTCCATAGGCTGCCACCTTTTTTGAGGAGGAAAGCAAGAGGAAGGAAAAGGTGTTTTGAGAAACGTATAGCTCAGCCAAACCTGTATGGAACTTAATGAGATAAAGGCTACTCCTGAATTTCAGAGGCTACTAGAAACAATTTAAGTCCAAGCTGCTCAGAAAAAATCACAGGAATTCTTTACAAGGGAAATGTTAGACAACTCAATTATAGGATAGCCTACCAATTCATCTGGAATGGATTTTCACTGTATGCTTTATCTGTTGCAAAATACCTATCTGTTCTGTGAGACTTTTTATAAAAACTTACAGAAAAGCATGAAAGCTTACCCCATTTTTCATTTTGTTTATATTTTACAAATTGTAAAATCTATCTAAAATAACATATCAGTTCGTAAACACTACAAAATAACACCTTGCTTTGTAAACACTGCAGAACATCAAAAGGATGCTTGAAGGGGAACGATTCTGCTGGAATGTAAAAAACTGCTGTTCATTTCCATTTTCTTTGGTCTAGAGTTGCCTACTGAATTAATATTATGGATCTCCCTCAAACCACATGCAGGATGAAGAAATTTTTCCTGGAAAGGTCTTTTATCTTTTTTGTTTTGTTTCTTTATTCTTCAGAAAGTTAGTAGTATCAAACTTAGTGCTACTGAAAAGTATGTGCAAAATATGTTTCTGAATTGTGGCAGAACCTGAATGGACTGCATCACACTGACAGAGGCTTTATCCAAAAAAAAAAAGACCTTTTCACTGTATAGGGCATTTCAATAAAGAGAAAGACTTCAAGTTTCATAAATATTTTTTATGAGAAAATCTGTGCTTTTTACTCAGAATTAGAAACGCTTTGTAATTTTAGAATTTTTAAAAAGACATATTCAGTGAAAGATGTCAAAAGCCAGGAATAGTTCTGCCAAAAATTTTCAGCTCTTGCAAAATCCTTCAACAGAAGCAGGTATTTCATAGTGTCATAGAATGGTAAGGTTGGATGGGACCTCTGGAGATCATCTAGTCCAACCCTCAGGGTAGCCCGTACAGGGATTGAACCCGCAACCTTGACATTAGCAGCACCATGCTCTAAGCAGCTGAGCTAAACCATTTAATGTATACTTAAAGAAAAAAAATCTGTCAAAATGAAAAAACAACCCAGTCTTTTTTATTGGTTTTGCTGTTGATGTCCCTTTTGTCTTGCAGATCTTTTTGAGAGCTGACAAACGCTGACTCTTGTTAGAACAAGAAAATCTATATTCAGTCCTGTCTGTCACTCTCCAGGTCTGGAGGGCCACAGAGTCGCTCAGGGACTGCAGATGAGTTCAAAACTAACTCTGGCTAAAGAAATTGAATGAACAAAGCTGCTAAGAGCTCATCCTCTTGTTTTAAAAATCTGGGAAAGTCTTATAGAAAAGTTTCTGGTTTGGGGATGGTAATGAACAGAAGGAGAGAAAGGGAATGGCTTCATCCCTTGGTGAAGAGTACAAACGGACTTGGGAGAGGAATTTCTCAGGGGACAAAGGATGCTGCAAGTCAAGGAAAAAATATAGGCAACAATAGCAGAAAAGCAGCTGATTAAAGCAGCAAGCCTGTCTGCAAAGTGGCTAATAGGGAGAGGAACAAGGTTATGATTCTTGTTCAGAGGTAAAGGAAATAGGACATCCTGCATATGGAAGCAGGAAAGAGAGAAAAGTTGCTTCTTGGCCTATAACTGTTGGGTAATTGTAGAGGGAACAGAATTTCTAAGCTGAAATACAGTAGAGTACAGACTTGGCAGAAGGAGGAGGGAAAGAAGAAAAGTGGACTTGCACCAAACCAGGGGCTCCTCCGTGAGCCAAGGCAATGAGAGGATTTCATTGATTGGTAGCTGAAGCTGTCTGGCTAGCAGACATCTGTAGGGTAAACTTTTCATACTCGGTGCTAATGTAAGCTCATATTTTAGAGAACAATGAAAGTGCCCTTGTCATATATTTATTTGTCTTGCATTTCAAGCAAAGTATTTGATATTCTCCTGTTTAATCATTTTTTTCTGCAGTCCATGAGGCAGCCAAAACTAGTGATAGCACAAGTAAAACAGAAGGGTTCCTAAAGTAAAATTTATTTGTTTTTCATCCCCCATGAAATATAACTCTCCACATCCAAAAATGAAAAACAGTAAGGGATCTGTTCTCCCCTCTCTGCACACATGTAACTCCATTTAACAGCAGCAAGATTAACACACACCCATTAACTCTTAGAGTGCCTGCATATTGCAGATCATTTTCGGTGGACAGATGCATGAAGGTCATGGGGAAGTTGCATTTTTGGCCTTTACACTTAGTATTTCTAGTCTCTCGATTTTTGCCAGAATCTCCCCTGTATGACTTTCTTTCTTTCCTTTTCTTCCTATTTCTTTCTTTCCTTTTTTTTTTTTTTTTTNGTTCTAACAGGGAAAAGAGGAGGAAGCTGCAAATGAGTTGCCCCAATGTGAGTTGCATTCAGAGGTCAAAACAAAATGCAGTGGTGCGGTAAAACTAATCTAACTGTATCTGAAGAGCTTTAGGGTCCCTTGGTGGAAGATGTAACAAAAGTTAGAAGTATTATCATTATTTATTTGCACCTTGTAATAATTTGGGGCCATGCAATCTTAGAAATAGTAAGAGCACATAAACATGAAATGAAAGCAGAGTAAGAATGCACTACAGATTTATACAGCACTTGGACTTTGCATTTTAAAATTTAAGCTTGCTCTCATGTTCAACCAGGAAAGAAAAGAAAATCTTAAAGTTGAACCACCTTCTTACTACCAAATTTTGCCTCTGAAAGCAGGATTTTTTTTTTTTTTTTTTTTTTTTGGCCTGGCTCTGTGTGTTATTTTCCGTTTTCCTCAGCCTCCCACACGCTAATGACTTGTGCATGGAATTCTCTTACCCTATGAATATATTTTCTTTTTAAGCAGAGTCTCCACAGAGGTGGAAAATGTGAATGTGAAATGAAGCTTGCCATCCTCAAAGAAGGTTAAAGATCTAGGAGTGTGTACAACTCTATTCTAAAAGTCACTTTGTCAAGACATAATTTACAGGGGCTGAGTTGTACAGACATAATTCTGCGTTTCTTTCACGATGAATACTTTTATACCTTCAGGCACGTGATTTGTCAGGGCAGCTTTGTGGCCTGGTGGGCAGTCAGAATTTGCCTTAGTGGACTGAAATGACCCAGAACAAACTTAGTACTTAATCTTCTTAATTGCTGAAATCAATAAGCGGATCCATGGTAAGTGATGACAGTTCTTATGTAGGGAGTGAAAAGTAGAAGGGTCTGCTTCTTGAACCTCTGGTGTTTTACAGGCCAGAAGTTTTGTTCTGTTACTTGGCAAAGAATCTGTTGATTTTTTATTATAATGTATAAGTTAATACAATCGATTTTCTTTGTGCTCATTCATGCATTAAATGTGAAGATATTACTATGTCACATATTTCACACATTTTTTTTGTCACATATTACTATCACATATTTTCATCTAGAAGGCCTGATACTAGAGTCAGTGAAAAACATTTACCTGTAAGTATCTGTAGCTTTCAGTGGGGACAGTGGGATGCAACAGACCCCAGAGAGTCCGCATGAGCTGTGCAGTTATGACTGACTGTACTGACTTCCAGTTTTCAAGACCCGTATCCTAAATAAGGGTTTTATCTCTTCTTTACCTTAGTAGATCAGGGCTTTATCCTGAATATTTTCACCAAGGTTTTATTCGGGTTTTATAATGTACTTGAGGTAAGGCATATACAAAAAGCTTAAATTAGTTTTCCTGTAGTCATACTTTTACATCCYACCATAGCTGATTCTCCCTGAAGTTTTATGCAATACTTGTTACTATAGCTTGTCCTGAACAGAGCGAAACAATAACAATAAAAATGAGAGCCACTGAATATCAAAAAGGCTGGGCGGAAGCTGGTCATAAAATAAGTAGTTTATGACAGAATAACTCTCAAGTTCTGCTCTACCTCTTTGGGAAACAGCCAAAATTCTGTACTCTACAGATATCTCTGCATGAAGAAGAAATGCAAGATAACTTTATGTGCAACGAAATCATAAGACTTAATACAATTTATATCTCTGGAAATGGTTATCTTATGACAGACAGGAAAGAAAGACTCATTGTCAACAAAATTTGGCRCTGTAGCCAATGTGCCTGTTTATAACATTTTTGTTTACTTGATACTGGAAAGTAATCAGAAAAAAAGTTGTACTGAATTATGAGTGCTGTCAAGTTTTGTATGAAAAGTATTAAAACTTTAAACAAAACTGTCTTCTAAATTCCTGTCCTTCTGGTCCCACACTCTTATCTTGCTTTTACACTTTTATTTAAACTGCTTCTTCCCATTCTTTTTTAGCTGGAGTTGATTAAATAAGCCTTTTTTTTTTTTCCTCCTCTTGCAGATGTTAAAATGATGAAACTTTGTGTCCCTGCGGAGTGGTGCAGAGCAGCCATGCCATCTCCTCTGGTCCTCTGTGGAATGCGTGGTGCAGGCTGCTGCTAAACTAGTATGACATGTCTCTAGCAATCAGGAAGAAAAGCTGGGAAGAGCATGTGACCCAGTGGATGGGATTGGCTTTGGAGTCTGTGGAGTATAATACAGAATGTCGTCACGGACTCGTAGCTGATAATCTGCAGACAAGTATGGAAAAAGATGAGGTTTTGAGCGTGGACCAGAAAGAAAAATGTGCTTCGTTTCCAGATTGCTGTCAGAGTGGAGAGCTGATTGGCCTCCCTGCCAAGCAGCTTGGAAACGTTTCAAAAGAGGTCGATGAAAATGATAACCATGAAGATGAGGAGCATTTTCTGGAGGCCAGCACAGAAACTCTAGTCCATGTTTCTGATGATGAGGATGACTATTCTGCACTCAACCTGGATAGTGTTAATTACCAAATCACTACTGTTGAAAGGGAACCAAAAGGTGAAGAGAAGAGTTTAAAAGGAGCTGGCTCCTTAACAAAGATGGTACCAATAATGGAGGGTAACAAGGAAACTGATGCATCTGGAATAATTGGAGATACTAATAAAGAACCTGGCTATGACCCTGTTCAGATGGTATCTGAAGAAGAGATGGAAGAAGAAAACATTTCTGGCAGTATTGGCCAAAGCCTGGAGCTTTGTAATTCTGAAGGCTTAAATGAAGTAATAGATGTACAGGAAGAAAATCTTTCAAATTCTCCAAATGTGAAGGAAATTATTATGCCTGGGAAACAGCTGCTTCATACTGCTGTAATCGCACAACAGYGTAGGAAATCTGATGCTTTTAAAGAAGGGCTTGGAAAGCCTGAGTGTGATGTGGTACAGAGTGAGATTTCTTCTGAATTGTGTACCAACAGTGACAGACAACCATGTTCAACAGCGGAACCCAGCAACTGCCTTATGCAGTCTTCTCCCTGTGCTCACATCCTGTCAGTGGAAAATAGTCTGCAGGAAAGTGGTTTCACAGAACCTCAAGTAGCCTCTGAGAACAAATGCCTTTCAAATGTCAGTTCAGCAGAAGATATTCAGTGTTTACATTTAGGAAATCATTTAACCACACAAGAAAATTCAGACAGTCAAGTGAAACTGCGCAAAAGAAAGGTAGGATGCATATAAATTGCAGAGATTGTTTCTAATGTTTTCTCCCAATTTCTTATAAAAGTGATTTCATGACTGACTAATTTATTGAAGGTAAAATGTATTTTTCAGCCTTATTTCTTTAACTTGTCAGATTTTTATTCAAACTGTTCTGGGAAAAATGTGGAGATACAACTGAGTTTCAGGAGTTTTCTTTAAGGTCTGAAAATGGCTGAGCTGTGAATTTGGAAAGCGTCTTGTATTCGCTTTTAATACTGCTGTCTTTAGACACTAGTATTTCTTTCGTGTGTCATTCAAGGCCACGTGAATAAGAAACTTCAATAAGTTTGGTTTATTTTTTGTTTTTCTGCAGCTATCAGGTATCGTTGGCCATTTTAAGAAAGAGATTCTGTCCAGAGACCTGGAAACTCTGTTCAAAGAAGGGGACAGGGAAAAAGTGCAATGAAACTTTAAAAGGGAAAAAAAGAAATTGAAAAATATTGCTGTAGTTCTTTGGGGTTTTGCTCAGCCCTTTGAGCAGGTGTTCTTACAAAAAGAAGTGTTGCCGAGTTTAAAATAATGGTATAATTTCATGTACCAGAAGAGTTTTACTGTTTACAAACTACGGAAGAGAATCGTTCCCAAGCTCTAATGGACAGATCTCGCAGTGAGAAAAGGCCCATTGGCTTTCACTGGAGGAGTTTGCTGGCTGAGGGATGACAGGATTCATCCCAAAGTCTGGCTTTCCCAGCTGTGCTGCTTGTTCATGCTAATGTCCAGTTTCTAATTGTTGCCTCTTCTCTCTGCCTTTTTTCATTTGACGTCATCCATCTTCTTTGTCTGTTTTTTTGTAAATGTGGCTTCTATTAATTGTGGGGTTTTTCATCAGATGTTGTGCCTCAGTGGTTGTTTCTCAGCCACTTGTAAATCACAAGCTCAAATGTCTAAAGCACTTTATTCCAGCACAAGTTCCTGAGTGACTGGCCCTTGCTCCCTTGTGTAAATCCTTTGGTAATACCAGCACTCAGGAAGACATTAGTATGGTTGGAAGCCATATATAACTTCTGCAGAAAGCTGTAGGAGCTCTCAAAGCCAGTCTTTCTTCAGGAGCTCATACAATCACATTTATCATGGTAACTGTTCAGCGGATCCCAGAGCTGATCTCAGTGACTCTACTTGCAGCATTCAGTTTTCTTTATTTAGCATAGCTGCTAATATTGATGCATACATTTATTATTATTACCATGATTTATTTTAATGTACTTGTAAAGTCCTATTATTATTATTTTTGAAAATACAGATAAAACTTCTTTTTATTATGTACACACACTGTGCTATAACTCTGCCTACATTAGGTTTCAGTATAACATGATATATTTTGGAATAGCTTTGATACTGCAAGTTTCTATCTATCATATTGTATCTTGTTTTGAGGTGGTGTACTCATTAGCTTTTAAATGCAAACTCATGAGAATTATATCTGAGCATATATTTGTGGTTTGTGTTTGTGCTATTAAATATTTTAAAAGAATATAAAAACTCCAGTGAGACTATAATAGCATGAAAATCTAAGAAAACAAGGAGACTAGAAAGGGGAAAAACAAGTTGCTTCAGGGAATATTTAGAGTAATGTGGCTGCAGCAACGGAGAAGCAGTGTGTGCTGTAAAGGGGGAAGGAGTCTGTAGATGTGAAGGAGGAGCTAGTGATGCTTGGGTTAAAGAACTATTTACCATCACTGCGTAGTGTTCGACTAAAGGCAAAAGATAGGGTCTGCTCTTGCTCCTGGTGTTACTTCTTCTTAAGTTAGCCAGACGCTTCTGCAAACAATGTTCCTGCTTGCAGGATTTTATCACTTATATATAATCATACACTATTTTACAAAATTCTGTCTCTATTGGTGATAATCTGTAATGAAAAATATGCCTATGTTTATAAACTTTCCCTGAAAGTTACTTTTGTAACTTTAACAAAATATTAGAAAAACAACAGTCTTGAATCTGAATCCATCCATAAAAGTCAAGTATTTGCTTTTCAGTGACAAGAAGACTTAAGGGATTGGGAATGGTATATAAAACCTTTTCTCTCAAGGTCAGCAGTTCAAACAGTGCAGTTACGGCTTAGAACACACCACTGTCTGATTAATGCTCAGTATCTATTATAGTTTTACGTAAAGAAGTGCTCGTAAATATCTGTATACTCAAACAGGCACATGGAGATGAATTGTTCAAGGTATTGAGGGTACCTAAAGCTTGAGGTGGCACAGTAGCGGGTTCACAGAAAGTGCTCAACTTTCAGATAGTTCAGTAACAGCTAAGATGCATTTGATTAGACGTGATTCTGTTCCTGCTGATACTAAATAGTTTGGAAAACCTGTTCCTCATTAACATTTTTAAACTGTTTTTAATTTTGGCAACAGTGCTTGACCTCCCCTCTTATCTTTACAACTGCCCCCTTCAAACCGGAGCTGAGGTGAGACAGCATAGATGTGTTGTGCTTGCTCTGCTGACGAATGCAGGCCTTGGGGCTTAAGGGCTTAAAGTTTAGCATCTTTGACCAACACTCCCTCCATTTCAATAAATTGCTTTAGTGGTGCTGGATGTACTGACGCTGACGGTGCTTTTTGAAAACGGGTCCAGCCATTACAGCATTCTTTGSTCCCTTAAGTCGGCAGGGTTCAAAAGGCCGATACCCTCTTTTCTTGTTTTCTCGGGGGGCTTCCTCAGGCTAGGAAGTAGGAAGTGCCTGAACCTAATTGTGATAAGTTAATGATGTTAGGCCAGAAGGAATGGTCCCACAATAATCAACCTTTCCTGGTTTTCTGTTGATTGAAAATTAGTTCTATTTATCCATAGAATAAAATTGATGGATATTGATGGCCTAGAATAACAAAAGCATAAATGAATAATTATGTGTGGTTACACCATCCAGTCCCTCATGAATGCTTTCCTCTGTTAAACAAATTTTAAAACAATGACTTCACTTGAGAATTGTACATTCTGATTTTCTAAAGCTTGGAATAATCTTTGGAACTAATGAGTAAGCTCTAATGCTTCTAACTCGGGGGATCCCAAAAGAGCTAATAGACTTGTGTGTATGTTCACATGTATAATGCAGTGGGGGTTTTGGAGAACATCATACAAAAGCAGAGTCGTATTGATCGTTCATTCCCAGTGGAATATCAGCAAAAGGAGAATATTTAGTTATTATGTACAGGTCAGAAAATGGAGAACAATGGCCATTACATTGAAAAAGACCTTGTAGCTTTTTCCTTGTGTCTTTTCCTGCTTGTTCCAAGCTGCTGTGTGCTCATCTCTGCAAGCTTAGGAGTAGCCAGCAAAGCCCCACAGGGCTACTGAGCAGGTGCACAAACACACAAGAATTCTAACATGTTTATTAAACTCATTTTTCATCACAAGGAGATACTTGATTCAACTTTATCGTAAGAAGATGRGCAAACAGTTACGTGAGACAGGCTCACTGCTTGTCTCTTGAACAAAACCACTGAACAGCCAGAGTGTTGCAACCTGTAACGCTGCCCTGTGCGCTGCCTTTCAGGGGYGTCATTTGTGTTTAGCACAGGTGGAAAATGAGACACAGATCTCTGACTGGACCCGTTTCTGCTGCTGATTCTAGTTGTTTTCCTCAGGTTTGGCTAGATCTGATGCTTGCCTCTGGGTTTTCCTTGCTCTGAAAGCCGATAAGGTGAATGCAATCTTTTGCCGTCCTTACCTATTGAATAAACTCTGCAGGCCTATTTACTGTACAGAACAGAAATTCAGTTAGGCTTGCAAGATGTTCAGGACATATGTAGGTTGATTAAGTTTTATAATGAAAATGCTTTATTGTGTTAGCAATCTYTGAATGTAGTACGAGTATGAAAATCTCTCTTCTGTGATTAATTTGAAYGCTACCTGTAAATAAAATAGGCAAAATTTGCAAAAAGTGTTTTAAGGAACTGTGCAAAGAGAAAATGGTTTATGAATATGAAACAATTATGCTTACAAAGGGCTATTTATCTAGAGACATGAGTAGGATAGTCAATCTGCACAACAGATTTGCCAGAGTAGATTAAAGTTAAATAAGTATTAAATTTAATGATTTAAGCAAGAATTCTACATGTAAAAGCAAATTCTAGTCTTTGTCAGGTTCCCTTGCATTTGTAGAGATTTCTAGTTATTGGGATGGTCTCATTCACACAGGGATGGACCTTCTGCACTTGTTTCCCTCCCTACTCCTACAAATACGCAGAGAAATTAAGACATTCAATTCACAGGGATCCTAGATTATCAGGTTGGAGAACTTTGATACTATGAATATGAAAAGTATTTAATATTAGAGTTATTTTTAAAGCATGACTAAGAGCTCGTTTACATGCTAAATCAGTAAAGAAGTAGAAAGCTATCATTGTCAAGTTGGATTCTGAATAGTTTGAGTGAAAACAAATGAAATCTAAAACAAAAATGAAGCAGCAATAAAGTTTCCTTACAAAAGAAATTGTGMCTTGATCCCTATATTGCATTATTCTCTCCCCAAAATCTTGGATTTTAAACATGGTGTTGTCCCATATAAAGGAGAAAACAGCACCTAAAGCTAACTCTTGAGTGTTCATTTATCTTCCCTTTAGGATAACGCTTTATCACTTACTGTTTTTAATAAAATGTTAAGTGAATTAAAACTGTGAAAATGAAAAAAGAAAGCTTATTTATAACACAAATAACTTTGTGCTCAATTGATAGGGTTAGGGCACTGCAATATCACTACATTTAAGGAAACAAGGAAACAGTTTTAAAAATCTTCTGCATACAAAAATGTACACTCATAATTAGTAGGTTTATTAATAAGAAATTAATATTCGAAAAGAATGTTCAAGTCAGAAACTAGCTTAGCAAGGTACTACCAGAAAATGGAGAAAAAATTCTGGGAGATRAGAGATCTCTCCCTAAATATACACAAACATATAAGAAGTTTTTTTCTGATTTGACCTAGAATAAATGAAGGAAACATTCCTCACATGCATTAGAATGGCTATGGTGAAATGTAATTTAATAGCTAAATGTCAGGAGAAGGAGAATTGAATTAGCCTACACACATACAAATGAACATTTTCATGTCAGAATTACCAGTTGCATGTGCAGTTGTTTTCTCAGTTTGGGTAAAGTGTATGTTTGCATACCTCTACACATGGTTAAACACAGTTTTCTCAAAACCTGTCATTCATTGCAATAATTTAATACTTTCCAATCAACTATATTATATTCCGGAYGGTGATGAAATATGAAAACATAAATCTGCTGCTTTGAAAGCAGCCCTTCTTTCTGGCTTCCCAAGTCAATGCTCCTTTGCAGTGCTTAATGTTATTTTCATAAACCTCTGTAGGAAACATATTCTAGAGCTGCTCAGTTAGCAGAGGAGGGCTACTGTCACAACGGTTTTGAACAATTCCATAGCAAGAGCTTTGAAGTAAATCCTCCAAAAATAAGCTCTCTTGGACTTCTAAATCAAGTACAAAATAGTTCAGATAAACTTTGGATCAGCTTTTGAACTTTTGGTTCTTTATCTAAATTAAGTATGAATTTTGTAACTTTGGGGGTTCTCTTCTAATGTGAAGCTTCTGTTTTACTACAGAGATAATAAACTGTATTAATAATCTTCATAAGATCAGAAGTGATGAAGCACTGGCAAATTTGCTGAACAGTGCAATGAAAGAAGTTGATAAAATCATCGGTTTCAGGAAATGTAATTGATGTATTGTGTCTGGTGATTTGAAGTGTTTGTTATGGCAGCTGTACTCATTTCCAAAAAAAGATACAGCCTGGAAAACTACTTCAGGAAGAGATTTGATTTCCATTTTCAGGTGAACTATCTTTCAGATAGAACTATCAAACTAATGTRGGTATATTTGATGAATTTTTCTCAGTTTCTCTTTTCCTGCCATCTCTACTGTTCACATCACGTGGTCCTTTCCCACTGAGCACTCAGCTGTCAGTGTTAGATTCTTATTTGAAAAGTAGTGTGGACCTGTTATGAACAATTGTGTCCCACATTTTAGATCTATTTCTTATTTTATTGCAGTTGAAATACCAGAGATTCAGTTTCCAGACTTGTCACAAGCATTCCTTTCTGATGGCTTAATCTCCTTYTCCCTCAACTCTTTCTTCAGGGAATGGGGATAATTTAATGATGCTTCTTTTCTCATACCATTTTTCTATTTAGCTTGTAGATTCTTAGAGTGTATTTTGGTATAGAAGTTGGTTCAGTAGAGCTCCAATCTAAACCATTGCTATATAAGTAGTAATGGCAGATAATGGGCTTGTTAATGGTTATTATAGATACTTCTAAGTGTTGCATTTGTAACAATAACTTAGGGTAATGTAGGAAAAAAATACATTTCACTCCTACTTCCTCTCTATCAGAGAGAAGATGAGAATATGCCTAGAAATAACAGGAATGCACAGGAATTCAATTTAAAATGGGAACATAAATTTTACTATATCCTGATCTGGCCCCAGGGAATTGAATTTGTGTTTTCCTGAGAGTCAGTCTGCAAGTGTGTGTCAGCTAGAGGAAGCTGATTGCTGTAAAAAGTAGTGTTTTCAGAGTCAATTATCTTTAATTAGATAATCTTTGTAAAGTATGGTGTATAAATGTGTATATTTTTCACAGTTTATATTTCTCCATTGAGAATTAGTTAAAAAAAGAAAAAAAAACCTTCTCACAAATATTCTCAGGGAACAACCCAACAAGCAGGAAATGCTCTTCTACAATCTCAATCTACTACAATAACAGCTAGTAGAAATTCTGAAAATATGGAGAGCAGTGAATATTGTTTGGAGGATCATAGGGAGATAAGATTTTGTTGTTTAAATATTGACATTACAAAAACCAGTAACTAATGTCAGTGGAGCTGTGGTGTCCTTAGAATATGTTTAAGTGTCATGCTGAACTTGGGTGATTTAATGATTTGTAACTTCAGAGACTGCAGAATGCTAGTAACTATAGAAACACCAATTACAGAAGAGTTAAGAAGAAAATTACTTTCAAATAATATTGTTCTTTAACTAATATTTCCTCTACAATTGAGACCTGTACTTATGCCAGAATGGCACTATTTTCATGCACTGAGAGGAATACTTTCATCTTGGTATCTAGGGAATGTTTTTTCTCAGTTTTGTGAAGGACAACGGCAAATGCAGATGTTGGCAAGGACAGTTGTTCAAACAAGGGGAGACCTTATTTTCTCTTTAATAGAATTTGGATTTGCTTTTGTTCTACATCATTTTTCATCTACGTACCAGGTTCCTCAGGTCTCAGCAAAGCACATGGCTCTGTTTTGCCTTGGCCCAAACTCATGATGTTAACATGAACATCACCAAAAACTGAGGAGAGATCCTAAGCCACAACAGCTTTTAGAAAGGCTGGTTGCTATCCACATGTCTTACAGCTACAGCCTGTAGTATTAGTACAGTGCACAGCTATTACTGACATCCACAGTTGCTTCACCACAAAGAATTTGCTGCATTTGCACATTACTATTAAATGGTCATAATTTTCAAGGCATCAGGAAGAATCTGGCATGCGCTGCAAGTAAAGCAAAATGAATAGTATGACTTCCTTAAAAATAAACTGAAACCTTTTATTTGCTGCTGGTAGTCATAAACATTTGTTTCCCTTTTCTGCATTGAAAATTTATTGCCTAAATTTACCTAAATCTTTATAATAATGAAGATGTAATGAAAAATATGGATTGACTAAAATAGTTGAATCTAAGATTTTTAGATTGTGCATATGTTCTGTGGTAATTAGTAGAAAGTGATAGTGATAAAGCACTTATATTAATGTAATTAGATGTCCCTATGTATTCTTTGCTGCTCTCAAAAAAATATGTACAATAAATATTGTCTGTATCTATCTGGAAGCTAAAGAATGCTTTCCCACAGACTTCCTTTGTGTTTGGACTGAAGTATGATGTATTTCAAACAATCTGAAAAGTATTTAAAACAAACTCAGAACAGAATGGGATGATTGCCAGGCCATTACAGTATAACCTTTATGCAAATTTTACTTTGACACATTTTTGTGACAGTGTTCAGCAATAAATTTTAGAGGCTGCCAGCGTTGTCTAGACTGCAAACCAAGAGACTGCTGCACATCAAGTTATGCATTAGTTGGATTTCAGCTACCTAAAATGGTCATGAAAGTATTTGTATTTGTACATGGTTCATGGTCACGCACTATCGCTTCTCCAAAGTGATGTTAGGCATTTCCAGGAGTCAGTGCAGAGAGTTTTAGTTTAATGCTGTTAATACTCAGCAATTTCTGATTTTTTTCCAGGTTTGGAATAATTGATAGGAAGAAAACTTTTTTCTTCTTCTTCTTAAAATAAACGAATGAAGAGTAATCTGGAAAGTCAGTATTAGGAGACCCCCGAGGTCCRGCAGTGCTGGAGCGCCTTTGGGGCCCTAGCCGGGAGGGAACAGCGTGTTCAGCCCGGCCGCCAGCTGCACGCGCGGCCCTCGCTGAAAGCAAGCGCTTTCCCGCCAGCGCCCTGCGCCGTGTGGGCGCCGCGCGGGAGAGCCGCGCTCCCCCGGCAGCGAGGGCCGGGTGACAGGTCCCGGGGCTCTGCGGCCGCGGCACCGTTGCCGGCGCTCTCGAGGAGCGCGCGGCCACGGTAGCGAYGCGCTGGATAAGCGCGCGGCGTCGCTTCTACCCGACGTGTTCCCACGCGCTAGCAAGCAAAGGGCCCCCTCTCTCCCCCCGCGCTGAGCTGCGGCAGGGGGCAGCCAGCTGCTGAGCTGCTTTCCACAGAATTTTTGATGCTTCTTGTTTCCCTCCGTAGCAGTAGGTGTGATGGAAGGCTGCACGGGAACACGTGGCTCGTGCTTGTGTCCCTCTGCCGCTCGCTCTCAACGSCAACGTGGGAGGCTTGCAAGGGAGTCTGTGCCACAGACAGGGCATATTGAATATTGCTTTACAGAGTGAAACAATAYTATTTCTGCTGCCAAAAACTAATTCAAGCTCCAGAGGATATGGCCTAAAATGGTTATGAATTCAAATTTAGATGTATACTCTTCCTCTTCCAAAAAACCCTAAGTAGCTATTCTGCTTCTGTGTGTGTGTGCACAYGCRTGCGCGGTGGGGTAAATGGATGCCAGATGTAAACCAGATCCTTGCTCTCCTTCATAACTCTGTTATAGGTGACATCTAATGGTTTGCAGCAATCGAATATAAGGAATTGGGCTTACTCATTGTGTTAATGAAAAATTGGCTCACTTTAACGTGAGGATGTCCTTCAATAGTGTGCCATATTACAGCAATAACTTTCTTATCTTAAATTTCACATTATTTTTGCAGCCTCACCTTACGTAAGAGTTAGAATAACAAATTGAGTTTATGAAAGATTTATGTAAAATGGAAGCTAGTTTATCCTTTCCTGTAAGAAACCTCCTTTCCGAACATTTTTGCCCACAGCAAATTCAATTAAACAAAGGTGTCTGTCTAGGATATCCTGAGGATACTATACTCATTTAGGTAGTTTTGTTTAAGCTTAATAAAGTATATGGTCTAATATAACCATGCAAGGAAATTTTTTAAGGAGCTGATTCTGTTCTTCTACTGTATTTGCTTTACTCTTTTGGGTGATATCATTCTTAAAAAGATGGTTTGCATGGACTAATAATTACTAGCTGTTTAACATGAAGTCATGAAAGATATGAAAATGTTGAGCAGAGCTAAAGCTCCTGACTTTGTRGCACAATTTTAGCATCAGAATATTTTAAAAGATGGCATTTTTTCCACTGTACTAATAGATGAAAGTGAAAATGAAAAAGCTTGGCCACAGGCAAAAATTTGGGAATTTAATCTAAACTACGTTCCTACAATTACTATTCAGATTTTCTGAAACAGTACTTTTKTTTCTGAAAAATGTCAGTCTGAACACAGACTTAACACTAGCTGCTTCAATAGAATTTATTCCAGCACTGCAAGCTCACCTGTTTACAAATTTCTCTACCAATTAATTGCAAGATTGTATGATAGGACATGAGCAGGATCYAGTTTAGGCTTTATACTTGCATAGGAGGCAAAATAGTAAGGGAGCGATTGAAGGGAAGAGAAGAAATATGGGGAAAAAAAAGGACAGAGACACAGAGACTGTCATATAGGTAGGAAAATAAGTAGAGGAAGACCAACTGACGTTTTAAAGTGACCTTTTAGTTCCTAATTTCACAAAGCTTTCTCAGCTTACATAAACGATATCCAACCAGTTTGCCTGTTACAGTGCCAAAGATGATTTGGGGAGAAATTCCTCCATACTATGCCTTGATTAATATTCTTGTGGATACATACTCGGTAGGACTTGTCATTTAGCGCATTTCACAAACGTTGCGTTAAGCTTTTAGAAAAACGTATGGTAATTCTCACTGCAGGTTCTTTTGCAGTATGTGTTTTAAGTCAATCGATTGCATTTTTTGCAGACTGAAGCCTATGAATAGTTATCACCATGGGGAAATCAACTTGAATCAGAAGAAATATATACATTCCTGAATTCTGCTGTCTTGGGACTAGAAGCAGAAGCCTCAGATTAGAATGCCAATTACTTCTTCTTTTTTTTTTTTTTTTAGGTTATCCACACTCTCAGTGAGACAAAAAATATTTCTTCTTTGTCTTATCAGTACTCTTATAGACAGCGTATTAAGATCACTAATCCCTTACCCTCACTCCTAGCTTTTCCAAAGCTGTTTGATTTTTTTTTCTCCATTTCATATATTAAGCTGTGCAGCAGTATTAAACTTTATAGYTCTTTGGAGCTTATTTTTCCTCATGTGTATGTAAAAGAAAGATCACTGTCAGTGACACGCAAATACTATGTTTTTCTCATTGCAAGCGTCATAGTTTCACAGGATTTGATTCCAAGCTCAAAGAAGTAGCCAAGAAAAGCTATATGAATAGAGGAGGAAGGGAACAGAAAGTTGTCAGAAAAACGGGTGGGTGACTTCTGCAACTCTCCATCTGCTTTGGAAAGAAGGGCAGAGCTGTCCAAGCACCCTCAAGAGCAACGTTTCTAGTGATATTCCTAGTCCTCTTGCYCAGCTGCCATTCCTACCATTGTACAAAATTTCTACTCTGATCCATTTATGAGAGTGTCGGACAAAAACCTGGCTATTTTGTGTCCATTTCACAACTTCAGCAGCAGCTGTAATCTGCAACCACTTGGTCCCTAGGTCTGGACTTCCTCTCCCAGCCCCTTCCATTACGCTTAGTAACAAAACTCACATCTAAGAAACCGGTTCGTGGAGGATGCTGAGCGCTYGGTGTCAAGGCATCGCCTCACGAAGCACGATGACGACAGCTTAAATGTGAGCGCCGTTAGTCCCTGGTGATTGTTTTAGGGTTTAAGGACAATTTTCTTATTTTCTAACCGCTGTGTTCAGGCAAAATGTTTATTGGGGATAAAGTATAATTGTGGAGCTTTGATCTTTGCTTTCAAACTTCTCTTAAAGTGTAAAGAAAATTCATCTATGCTGAGAATGACATTAGAGGCTATTTTTGGAGTAAGACCAGGATTTTGAAGGTGAAAGGACACTTCTCCCCTGCTCTCAACAAGTCCCTGGGAAAGTTAAAAATAAGTCTTACTGGAAAAAAAATTGGCAGTTGTTATTTGAGAAAATTTCTTTATTCCAGGAACTGCCTCATGTAGCAGAAATTTATTTACCATCTGTGTAGACTTGAAAAATTTTCCATCTTACCAGATACACAACTGAAATAGAAACAGATTTTCCATCCCTCTGCTTTCCACTGGCCTCTGCTTTAGAAGTGCGTTGTTTTAAAAACTTAAGACTTTTTTGTGTTCTCCAAAGCGGGGTAGCTCAGTGATAGCCCATCTGTCAAACTCTGAGGCTCTGGTCCTGACCTGTAATGATGTCACCTTCCTGCTGCTAGAGCGTGTCGCTTGGGGAGGGAAGGGAGGAGTCCACAGGCCTGTTAGCTGGAACCCTATGCTTGTTTTAATCATTGTTACAGTATTTACTCCTAACGAAAAAATCGTCGCTGGAAAAAGGAGTTTGTTTTCCTTTAAATGCATATACACTTCCTTGCCTTCATAGCTCTGCAACTGTTGGGAGAAAGGGGGGGATTAAAAAAATTGCTGCATCTAGAAGTAACTGATCCTTTAAAATGCAAAGTAACCTCTCTATACACAGCTGGCCATATGGCTCCTGACTACTCCCATGTATACACAGACCAGAAACTAACAGAAGCTGTTCCTGACAGGTAGRGAAAAGATTTGAGGTACAGGTGTCAGGGTGGACAAGCTTCACTTTAATTGCAGTTCCTGGGGTTCTTTCATTTATTCTATGGGTACATTTTACTTTCATGCACACTCAGGATTCCTAGGGGCTGATACTTATTTGAGGCTCAGATGTCTTTTGATCTTATGTATCAGAATGATACTCATGTAGGGAACAAGCATGGTGCAAAAGGCAGGTGTCAAAAGCTCCCTGTTTGAAATCCACTGTTTTGATTTGCCTGAAGAATAGCCTATTTGCTTAAAGAATAAGCTAATAAAGAATAAACTAAAAGACATTTTTACGTTTTTTTCTTTTTTCTAGCCTGCCTATTTTTACCTGCTTCCATGTTCATTATGTTTGGCTGAAGAGGCTTTTTTTTGTATTGGCCCTTCACATAGGCTTTTGCTTTCATAATTCTGAGTCTTTGAACTAGTAAAATCTTATGAGATGTGACATGGCTTTAACTAAGAAGTGTTACTAAACACTTTAATCCGCCAGTTTTGATCTGTATTTTAAACTGCATTACTCCTGTTTTTAGACTTTTCTGTGTCCCATTTGACTGCACGTAGTAAGGCAAGCTATGTTGTACTTGAGAAAACTCCTTAGAGAACTGTGAAAATAGACATGTGTGAACTGTAAACCATTCTGTATTATTCCCGTTGCTGCTAAATTGGATGCAATCCCAAAGGGAGGAAATTAGAAATTACATTCTCAGTTTGCAACTACATATGTTATTCAACAACCAAAATTTTTACATTTGAGTTTCAGTTTCCAAACAAGCAAAGGTTTTCCCCATTGTTTTGGTTAGGTTTGTGCCAGTGGGCTAAGGCATGTATGTGCTGTAGTGGTTTTATTTGGACCAGGAGTGTGCTTTTGAAGTGAGCTTGMTGATTGATGTGATACAAGACATGGTAAGTGGCCTTGTGTAACAATTTCAGAGCATGTAAACTGGATCCCTTTGGATGGTACACTTTGGTATCTTCCTTTAGCTGCATGGCTATTTTGTCAAATGGTAGCATAATGCTTTTGCAAAGAAGAACTGTATTTTAGGATTATCGATAACCAGGAAAAAATCTTCAGCTATTAGGAAGAAAGCAATGATGCAGAAGGGTAGTATAATATCTTCACCGTGCAAGAGGTATGGATTGAAAGAAGGAAATACAAAAGCTGTGCTCCCTGCTCACCACTGGTCACATGAGTGCACGCTCCCATCGCCTGCAGCGTGATGCCATTGCAGGGCTGCCCAACTCTTCTCCAAACTAGTTGCAAGACATCTAACTACTCAGACTGGGCAAAGCTAATTATCACCAAATCTTCTGAYGACAGATTTTTCAAAGCAATCAGTAAACTACAGTTTAGGGGCATTTTAAAAATATTCCCTGGCTTAAAAAAATAAAAGAAAGAAAGAAAGAAAAAAGAAAAGAAAAGAAAAGAAAATTGGACCCTAAACAAACTTGGCAGCCTCTTGAGATTTTTCAGCTACACTTATTTCAGCTATGTGAAATGCATCCAG
The DNA here is from genome assembly GCF_003343005.1 of Rhea americana. Classification (NCBI taxonomy): domain Eukaryota; kingdom Metazoa; phylum Chordata; class Aves; order Rheiformes; family Rheidae; genus Rhea; species Rhea americana. The sequence continues at coordinate 176,319 of NW_028186978.1, forward strand.
TCCAGTGTAAAACCTATGAAAGATATTTTTCGCCAGTACTTGTGCTTTCTAGTTTTCTCACTAATTCCCAGTTGTGCTGTGGCAGTTTGTTCGTTCTGTTGGCCAGCTGCTCAGCTCTCCACGAACGCGTACTCCTGCCTCGTGTGCGCTTCCCAGMGCGCTCTGCGAGTCATCTGCTGTTCCACTTCAACACAGAAATTTTTTGAAAACAAAGCTATACACCACTGGGCAATCTAGACAGGGAATGCAATGCAAGCATAMTCAAACTCAGTCTGACCAAGTTGTGAATGAGGAAATAAACATTAGCTGTTACAAGCAATAAATTGGTCTTAGCAGGAGTCTGAAATAGAAATAGAGAGGGGCTATATCTTGCATACTAAGGTTTTTTTTCTCTGACGTAATTAGCTTGCTTTCACTTAATTACTGCCTGTARGAGACGGTCATCTACTGCATTTCTGTAGGCCCTTGGATGATAGAGCCCTGTAGTAAGGTAATTACTATCCCCCACTGTTGTCATTACCGTTAGCTCCAGTCTTTGGCAAGGACAGAGTTGTCTCCTGCAAAGGTGAAATTTGTCCATATAAGGAAAATACAGAAGATGTAAGAAGACTAAAACAGAAATAATTGATTTGTTCACTGATGCTATTGGAACATATTATTCACTAAAGGCAGGGGGCGAAAACTGGGGTTGTGGAATTAATAATCATTGTGTTAAAAGGGCTGAAAATAGTTTTCTCCATGGTATTACCCAGGATCTTCAAGACAAAAGATGAATTCAACAGCTAGAAATTACTGCGCTCCTGGTCATCCCAAGGCAATTTTTTTTTTTTTTTTTGGTTATCAAAAATGAAAAGTTTATTTCAAGAATCTCTGTTTGTTTGTTGTGAAGCCTAACATTTGATTCAGAAGTATAATATGCTTGTATTCAATTTGAGATTTAATTCTGTACAGATAGAGGAAGAAGATCTCTCAGCTGTGCATGGAATTGTGTAATAGTGGGTACAGTTTATAGCAGATACTTTGAATTTAGGCCATTTATCTCATTTGGATGTTTTTTTCATTTAACACCAACGGAGATTTACACACAGACCACAATAGCAGAAACCAGAGCAAATGTAAACTGGGACTTAACCCAGTAATAAGCAAGGAAGCTCCGGGGCTGGAGGAATCTGTGGCATCTGCTTCGTGATGCTGGCGGTCATTCTGTGTCAGACTGGTTCCCATTAGTCCATGACAAATAGYGAGATTTGTCTTCTCTACCATGACCAAAGCAGAAAATCTTCTACCTCTCGCTAAAGCCTCCGTGTTGTCTGCATGTGCGCACTGTGGCAGTGGTTTTGATCGTTTCTGGCAGCGTGTGGAACAGTTGCTTTGTGATTATATCGCTCCACGTGCTCTGCAGGGAAATAAGATAAGCATTCATTTGTTCTAGTTCGGGCCACGCTGTGGAAACGATCTCCATCTGYGTATCGTTCGTGTTTTAAAAGGCAACACGAGAACTTCTAGAAGCATTCGCTGGAGAAGCTTTTTGTTATAAACAGCATGTGTGAATATTTATCACATAATCTCCAGTAAAACTTTTCAGGTTGTCGCTCAGAGAATAACTGAAACTTAGCACACTGGGAGAAAAAGTTACTGGTGGTATAGTCAGTGCAAGTACGAATAAATCAGATTGGAGAAGTCAAGTGATTTGTTCTAAATCAAAGGCAAAGCCAGTATTAAGCCTGGGAGTTCCTGAATTCCAATACRTCATTAAACATTGAGGATATACCATGCAGGCCCTCTGCTGAACGTTTTATTAGGCATGGTTTTGCTAGCACATAGAATCCTAGTAAATATGTAACTCCTGAAAGGAATATCCAAGTTGAAATAATATAATTTACAGGGCGTATGAGAAAGAAAGGCAGCAGAAAAAGAAAAGTGGGTGGCTGTATTTTAGAGATCTTTTCAAATTTAAGCCTATTAAAATTTGATAGCTAAAATTTTGAACTAYGAGTACAATCTATTAACAAATAACCATTTAATTGTGCTTTTGAATTAAAGGTTTCCTATGGAATAAAATATGAGTAGRTCATTCAGCTCAAGATATATGATCTTTTAGGAATATTTTAATTAAAGCACTTTGGCCAGGTACGCAAAGARAATTCTCCTGGTCATTGCTGGAGCCACCCATATTTCTTTGGTTTCACTGAACGTGAAGGAGCACCACTCAGAAAAGATGGTTTCAAGCTAGTGATGGAGATACTTCCACTGAGCTGTGTCCAGCATCAACTGAGATGGCTCTCCATGGGACAGGATGCAGCCAGCCCACCTTTACTGAAGAGGAAGCAAGAGCAGCACAAGCACTGAGTGTACTGGCAAGGAGGATACAGATAGAAAAATGACCAATTTGGAACATAGCCCATTTATCCGTTGCTTACTGCTGTACTCTCACTATTGCCATCCAAATAAGTTATACAGGGAAATCCTATTCTTTGTCACCTGATGGATTCATTGTACATGACAACTATACCTTCATCTTTTCATAAATGGTAAAGTGACTGTGATAAAAGGTATTGATACTAAGGCAGAGAAAAAAAATCATAAAGAAGAAACTGATCTCCGATGTTAACATTTCACTTAAATTGCTTTGTGTGAGCCAGGGCTCCTGCAATTAGCCARTCTTTGCTAAATTACACTACAACAGAATTGCCTAACCAGAAAGATAATCCTTGTTCCTTGAAAGAAAAACTTAGAAGATTTGATAATTAGCTCTCAGAGGAGTCCATTGGTTATTTTACAGCTGTGGAAAAAACAGTAGAGACCTTATTTAGTGACCTAGCTATCTGATAAATCAGGAAGAGATCCATGTCATGGAATCTTTTTGAACAGACCACCTCCTGATGCTGGGAAAGATCCAGATGAGGTCAAAGCCCTCCGCTTCCTGTCTCAGAGAGGAAAAGGAGAGAAAAAAAAAAATGATAAACATAAAGTTACACAGAGCTGCTTTGGAAATCCTCAGGAGATAAAGGGAGGTGGGGGAAGAACTTAAAAAATATCCTCTTGTTAAATGTAACAAGACAGTACATGCATTCAACAACTATCAAGAAACCTCTGATTTACATTTTTTCCAGTTTGATTACACTGTCCAAACTGAGCCTGAAACATGAGAACCAGTAATGAAACATCCCCCAACAGACTCAGTCATAGCAAATACRGTCATTCCCTCACTAACCAGAGCGTTAAATCTACTTCCAAATGTTACCACTCCAGGGATGGATCAGAGAAGMAGGGCTTAAAAACTTAGCCCAGGGGCCAGCACTGCTGCTTAGGTTCAGGTCCTGCTCTAACCTTGGGAAARATACTTAACCTGCCTATCATTTTCACATCTTTAAAATGGAGATAATGTCTTTTTCCCTTCTCAYAGTATATTGTGAGGTTAAATGAAGTGTTGTAGTGATGAGCTGTACGGTTACTTAAGATACATAGGTGGGATTTCCTTGGGTGCTTTGAAAGCTGGGCAATATAGTATTGCTCCTGCTCATTACATCCCCTTCTCTTCCATATTAGAACTCACAACTTGTTCTCTGTGACTGCAAATCTCCTGTTTTTGCAGCACCCGTAGATTCAAACCAGATTTAGATGGAATTTTGATGTTTGCACAGCCCTCGTAGTGTGCTCTTACTCAACTGCATGTGCTTTCTCTTGCTCCCAGGTCTCCAGGCAATATTTTGAGGGGGCTATATGACACTTTTTCCAAGAACCTTTTCTGTTAGTCTTCCCTTTAAGAAAGTATTCCTTTTGGTTCTCTATTCATCTTTTTTCAGGAATTATATAAAAGATATCCTTTTTTGAGGATAAATAAGTATCAGTATGACTATTGAGCTTAATTGCATATTTATAGATATTTATGTTCATAAGCATAAACATCTGTAGCAACAGAAAATGCTAGCTTAAATCAAATCAGTACCATTTATTTTAAAACAGGCAATTGAGCCCTGGAGAAGAGAAAAAGAAACTCTCAGAATAAAAAAACCTCTCCCTGGCATGGTTTCTCTGGATGATAGGCATACGAATGGATACAAATCAATTTTGGTGAAATCCTAATTCTGTTCCTTGCAAACTCCTGATTGCTTCAACAGGCCTCAGATTTCACCTGCAGTCATGCAGTTATCTGGGCCTGATATTTTGGCTCTATTGCCAGATTTTTTAAATGCAGAAGAGCCAAACGTTATTTTGCTCATGCTGATAAACACTGATTCAGTGAAGCATCCATGTCGGCCTTTGTGTGTTACGCTGATACAAGTCAGAGGAAATCAAGATTTAACTCAAGTAACAAGGTAGCTAGAGTTTATAAATATTTTATTGGAAGTTCTGGAACAGTTACGCTTTTATCTTTCTTCTGCACTCAGGCATGTTTGATAACAGTAATRGTGATTTTAATATTAAATTTAAATATAGTAGAAATACTTGATGATTTCAAATGCCTTGTTCTTCAACCTGAGCATCACTGGTCCCGCGCAGCACGTTGCCATGTGCCTGAGCGCAGAGGAGGGTTGCCGGGGTTCCTGATGCAGTTCTTCCTTGTGGAGGCCAGCTGGCAGTGGCTGTAAATTCACTACAAGGTGCCTTGGCACTGGCTATAGTCTGAGTCAGGTTTTTCCCCAGGCATGTATGTATGTGTCTTTCTGCTGTGTATTTCTGAGGCCGTAGTCTTATGCATTTGGCCTCGCTCATGAATCGGTAGCTGGGGTGTTCATATATGTTACTTTCTTGCCGAGAGCCGATTCTGTCATGGCGTGTCTTGTGTTAAGCCAATAAAAGTTGGCATACACCAGAGAGAAAAATTGAGTCGTATAACTTGATATTAGAAAACATATTAACACAATAGCATATGGCTGACAGTTCCTAAATTCTCCTGGGATAATGCAGTCATACTGCATGAGATAATGCTTGATTAAATTGAAAAAATACTGGAGTACACTTAAATGCTCTCAAGCTAGTTATCTCAAGTTCTGTAATAGACACATTTTGATTGTATGAGGACATAGGCTAATCTGTGCCAGCTGCTCTGTACTTAACTATTCTGAAAGTCTTATTCTCCCTTCTTTTTTCCTGCAGAAAAATTTCGTGCAAAAGCAATGTCAACCTTTAAAGATGTTTTACACTTTTGTCACAAGATATAGTGTCAGTCTTTATTTCCTTTAGTACTAGGAAAACCTATATTTAAAAGTTAAAAAAATTAACATTTAATTACAGATTTATTAACATTTAATAACATCTTGCTATTTCATTCTTTTTGAAGGGTARGCTGTACAGTTATTACAGGGCATTTAACGGATGGTTTAAGACATAGTAATATTGCTGCTTCATCATATAGAAGCTGAACTATTATTTTTAAAGAAGACTGTAAAGATTAATTYGAGAATCTATCCATTCATTTATTTCCTCATCATATTTGCTCACTAACTGGAGACTGTGGCTATTTGTTTATCATATGGAGAACCTACAAATGATAGGTATAGAAGGAGGGTTGTCCCAGTGCCTTAAACAACTTTCAGATATACAACAAAAGACAWCCTTTCCCCAATACTTTGTTCCCTCTGCTAATTTTGCTTTTTGTGTTTAATGTGCATTTTCAACTGTAAATAAGAAGAGCATTGGCAGTTTTGCAGTTACATTTCAGCTAACAGCTCATACTACTCAAACAGCATTTGCATGAAAGCAAGGCAACACTGTTGAAAAGGGGATGTGCATGTATATATATATGTATATACACACAGATATACACATAGATATGTATTTGAAAAAAAACTGTTCAAGAAATATCATGTTACCAAAACTCACTGTTAATGCTGCACTGGGAGAGTCTTCTGAGGTGTCCCAATCCTGAAGTGTGAATCACAGTAAAATCAGCCAGATTTTAACCCTGACAACAAAGGATAAAATCTAAAATGAAAAGTGTCATTTCAGCCTATCAGCAAACCTTTATCTTATGAAGGAGGGAAAGAAGATAAAAATATAGTTACTTCCATTTAAGGTAGACTTTGAAACAAATGTTTCCACTCAGTTCTGAGGAGGTTTTATACCTTTTGCTTGAGGACATGCTATTGTTACTGCATCCTGGTTTCATGACTCATTAAGCTTCTTTTCTGTATATGTAAGCAGATACTTCTTACTGACATACCATAGGCTGCATATTGCATAGTCGCAAAGGGGAATGAGTCACCTGGAAAAGAAGCCTACCCAGCTGGAAACTGTGGAGCCAGCCCAGCTGAAATAAAGTGTACAAACTTTATTTTATTTTGCTTTAAAGAAAAACTTAATTATTAAAACAGTATGTGCTTGTGCATCTTAAGAGATGGAGAAACTTACAGTAATCAGATATTTCAATAAAAATATAAGTGCAAAAGAGTAATCAGGACTTCAGATTTGTTGATTTATATAAGCATAACATTTTGCTTAAAAGATTTAATGTTGAAAAATGTGGTTTCCTTCCAGGCCAGCTAAGCTCTAACCAACATTATACTTGCACTATTCTTGGTTAAAAAATAGGAATCAGCAACATTAGAAAATACAGATGAGGAAGTATGCATGCATACAGTTTGCTTCTAATTGTTCATTATTCATCGGTTATCCAGTTTACCAGCACTCACTGAATCTTGAYATTTTTCCTTTATTTTTCAGTTCTACAAATATGTGTTGTATATATCTRTGCAGAACACCATCTTGATCTTGTCCCGCTTGTTAACAGCTGGATTCCATCACCATGAATTAAATTCTGTAAATCGTATTTGGAGATTAATCTCCTTGATTTCAGTAACACTAATTGCAAATAAAGGGCAAACAAATTCTTTTATTCTGTTAAAGTGAAGACTTGAATTCTGAAAAATGCAGCCCCAATAGAAGCTGAGGATTTGTGAAAATCATGTCAGCTTGATTGCTGGGCATTRAAATCTAACTGCACAGTTACAGAAAAAAAAATTATTTTTGTGTTCCGTACTTACTAACCCTTTAATCTCATAAGGTCAGTAAGGGTATCAGACTCTTGACTTAAATAATTAAGGGTCTAGGAAGCATAATAAATAGCATCATCCAAGAATTACAAGAGTAGTTTCACTGCTTTCACTTAATACTGGTCTCAAAATGCATTGAATTTTTCTAGCTCCATCACTGAATGATAAAACAACATAGACCCACTCACTGGTCCAGAAATATAATGTCATGAATTCTTAGATCATTTACGTTTGGATTTCAAAGGCATTGCAGAGCACTTCATGTTCTCCATGATATTCATAGACAGTAGAGAAAATATGTTAATAACTTGTAATTGTATGAGTTCTAGCATATCCTATATATCTGTTCTCTCCCTTCATAGATCTAGGTTATGGTATCTTTTGCATTACTTGAAACTGAAGTAATACCACAGCAGTCTATGARTTTCTCACTAAACATCCTGGTCACTGGGCTAAGTGCTTCCTGTAACTTTATTTTCTGGTTTCCCACTCGGTCTCTATTCAGGTGACGTGGAATTCAGTACTTAAATCTAGCATTTAGTTCCATGAGACTTAGGCTAATTCATTAGGTTCATCTTACTGATTGAACCTGCCAGGAATTATCCTCCTGTGCCTCCGATGCCCAGGTTTGTATGTCTGAAAACTCCAGTCAGCCYGGCTGCGGGCAGTGCTAGGACCAGTTTATCCTGATCACAGTCTGTGTGAGTCCTGGGGTAGCTGTGGATGCCTTCATAGACTGGCAGCTCCTCTCAGGTCRTCCTAAATACCTCTTTCTTCTTGGATCTTGAGACCTCTAGGCCTCCTTTGATCTTAGGCTCTGAATCAGAGTTATGTCATTGTTTCAGTTTGCCTCTAAGATTTCATTACAATTTCTTTATAACCTCTCTTGGCTTGCCTTTAAATCCTGGMTTTAATATGCAATTGAACAGAAGGAGACTGTTTGTTAGCATAAGACATTAATCAAATACTTTYTCCAGCCTCTCCTGCTAATCTTCATCCGATAAGAAGTACTGAGCATGGATTACATGTTAGCCCAGTTGCAGAACTTGATAAGCTAGCCTCTGAGGACTGTTCAACTAAGTGCTATTCAAGTGCTTTCTATCATTCAGAGACTGAATTACCCCTTGTCTTCTCTGACCTGGAAATCTGAGGATGTTTGGGTTATTTTTATTTTATTTTCCTTCTTCACAGCCGTTCTACCCCAAAGTAGGGTGACATGATTGAAAACATGGATTTACCTAGTTTAGACAATAATGTCTGTTTTTTTCACAAACTCTGTTCAATCTGCACCCACAGAGGACTCATAGGAGACTTTGATTTTATTCTCTGTCATTACTGTAGCTTTGTGATTATAACCAGGTGCTTTACACTACTTGGTTATTAAAGTTTTTGGAAATTTAACAATCTCTCTTATTTATTTGCTTATGTCTACATTTATGCTGTTTTTTTGATCTAAGATACAAAGACAGATATAATACGCATCTCAGCTACTCTCCTATTCCCTCACTTCATTGGTACACATTCTTTCTTTATTCCAACTTTACATCTGTGCTTTTGTTTTTGCCATAAACCATGGTTTTGTTACTTCAGTTTGTTAATGCACAATTCTTTCCATTTCTTAATTCACCAGTAATAAACCCCAAATCTCAGAACCATATTTTCAGTGATGCAATAGAGGCTAATACACCATACAACTCTGTGGAAAAGTTAGGTATTTGTTATTCAGGGAGARAGACTTGAGAAAGAAGCAGAAAGATTTTCCGCCAATGCTTCTCAAAATCATGTCCCCAAMTTTTGTGTGACAGTGATGCATTTCAAGAGAAACATTTATCCTTAAGAAAGTAATTGTAGTATTTCAGGCTAAGCAGCTTAAAGGAAACTTCACTGTGCCACTCTTAGTCCTTATGTTTGTGATCTTGTGATCTCTTCCTTGAATATAAGCACGCAATCTACGATTTCCCTTGAGAGTAGGAGGGTTAAGTCATATTTAGAGAGCCATGATGATGTGATCATTGTGATCATTGCTTGTTAATCCTGGAGCTTCTTGATCACTATATTATTCCCAGCTCAGCCCTTCAGCAAGAGCACGTGGGCCATTAATGATCCATTTAGTGATCTAAGGTCATTGGGTTAAGATTTTTCCAGTGGCCTGAAACACAATCAGTTAAGCAGTGGGAAAGCTAGCATTTCTGAAAATGCTCAAATAAATTCTGTTATTTGCTTTTTGTATTTCTCTTGAACCTAGACTGTTGATATGGCTTTCTTGTCGTTAAGAAGTGGCAATCATGCCAAGCTGASTTTCCCAAACAGATCCAATTAAACCCAGATAGTTGTTTTTCCTGCAACATATCCAAACGAAGAGCCATCCTGGAATACCTTAAAATAGTCACAGTCAATAAGTTTAAAATACCTCTCACAATTAGCTGTTCATATTTAAAAGTTTTTACACTTCAGTGATCACATTCAGGCTACTTTTGAAGGAAAACAAAACAACCCCAAATACTGATTTTTTTTTTTTTTTTTTTCCTGTTCTGAAGGCTACTTTCTGCAAGGCTTCTTGCATCCTATCTTCTTGGCATGCTTGAGTTTTATCCCATCTGCTTTTTTACAATGCAGTTTGGTCATTGTTAGTAACATCCTGCTTGAATGTTTATAGTTGCATGTTTGTCCAGTTAAAATCCACCAGAAGTGTTACGCCAAGATCAGACCAAGGTGCTGATTGACAATAGTGTTGTTTTGTTCATGCTGGAGCAACTTCAAATTTTTTATTCTTTCCTTTCATATCTTTCTCTTTTCATACTCATAATGATAATGAGTTTTCCTTCTGTGTTTTTTTTCACCTCTTTCAATCTAGCTAACTCATTGGCCAGAGTTTATTTTTACATTGTCACTCAAGAATAATCTTTTCAAAATAAAATCTTACTACAAATCTACAATATTTCCAAATGTTGCATTTACATTCAAAGTTTTGTGCAGAGTGATTGGGATTTTGTAATAGTTATGTATAGTACATGTAGTAATAGCTATAATTACTGGAATTCTTCAGTTACTGAAAACTTGACTTTGAGCAAGTAATAGAGGTTCAGGTGAAAAAAAAATGATAGGAATTAAAAACATTCAATCAAATCATTAAAAATATTTGCAAATTGTTTTGCAAGACTGAAATTTATTTACCCCAGTAATTATGCTGAACATCAAGGAAAGAATCTGACTTAACCGTGACATTATCATGTTCGTCTTTTTTCTGCCATCTACTCTTTGAAATAACTCTTGAATTCAAACCTTCCACTTGGTAGAGCCACCCATGAAACTAACGTGAGAGTTTGTATCCATATATAAATTTATATTTTCTGCATCACTGAGGAGGTGTTTGCAAGGCAGAAATATTGAGTCTTAGTTAAAATGAGGATTTGTAACCAGCTTCACCTCCCGTTTCAATTGCAAAGCTGCCAACTCCAGGCTCCTGAGCCCTTTGTAGATGCCTGTGGTTGAGGACATGCTGACGCAGACAGACGCACTGAATTCCAGTGCCCGGTGCGAACAGCCTGCTGTTTCTGAGCGATATGCACCTCTCCTCTGCTGTTCCTGGGAGGCAGCCGCTGCCAGCGGAAGCTGKCAGTCATCACTGCCCAGAAGTAGAGGGGGAGCAGTGCACATAGGTCACGGTGCTGCAGGCTCCGTTGGGGGCAGGAGCCCTCTGCTCAGCTGGGACCAGCACTGAGCACAATCCTTTACCTTCCTTCTGTTCCGGACCATCAGGGTCTGATACTAACTGAGTGCTGATGCTGCTACCTGCTACAGCTTAGCCGAAACTCTCAGAAACAGAAAGAGTAAAGGAAATGCTGCAGCCACAGTCCTGGCTCAGCTGGACTCCAGTCCAGCTAAGGACTTGCTAGTTAGCTCCTCCCTGGTTGTGGGGTTTCAGTCCTAATACTGTTTTAATTTGCAGTTTAAATACAGCCTGTGTTTTTCTGATAAACATACTGAGAATTCAGGTATGATACTTACACAGTAATCTGATACATTAATATTTGAAATGAGTTCTGTGTATTTTAATATCCTGTCCTCATCTTGCTTTATCTATAGGAGATATTTTCAGAGTGTATAGTAAGAAAGACTTACTTTTTGGAGCAGCTTATTCCTTAAGTGTCTTACTATAAAAGAAGATAGACAAGTAGATAAACAAGCAGTGGGAGTGAATGAAATCTAAACCTGATTTTCCATGTAATGCCTGTGCACACAATTAGGGAGGAAAGTGTTTTTGCTTTTGCTGATGAAGAAAGCTWAAGCTTTAGACAGTCTAGTTGTAGGTCACACAATACTCATGCTGTGTGAATTATGAAATTACGGGAACRAAAATTATAAAGCAATATCCCTGTGGAACGCTATTGAAGCTAAATTTTCACTTTACTTGCAATAAATCATGGGAGTTTTTTCAAAGAATGTGCAAYTGTATTCAGTTTCCGAGCTATTTGTCTTGCTTCCTAAAGAGGACTGGTTATCATRTAATATAGTGTAATTAGTTTGCTGGTCGGCATAATTCCAGGGTATGACTGACAAGCATTTAGTTTAAGGTTGTATACAAAAGCAGCAGTACATGTCCAGCAGCAGTACAAACACAAGAGGTAAATCACAGWGAAAAATTCTTACCTGAATTCAGTTACAGTAATACTTTCTACCTAATCCTACTTTACCAGTAATTTTTGTACATAATAGTTTAACTAATTAGTTTCCATCAAGTAATGGAAAAATTAAGGCAGCACTAGTAATTCAGGTTGAAAGAAACCTTTGGAGGTGTCTCGTCCAATGCCCTGCTCAAGCAGAGCCAGCTGGGAGATCAGACCAGGTTGCCCAGAGCCTTTTCCAATCAGGTCTTGAAAAYYTCCAAGGATGGAGACTACACAACCTGCTCCGCTGCTGGACTGTCCTCATGAGGAAAAAGTTTTTCCTTATATCCAGTCCTCCTTAAACCAGATCCTCTCTGGTTTCCATTGATGCCTGTTGTCTCTTATCTTACCCCTGTGCACCTCTGGGAAGGTGCTGGTTCCATTCTTGTAGGCACTGGGTGCCTGCAGGACTGTAGGGTCCCCCTGAAGCTCTCTCTTGTCCAGGCTGAACAAGTCCTAGTCCTGCTGCCTCTGCTCACAGAGCAAGTSCTCCAGCCTCAACCATCCTRGTGGTCCTCCTCTGGACTTGCTCCCTCTTACTGATGTCTGTCTTGTATTGGCAGGGGTGTGCATGCCAAAACTGGACTCAGTATAGGAGGTGTAATCTAACAAGTGCTGAGTAGGGAGGAACAACCCCTTCCCTTGACCTGCTGGCCATGCCCCTGTTCRTAYAGCCCAGGAGATTGTTGCCCTCCTGCAGCCAGGGGGGCACTGCAGGCTCACGCTCAGCTCACAACCCACCTGCACCTTGGGGCCTTTCTGCAGAACTGTGCCCCAGCCCAGCAGTCCCCAGCCCCTATGGCTGCAAGAGCTTGTTTTTGTCCAGGGGCATGACTTCGCTTTTCTCCTTGTTTAATTTCATAAGGGTCCTGTTGGCTTACTCCTCCACCCTGTCTAGGTCTCCATGGACAGCAGCCTTGTTAGCAAGCACATTGACTTTATCCCCAATTTGCTGTCGTTTACAAACTWTCCTCTAGTTTCTCCAAGCTGTCCCTTCTTTTCTCGCTTCCTCCTGCTGTGTCCCTTTCCTCCAACCCCCAATGCTTCAGYGGGAAAGAGGAGTCATCGTGTGGCTGCTGACTTGGCCTTCTCTTTCAACGTCTGCTCTAATCTCCCAGGTCCATCATGGCTGGTGGTCAGGTCTGCTGCCTGCCTGCTGTGCCCAACAAGAAAGGTGAATTGCTTTGGGCTGTGTGCAAGTAGTTTCCCATAGGCTGTGGTATAGCTGTCTTCTCTGCATGTGCAGGGATGTAAAAAGCCATCACGTATGGTGAAAGAATTGGGGAAAGAATGAACCTGAACAAGAGACTACAGGGCTACATCATACGGTCTTCAAGGACAAAAAAGTCTGTCATGAAGAGGATAAGAATTAATGAACTCGAGTAAAAGCAAAATTTCAATTCCACAGTAGAACTAGTTTTTTAATGCTAAGGAAGGTAGCACGAGAATAAAACCATCTTTACCTTGGGCAGTTGTGGAGGTCTGTAAGAAGAGCTAGAGAAACATCAGTCATGTATGAYGATCTTGTCATAGAGAAGGAGACAGATAAGATGACCTTTCAAGCYCTCTTCCATTGTATTGTTGTATTGCTGTATTTTTGTGATTCTATGCTATTCTAATGTTAGCCCTTTAACAGTGTATATAAATACATAATACTTAATATTGTATAAATATTTAAACATAAATCCAACTTGTTGGTCACTGGATTGGAGAAGCTGAACTTAGTACTGAAAAAGCAGTGAGTGCCTCAAAACATATTCATTTCAATATTTATGGAAAATTGCTTTTGTGTCAGTTATGAGGTCCAACTGTAGGTCCACATTACATGCCCATCTAGGATTTTGGATAGAATTGCTGAAGAAAATGAGAAATTAAAGTGAATGTCAGAGAAAAAAGAAAGAAACAAGCTTTTCTRGAGGGAGATAAATTCAGAGATTCCAAAATATATTTGCAAAAGAATGATGCTTTCAGAGTAACTTTCTCTGTCAGCTCTATGTCAYACRGGCTGTGTCCTTTGATGTCCTAGGATGGACAGTCCATCCTAAAGGCTAGCTTAGAGGCCAGCATGTGTGTCTGAGCAAGCCTTCAATGCCAAGCACTGTGCACAGATYAATCCAATTAACTAGTGTTCAAGAGCTAGAATAATTCCAGTATGCATAAACRTATTTCAAAGGCATACATTAAATAGCTGAATATATTACAAAGAAAAGCTGAATAACTTGTCTGAACCACAGACTTCTACAAAATTCCAGTCAAACACTTAGTATCTGTGATTAGACAGAGCTTTGATGAATTTTAGGCAGTGATGTGGTGTGGTGTCTGAGGTAAAACAAAGTTTCCTTGGTTGTTTTTACCCAGTTTGGGACATTTCAGCACTGCAGAAGGAATTTCATAATAGTTGCAGAATTTCAGAAAAGCTGACATGACTGCAGCATCTTGGCTATTTAATGAAATATTTAGTTGTAAAATACGGTGTGTGCCAATTTGGAATGATATAAAGGATGATCCAAGTTCCTTTGGATTTGTAATTTCTCAAATCCTGTCATTGCCATTTATTACTAATTTCTAAGAATTTAGAGTGAAAGAGATAGCATGCTATAAGACTTTTTGAGCTACCTAGAATCAGTCTTCAYGTAGCTGTAAAGTAATGATAAAGTAGCACTTCACTTAGTTAACAGCCTTCACCTATCCACATAGCTTGATCCCAGTTGGGGACTCAGGGGGGGGGGGGGGGGGGAGAGGAGCTTGATTAACATATGATTAGGCCTTCATACAGTTAAGCTGAAAAGTCTGATATGAACACCTCATTTACCCTAAGTAACACTTTTGTTGAAACAATGTTGTTGAGGCAAGTTCTGAAAATTCAGGGGTGTTAGATCTTAACCCAAACCTGAGCTCTAATTTTGGCACAGTCCTATTCACAGATCATGGAATCATAGAATCAGTAAGGTTGGAAGGGACCGCTGGAGATCATCTCGTCCAACCTCCCCACTCAGCAGGGTCACCTAGAGCATGTTACATCTTATCTTTATTCAAGATCAGGATTTTTACCACCACCTCCCCAGTCATCAATAATAGTTCTTATAAATAAAAATGTGCAGTGGTTTGTGACACAAAGCTACCCTTAGTTGAAATCTTACTGTGCAGAAGTAATGTAATAAGAAACTAATTGTCACTGCGACAATCCAATTTTCACATGGGAAAGAATGAGCTCTCTTCCAGGAAAACAAYGCACTTAAACTCCTTTCACTGAATATAAGAAACTAGCAATGAATTTTCTCATGCTATCAGGTTCTCCTACAAACTTGTAACATAAAAAACATCTCTGGCATTTCATCAGCTGCATAGACTGGCAAAACCAAACAAGGATGTACATGAATTGAGGGGCAAGGCATGGCTGTTGACTGCTCTTTTTCGCTCGTTCAGACCCTCACCATTTAAATTACAAAGATTCAGATTCCCTTAACGTATTTGTAGTGGTGTCCTAAGAAAAAAAAATCAGAAACCCTCAAACCCTACATCTGTAAAATCCGTGTAACTCAGTCTGTAAGAATAAGGTTACAGTTATACGGTTACCTTCACCAACATAAATCCAGGCTGTKGCAAAAAAAAAGAAAAAGCAGCCTAGTGTTTGTCATGCCTTTTGTCTAGCGCTCCTTGGCCATCACTGCACAGCTGCACAGTGAAGCAGACTCGGCAATGGATCCTGCTCAGCATTYGCCCTTTTCCAGGGACTGCGTTTGGATAGTTTGCCACGGGCTTGTCATATGAAGACTCTAGCGCTGCCACAAGGGAGATGACAGGTGGCATGGGAGAGCAGATGAGAGAATTGCAATTTTAAGTAGCACCATGAATTTTGGACAAAGTAAAGTGGTCAAGAGGCTATGACTTAATCAGATCACAATTTAGATAAGTATTTTTTAAAACTACCCTAAAACTAAAAAAAACTCCATGGTTTATTGAACAATATAGTTTTGATCATAGTAATATACAGGAATCTTGAAAAACTAAACTTATTAATATGATAGCTGAAATATATTTAAAATCATTGACTATTGTAAGGTTTAGTAGTAGATTTACTATGCAGAAGAGAAAATTTTTCTTGGCATTGAAGCATTATATTGCATATAGCAAGCTGTCAGCYTTGCAAAGATACCTTCTTGGAAGGTATCTTTGCAAGAAAGAAAGGAGTAGTCTACCCAGTCTGTTAAAAGCTAAAGCCAAAAGACACATCTCACTGCTAGAGGCAAGATCAAGTGCACTTGTATAGCTGAGGATCAGTCATCAGACACTAGATAYGTAAGTGCTAGGTGGCACACTTAGATACATGCCAAACAGCAGTYTTGCAGCAGTATGGGAAGGCAAATCTGGGAGACAAGCCAGTGAGTGTTTGAGCTTCTGGACGCAGGCATATGCACCTTCAAATAGGGTTTCACCAGGACTCTTCCACTTTCTGAACATGGTCCTAAATTGTAGGAAGAGATATTGGTATCCCCATTCAAGATTCAGAGGTAAGACTTGTTCTTGGAGATGCASGTTATAAATACCATCACTGTTATAATGATTTTATGTGTTTTTATGTTGATGAAACCCTGCAGAAAAAAGGTCATTCAGTATTACAAATGTTTTTTGTATGTATAGACAACTAAACCAATCATGTCATGCAATTCACATGCAATCGTAAGTACTGTTCTCAGAATCTGTTCCAGTGTTTTTGTTGCACAGAACATCTTGCTGCTAAAAGAAACAGTGCTATTTTCAAGTTCACTGTTTCTAAACAAATTCAGTCTTATTAGAAGAAAGTTTAAATTTTCAGCTTCCCTCCACCATTTGTCTTGAAATATCTGCACAAAAAAAAACTGATTCTGCTATAATATTTGGAACTTCGCAGCAGCCTTCAGCATCCATTGCTACGCCTRCCACAATGCTAAGAAAATCTTTAAACAATTTTTTCAGATCATTTGCATGACTTTAAAAAACTCCAGTTAGTGCATATTTTTCTGATGAAATGAACCAAAAGCAACACCAAAACCTTTCAAAGAGGCTTCCAAATGGCTTTGCAAAGACAGAATATTAACAGTGCATAAATGTTCCACATACTGCAAAAGTTCTGTGATATGTTTAGTCGTCTGCATTTTCAGAAAATAAACTCGCTCCAATTTTGCAAATTGATTGTCTTTTGTACCACAAAAGTGTCCTGCTTGGATTAGCATTAATATTTCCAACTCTACTAGCCACTGCTTTACATTTTTAATACTATTTTCACTCTAGTAGTACTTACCCTCATTTTTCTACAAGCCTTATTAGCTAATCTGTAGTGCTGCACTCAGTGCTGTCTACTTGCAGCCATTAARCAAAAAATCCTTTCCAAGTATGTGATTTTGTACTGGGCACATCATGACATATGTGAAATAAAGAATCCACTGACAAAATACATTTTTACGTACATTTCCTTAGAGTTCAGATTTTCATTTTCATATGAATAAAACAACTGTTGCTGGCCAGCACAAACATTTTTTTTTATGTAAACAAATTCTGGATAGAAAATAAATCTTCATCACTTTGACTCAAAAATGTCAAGTTTAACATCACAATTCTTACGAGTTGATTATGAATCAAAATAGTAGTAGGTGTTTTGTTTCAAAAAACAATTTTGATTTTTTTGGTATTTCAGTTTTATGGATCTTTTTGTGTGAAAAAAAAATCAAGAAAACCACTTCTTAGATCTTTCTTGATGTTACTGTGTATCTCACAAATGGCGTGAATTACTCAGTGTTTCATGACATGGCTAAATGGCTCAAAAAAGAAGAGAAAGGAAATCAAATTCCGTTTCACCCATTTTGACAACAGGACTGTAAGGTACATGCTATGATACTTTCTTCACTACACGAATGAAGCAGATCCATTCTGCGGAAGAGTGGATCAAGTGGCAGCTCATTYAAAGTAGGTCTTAAGCATTTGGTTTCACAGTTCCTGTGCCTTTGTCCTGGGTATATCCCTTCAGACTTGAGTTTGCCTGGACTACCTGAGATTGACTGTAGTATACAGATATACAGTATACAGACAGATACCTGTCTGTATCATATAGCTTTCTCTATAAGACCTCAGTTCTTCTCTCCACAAGGATTCCCCCACCTCATTCCTTCCATCATCAATTCTAAGGTTTTAGTTTCTTTGTTGCCTCTTTACAGAAGTCTCTACAGTCCAGTTATGTTCAGACAAAGAAAAAAATGTATTTGAATGCTCCCTCTCTCAGCTTTCCTTCTATTTCCCTGTCTCTTCTGATGGCCTTCTCCAGACGCGAGCATGGCGGCAACTTTGTGTTTGGCCGAGCAAACCTATTGCATCTCTCGTGTAAATTTGATGGCTTTAGAGAATGTGTCCCTGGCTAACTTAAGCAAGATTACAGAAAACAGTGTGATAAATGCCAGTTCTTCTGTCTCTATCTAGACGTCTATATAACTGGCCACATTCTCAGAAGCTGCTAGCATTGAACTCATTTCAATGAGTTGCAAAATGTTACAAAATGTTCCTAAGTTTTGTAATACAACATGTGAAAATTCTCAGGCAAATCTTGGTTGTGAGCCCAAAATGTATTTATTTTTATAAGTCTCTCCAGGTAAACTTGTTATAATATTTACTTGTATCTAATATTTACTTGTATCTTTAAAAAAGAATGCCAAATTTAAACCTACCACTTAATATTCCAAATGTCTTTCCTGTGCAAATCAGAGTATATTGCATACATGTGTGCTTATTTATGTGACTGTATATACACAGAAATATAAATAGACCCACAGGACTTAAAAGAATAATATGAAACTAACGTAAATGGCAGAAGCTGTTAAATATTTGTATTTTTACAGAAAAYAGATGACTGATAACTTGGATTTCTTCAAGTTAAGCCTTCATGTGGCAAAACTTACAAGATTAAGTAAYTAGCTAAACCTGCTCCCCCTACATGGTGATTTATTACAATTTTTGTATAACAGCACATTTCTGCCATAGTGCTTTCTAGCTTTGCACATACATTTTGCTTGTAAATAAAAAGAAATATGGGAAATACTCTGCAACCTAAGTGACGAGAGTTTGAAACCCTCAGTGGAAACCCTCCCCCAAATAATAGGCAGATTGATTAAGGTATTATTAGCAAGGGGATTGTGGGTTTTTTTAATAGTCTTTTTTCATTTATTGACATTACAATCATATTGATGAAGAGAAAGGTTATCTGAAAAGACTAAGCTGACAGTGCACAGAACCTTTCACTCGTTCTTAAAACACTTTATTTAATAGGTTAGCATAAAAYTATCTAAGACAGGCACTCCTATTTCTCACCAGGGAGAAGTTATAGAGCTGTTTGTAGTTTATAATTCTCCTCTCTTTCTAAGGCCTGATTCAAATCCCGTTGCAATCAGTGAAGAGTCCTATTAATTTCAGTAGAGTATTAGTATTGCAGTATCTTCAAGTACTGTGGTAAATTATAGTCATTAATTAGTGACTATTAGTCTATTGTGACTATAGTGACTATATYAGTGTCACTAATAGACTTCACTAGGTAGTAGCTATTACCTGTTTTCCAATGTTTTCCTTGCTAAACTGGAGGACAAATTATGTTTTAAATTCACTCCCCTTCCCCTGTTCTTTTTTGAACTGTGCTCAGTGCAGTGTAAAACTAAATGGACTAAGTTCATTTTCAGTTTGTAAGTAATTACTTATTACAAGGTTTAGATACCATCTACACCTAAAAGATGTGCTAGCTAAGCTAAAATGGTACTATTGTAATAATGTCAACATATTCATTACARGTAGAAAGAAATGCTTTAGATGAGTACAGGCCTTTCTTCACTGGAAAGTTTCTCCCTGTGAGGACAGTCCAGCAGCAGAGCAGGTTGYCCAGAGATGCCAGGCAGCCTCCATCCTTGGAGGTTTTCAAGACCTGACCAGCTCAAACCCTGAGCAACCTGGTCTGATCTCGCAGCTGGCCCTGCCTGAGCAGGGGGTTGGACAAGAGACCTCCTGAGGTCCTTTGCAAACGACATTATCCTATGATCCAAGGACAGGAAAGACYTCCTCTTCCCTCATTTTGCTCTGTTTATGTGCCTACTCTTTATCTCAGTCAGACCCTAAAACTGACAAAAGGTGAAGGAACTGAGACRGGGGATTGCAGGTGGACAGAATGATTTGAGCAAAGTATCCCCCAAATCCTGCATTGGTTATCACTATAATATAATCTTCTGGTATTTTAAAAAGYATATTATAAGAAGTGTTGTAAACTATGATATCAGGACAAGTAATCTGTAAATTTTTTTGCTGTATAAGGCATGTAAAAACCATGGAAAACAGTTTTCATGATGTATGTCATTTTCCAGGAAGGRAGGAGGCAGGTAGTACTCAGTGGCTTTCCTAAGCAGAAGGATAAAATAAAGGTGGGGAGAAGAGCAGTTTAGCTTTCAAAGTGAGTATTAAAAGCAATATGACAATTTTGAAAAAGATGCACATTTAAAATATCAAAAGTGTRGAGAATGAGCATTTTCCCTCMCGTGGCTCTTGCATGTTGCAGTACAGGGAAGTATACAGTGAACAAGGCACCCATCCTCACCCTTCTGTTTGCAGAACTGACTGCTTCATCTCAAAGATTCGGGGCCCAGTGATARTGGCCCCTAAATCGATCTGTAGGAGCTTAGCAGAGAGCATATCCCTGCCTTTGCTTTCCAGATTAATTCCAGGCTAATGGACCCATTTGTGAGACATCTTAGGATATTGGATATCTCCAAATTGCTACACTGGTTAGGAGTCCTCTGTTTAAGCTTGGAGTATGTTTTGGCACTGCTGAAGAAGCCAGCATTTCTCATTTTTTAAGGAGGAGCAAACAGTAAGTAGGTTATGAAGTAAACTAATGGGCCAAATATGTGCTGGATGAGCCAAATATGTGAAGTCTCTTGTGTTAGATATTTAGTTATATTTACCCAAAGTCTGAATTTTATTTTAAGAATGGGGTGTCCTGAGTGCTTGTGCAGCATCAGGCATCCAGACTCCTGTAATTCTCATTCTCAGGCACTTCCAAATCAGACGAATATGGACAGCTGGAATTCAAAGAACTTGTCGCAGTTCAAATACTGRTATCACTTTAATTTCACTTCACATTTATAAGGAACAAATTACAATTTATATATGATACGAAAAGACCTGTTAGAATTCACTTTGTTATTTTCTTTCAGAATCAATTTATTCTTCTGTTATAACACCGAGCCCTTTGTGTATTACCCTGTACTCCAGGGCCTATCATTTTCATTTGGCAAAGTTACAAAAGAACTTCTTTAAATACTCTGCTGACCTAAAAGCAAATTGTGCCCCCTCCCATGATATTAACYAACTCTTCCTATAGGCCCCTCACTCAGTTTTGACACCTTTTTCTTTCCATATTCAGAACTGCTACTWAATTCATAGTTTGTGACAAAAGAACAAACTGGAGAAAATCATTGCTAATTTTATGGAGATTGAAGTTCTCAGAAAGTGTCAGAAATTTTAAGTGTTATATACATAATAAGGATTCTGATATAACATTTTAAAAAATATAAAAAATAATATCAAGGATAATGATAAAGTCAGTGACAGTCACAATGATTTATGCTAAGAATTAATTTATCTGAAATGTCTCGCATRGTATTACTTGAAGCTGATAAAATTTGGAATTTGGACTTTGTACAGTCACATAAACCTGATTCGTAGTGCATTTGATTTCACTAGATATGGGATACGATCATTGGCATCAATTCTTCTCTTTTGATTTACTTTTGAATGTTTAGTTTGACAAATTCAAAAATCTTTAAACAAAATCACAAAGACTAGAACTGACTTCCTTAAGGACAAATCCTTCCTCTTATTTAACTGGAAAAGCATAACAAAGCAAAAGAGCTCCCCTACCTATAAACCTATAAAATAGGCATATAAAATATAAATACACAAATGGGTTCACTTATTTGTGTATTTGTAAAACATAGCCACAACAGACACATATCAAAGATAAATTTCGTAATTTCACTGATGCTGGTTTCATTTCAAATACTTAAAATATAACCACCATTTTCCTTAGCTGTATGACTCTGCTTGATTTATAGCACAACAGGAAAATAGTAAGAAGTTCATTAAAGTATTTTCTGTTAATTTTGCATGAAATGACCAGATCTAAGGTGTTTTTGCAATAATATCAGAATTGCAGCATCTGTCATGTTTCACTTCTGGAGTCCTATTTAATCACAGTATTTTTTGAGTCATATAATTAGTGCTCCGATTACTGTCATAATATTCTCCACAAAGCAGAAGTTTTTCTCCTCATAACAAATAGAAGTGGGGTCAAGTAAAGGTAAAACATTTTTCTCACTCAGTTTGAAAGTCATAGCCAGGGTAACTTTTACAGTAAGCAAGGTTTTACAAATGTACCAATTTACAAAATATAAGAACAAAATCAATTTGTAACTGAGTATTGTCTATGCTTGAAAGAGCATCACTAATTCCTTCAAGCCAAGATACTGATTTTCTTTGATTTTATATTTTCAGKATATTTTTTCCACCAAATGAACACACAGGTTACGTTCATGCTGTACTCTGCAGCTCTGTAGGTTTGATATTGGCAAATTTGCATCATCAAAATCCTGACATGATCCTAAATAACGAATGATAACTGGGAGGTGTGCATCAACAGATCAGCCACTGTTAACAAAAACAACTCCAAAGAAAGAGGGCCATCATCTATAATTTAAGAAATTCAATTTTTAACTACATCAGGACTAATTWATGTGTTGCAAATGTTAGATAATTATACATTGGACAAGATGTACCATTTATAGTTAACATTAGGTTTGGTTTTGCTTAGTCACCTGAATTAGCTCCATTGATTAGTACTTTCATTAGTGTTGCAGGAACGTATGACATTCTGAAAAGTTTGTGTTTCCATTAATATCTAGCCATGGTAATATGACATCAGCTAGAGAGCAACCCTGCTTGACCTAGCTACCTAACACAGAGCCMTTAGGTTTCACGAGTAACCACTTCCCGAGGACCTGCTGCCTTCAGTAAAACCTGCTGAGTTAACATAGATACATAATAATGATTCCCGGGATTGTTTTGTCCTAAGGTTTTTGAGTGATTTTCCATTTTATGAATAATGAATAATGAATTGCTAAATTTCATTATTAAAATAACTTCTCTGCTGGATAGTTTACTTGGCTGACATGAAACACAGAATATTAAAATCAAAACTGTCTGAACAAAAATAGAATACAGCATACAGGCTGAGTATTGTTTAGGCAAAACCAGCTGTAGAAAGGAAGTTACTAAAAGGGAATACTTTTGTTTAGATAAAATTATTATAAAACATGAAAGAAGGCAAGTTTATGCAGCTGAAATCAGATGAAATTCAGGAGACCTAATTTGTGAAGAGTACATGGGTTGGAAAGATCTTGTGAAGCACTGGAGAAATGGAGAATCTCACTCCTAGCCCTGATATCTTTAGGAACCTGGGACTTAACATCTTCAGATTTTATGCTGTGTGTCATTTTCAAAAACGTTTTCCTCTTTTCTCCAGAGAGAAAGAGGGAGTCATATTTTACGTCCAGAAACACAGAAAGCATGYGTTTGGCGGAGAGAGTGTGCCCTTCAGAGGCTGGCTTTCTGATGCTGTAGGGTTGATTACATTTCTCTTATAAAAGAAGACGGTGTCATAATTGTGAATTTCAGTACTGTATAGCGATCAGATGCCTCTGAAGTCTTTTCCTTTGCAAATACAACTCATTTGCAGGTTGTAATTTAAAATTTAAAGCGCATATTGTGGAGTGAGCTATATTCCAGTGCTACGGAATACATTACTTTGGGAAAAATTCAGTCACCTATTCAAACTTCTTATAAGAAGAAGTAGAAAAAAGCCACTTTCCAAAAAAGCATGGATGTGTGTGATGTCTGCATATGTGTGTATATATACACCACGTTATGCTTGGGTTGTTTCAGTTTCAGCCCACTTTAAAGATTAGTTCAAAACATGATTTATAGTCATAACAATACTGTTACCTTCCCTGATGTCTACACCTTGTCGTGTACGGAAAAGAAATAAAGTGCTTTAGTTTTTCATTATACTCTAATAGTCTCTACCTGCAACCTCCACCCCATACAGCAACAGATAGAAGTTTAATGTGGTAGTGCAYGGTATGAAATTTAGAGAAAAGTAAAATTCTTCTTTTTTTCTTAAGGTTTGTAAGCTGTTCACTGCAGCTTAAAGGGGTAAAAATTATGCATTTTATTTACACACCTGCTAGTAAAGGTGTATATCCTTAGGGCATGTCCTCAGTTCAGATGAACACCCTCACACCTCGTCTAAAACCAAGGATTTAATAACTTGCCWTTTCTCTAAAAAGTGGGGGGTTTTAGCCAGAGAAGACAAGAATGAGGAATTTAATGCCAGCTGAAATACGTAACATTAGTAAAGATTTCAAGTCAGTCCAGCTGGCCGCAGATCAAAGACAGCAGAGGCGAGTCCGCCAGCTCCTTCCCTGCAAGCTCCCCTCTGACAACCTCCTCTGCAGCGGAACTGGGAGCACCGTGCCGCCGGGGCGGGCGGGACCTCTCGGGCTCCGAGCTGTCCGCACATCCGAGCCGCGGGTCTCGCCCAGCGCGGCGTGTCTCTGTGTGACSGGTAGCTACTTCACGCGGCACCGCCGAGGAGCTTATACCAGCTGAGAGATATCTGAGTGCGTGAACACGCTTTGGGTCTACAGCCCAAACCTGACTCCAGAAGAGCGTTTCCCTCCCTTAATTCCAGGGTTGCCCGGACTGCCTTTAAAAAAAAATACTAACTTTGTGGTGAAAATGTTTTTAAAGACGTTATAATTTCTTCAGTATCTACCAGCTAAGCGGTTTAAGCCAGGTCTTTACTATGAGGCTCACTTCGTAACTCATTCTGGATTATCAGCCTAATTTTCTTTGTCCCATTTCTGGAGAAAAAACAAAAAGACAACGGGACTCTCCATTTCTWTCCTACTGAGGCACCAAATATTTTGTAAAATCGATCACAGACATTGCAATCCTGAACAGAGTAAGGGTCCCCCCCAGCGGGCACAGACGGGCGGCGGGGGCTGAGCTGAAGGGCCCTGCGCAGGGTCGGGGCGCTTACTGCGGCCCAGCCCGGCTCGGCCCGGCCCAGCTTGGCCCGGCCCGGGAGCGCTCCCGCACAGCGGGGATTTGCGTACTTGCAGACGACACTCGCGCTGTGAAAGTTACGGTGGTATTTACTCTTCAAGCGTTGCATTTGTTTGCAAAAAGTAGCCTTTGCTTCAGCCCTGCTCCRCTGGAAGAGCTCTGTGAGGAAAGAGGCTGCAACAGGCAGAAAACTCTGCGTGTGAGTGCGTAAAAATGCAAATGGTGGCTGTAGGAAAAGGGAAGAAACGTGTGTAGAGGAAAAAAAAGGGAGGTTAAGAGGCAGAGGAAGTGAAGGGTATCTGCCTCAATTGCTTGCTCTGCCCTGGTAACACGAAACAGATGTATTTAATCCAAACGCAGCTAATTTTGTGCTGCTTGGCTGCTCTCTCTTTGTTCCAGAATAGGCTAAATTCATTGCAAAGTACTGATAATATAGGTATAAAAGCTGCAACTTCAAAGCAGAACAAAGGAGGTACTTCGTATTTTTAGAACTGCTCTGACTAATGCTGCCTGTGCACCCTGTTTGCTGTGAAACATTGAAAATCAAAACTGTAACACATTATGTTCAGAAATTGCCAAGTGTCCTGRACACAGAGCGTTGGTGCCATGGGGACTTCAGGTTAAACAACAACCTCAGTTTGTAAATCCATGTGAAAAGGAGCTTCGTACTGAAAAGACAAAACGAGCAGCAGAAGACCCAGAAATGCTGGGGGGGGGAGTTATTCATTAAAATAACAATATAGCCCCTAAATGACAAGTGTCTAAAAAGTGGCTGAATTTCATCTGTTTTCRTTGCTTTAGCACTGTGTGCTGTCAGTAATAACAGTTGGGATTAGTGAACTGTTCTCCTTGTAAAAATATTTGGATTTCTTATGCTATCACCTTAACTTTGGGCTTTTAATGCTTTATTTAGGAGTATTAAAAGATCTTTTGTTTCTTTATAGACAAATCTACRATGTGTTTATTTCTAAACACATGACTATATTCAATTTTAACTAACTCCTTTATCATACCAGTAAGGATCAAACTTTAAAGAAATAAGGCTTTTCCCGTTCATGACCTGAAGTGTTTCCTCTTTGTGTTTGGAGACATGTTGAAAATAAAGTCTCCAGACAAAGAACATACCAAGATTGGCCTGATATGTATCTTTATGATACATTCTGGAATTGCCCAATGCAAATGCCTAACAGCAAAAACCAAGGTTGTTGAGATAGTCTTCAACCAGGCACCTTCTACTACTTGAGTTTTAACTTCATAATGATACAAGTAGGATTTTTTTGTAATTCTACAAATATAAATTATATGGTTTTATGGTAATCTTGAAGATAACCAGACAAATTCTGGGGGAAAATGTGAGCGGCTGGATGCAAAGGAAATACTATCTCTTCAAAAGAAAACAAATGAATTGTTAATATCTTGCTGGCTTTAGATCATATCACAAATTGGTAACAAGATCTCAGAATATACACACAAGGGAGATACAAAAAAGACAAATATGCTATAAAAGTCTTAGAAATTTAATAGATAATATCAAGGCTAAAACTCTCTAAACATAAATTAATCCTATGATAATATTTATTTAGTACGTCTTACTGAATTCCTAACACAAGATTAGCTTTTTTTATTGTATATTTTAATTTTCCTGGTATAGTTTTTAGGCTTTTATGTWTACAATTTAATAGTGACCTGACCAGACAGCACAATTCCTGTGATGTTCAGGAAATAGTGCAAAGAACTGTAGTCAAAATGTTAGAACTTCTCACAACAAGGCTAACRGCAGTGGCGTGTGGTTCTGGCTGCTCTTGACAGGAGTACTCAATAATGTAGCTAAATACCATACTGGTRATAATATTGTTTTCTGAAAGAAGTATTTGCCTGCAAACCTGGGCAGTTTGTGTCAAGCCGGAATATCACTTTGAACAGTATTTTGCCACCTCTCCACTTCCGCAGATACYTCTCCGACATTCTCAATCTGCTACCCGCTAAGCAAGCTTATAGTAATTTGGCAGAATAAGTCAAACAATTTACTCGGGCAAAACTCCAGATTTATCCGGTTAACTTTTTTTTTTCTTCACGTAAAACACCTGTTATCTCTCCAGCCTACACTTAAAAAAGCAAAAAAAAAAAAAAAAAAAAAAGAAAAAAAAAAAAAAAAAAAAAAAAAAAAAAAAAAAAAAAAAAAAAAAAAAAAAAAAAAAAAAAAAAAAAAAAGAGAGAGATTTGAGATTTTAACACATACCCAATCAGCACTGCTCCTTTTGTTTGATGTGGTAATTCATTTCTGTTTTTTCATTAAATGAGGTATAAATTTTATGTTGATTAGCCTTTTCAGTGCTGTATTTCCAACTGAAGCTAACAGAAACATACTTAAAATAAATCACATTAGGGTGGGAATCTAATTCTCGTAGCTGTACAGCCACCCTCCCTACATTCTACAGCACAGCTAAATTGGCCAAATCATGCTACAGTCTCACCCAGCATGGTKTGAAGAAGGTTGTGTCCTTTTTGTTACCAGACCCTTATCTGTACTTTTGAAGTCCTGTGTCCTCRCAAATTAGATGAAATAATTGCTCTAAACTTTGCAAACCTGAGACAATTTAACATCAGTTAAAATGAAACTGGGTGGAGTTTCGGTGACTTGTTTGGGGCATTGTGTTTTCAGTTTGAGAGAGAGCGCAGCTTGCCCTGTGCTGCTGATGGCTCTGTTGCGTTGAGGTAGCGCTCTCTCGGGTTCATTCCGGACTCGGTTCAGGTTCATCAGGAGGTCCCACAAATTCATCAGCTTTCAGCAAACCAGTCTAAAATATMATGTACTAACAAAAAATTTAATGCACAAGTAGTCTTCTTGCATTTAGCCTTTGCTATAACATTTTACATAACTGCTATAGACTAATAGATTTGTATTTCTGCTTTTCTAAGGTTTAGCTAACTAACCTTCAATCAGTGCTATCTTCAGCAGTTGAGAACATAAAAGCTATGTTTTATATGGCCATTTTATCTATACAGTTCCTTTAATTCTAGTGGGAATCATTGTATTCATGTTTTGCAGTCTTTGAAACATTTTTTAAGAACCTGCTGATAGAATCCTAACTAAATAGAGAAAATTATGCATAGCTTGCAAAACAGTTTATTGCCTATCAAAATTGTCTGGTTTGGGCTTTTATACTCCCTACTTCTTGGGCACAATGGTGTAATTATAACATTTTTGTTTCTACTTCTCAAAAGGATTTATAAAAATATTCTTTGAAGTAAATTAATGGAATTTCCTTATTTTACAATTTCCTATTTTGGAAATCCATAAAGGAGTCCCTGAACTGATGGGCAATTTCATACTCCTGAATTTTGAGGCAGACTGGCTATACTCTGTATAAAGAGAAAAGGTTGAAAGTGGCTCCTTGAGAACATTATTTAGTCCATGATCTTAAGATCTTGATTTAAGTTGCTGTTTTCAGGAGCTTACCTGTTTCCATTTGCTACAAATGGAGTGTAAGGAAATAGGCTGGGTAAACTATGTTTTTAAGACTGTGATGACCCCTCACCCTTCTATTCCCAGCCAGAGAATCTATGATGCTGTTTACCATAGCATTAATACATTTCATATATATCAAGAATTTCTAACCAAGACAGAATTAACTCTGCAAGAACTGAAAATCCATGATTATGCTGATGAGTTGCACAGGAAAAGTAATTGCAGCTGTCCACAGCTGGAAAATGGCTTCTTTGAACTTCCTCCTTTTTTTTCTCTCAAATATTAACCCTAATCATTTGTAGTTGTGTAACAAAACAATTAACTTGAGGTGGATTTTTGGAGGCGCTTTTAGATTCAGTAGCTCTCTAAATTGCCTACTGAGTCAAGGAAATGGCCATGGTGCATTTGTATCAAACAACTGTGCAAATTTCTTTCTTAAAAAAAGTTAGTTGTTGTAATGGAGGCGTATTAAATATTTACACAAAATGCATTGCTGGCAGCAAGTCAATTTCAATGAATTGATGATATAAGAGGTCCCCCCCCCCAAAAAAAAAAAAAAAAGAGAGAGAGAGAGACTATTCGGGCTATCAGTCAATGTGCTTTTGTGCCAAAATAAGAAATAGAGAGTTTTTTATTCTTTTACAAGATATACCCTTTCAGATTTAGCAACTGTATGTTCTGTTCCTCAGGAAATGAGAGAAGATCGGGATCGATCACGACTGGATTCTATGGTGCTGTTAATTATGAAACTGGACCAGCTTGATCAGGATATTGAAAATGCTCTCAGTGCAGGCTCTTCCCCATCCAGCACCCCAACATACAAACGGAGGCATATACCTGTGAGCGAGTTTGTTTAATCTTTCTTACTCTTCTAAGCAGAATCTGCTTTATCTTTTCTTTCTTTCATTCATCATATTTATCAATGTTCCATTTCAGAACAGAAGTTCTTTTTGAAAAGAATTTGTTGTGTATTTCTCCTTGCTTATATGTGTGTTTGCAGTAAGTGGTGGCACCCATTAGTTCCTTTTGGCAACCTTTCCTTCAAAGGTTCCTTTCCATCAAAGGTTCTCCAGTGAAAGAAAGGGAGATTGACAAGATTCAGAAAATGTCTGGCTTTCTTACTATCATTTACTGTAAACACAGAAGCAGCATGAAGTCAGGATCACACCAATCTCCAAGCATATGTGTATGTGTCATTAAATATTTAGGACTGGAAGTAAGTATGAGCTATAGGTCTTGTTTTTCTGCTAGAGGTAGGGTTCAGGGTTTTTTTTGTGGACACACTTAAGAAATCCTCTGTCATGTGAAATAAAACTCTGGGCAATACCCTACACATTTATTTAGATCAGAGAATCCTTTGCTGAGAGTTGTGAGAAGGAAGACTATACAGTTCACAAATATGATACTTTTTTGATGTTTACACCTACAACTATGAAGAACATGAAATGGCTGAGTCAAGGTGCTCTCTTACAGGCTTCCTATTAATTTTACACAAATGTTCTGCAGCTATACTTCAATTTAAGAAACTCGAGAAATGCCATCGCAAAATGTCTACGGTGACATCCAGATTACTTGGTTTTGTTGGTGGTGTTTTCTTTAAAGTAACGAATATTTTTCCTATTGAAGCCAGAGTTCAATATTGCTGCACAGTCAAGTGAGTAATTCTGTAACTGAGAAAAGCAGTATTAAAGTTACAGTAGTTTTGGTCACCTGAAGAATATATGATACCTTATTTTTAAAGGATATAATTATATTTTAAGTCCTTAAAGTCCCTTTAAAGGACTTAATTATACTTTTCCCTCTGGATATCAAGGTACTCACAGTATACCTTGGGTGCTGATGGTAGAGGAAAGCTGAAATGCATTTTCTCCATACTTCACCAATGAATGCTAGCATTTTAGTTAATTTCTTGCTGCCACATAGGGAGTTTGGGCAATCTGCCTAAGTAAGTCTTCAACATAATCAGAAATGGTACCAGTTTCTGTGCTGCAAGGCAGTATCAGAGCCCTGTAGAAACACAACATGCATCAAACATAAAGTATATGCTGTTTGTATATACTGATTTTCTAGGCCTTTGGGGGCCTTTGAGTATTATAAATCAGAGGATTAAACAGTTTGGTTTTCGGAGCACTTACATATTCTGTGTTCAGCCTCATAGTGATGTTATAGTAACAGAGCATTTGAATGCGATGCAGAAACTTGAGTAATGGGACAGAGAGCATGGTTGTGCTCTGTAGCAAAATGTCTCTGCTAAGCAGCAGCTTGTAASACCAGCTAGACTCAAGCTGATTCCTGCAGAGGCTACAGAGATGTGTCTTTGCTGCATTTCCCAAAGCTTCACATTGCAGAGGACTCATGGACACTCACAGGAACTATCTGACTCACATGCATGGACCTACATAAGGTGCAACTTTAATTACTGACCCTTTTCAGAATATAGCACAGTAGGGTACTTGTGCAGAGGCACCTGTCTAAGCAATCAGACTACATTTGGCAGACCAAACACTTAATTGGAATTAATGAATCAAAGGATTGCCATTTCCTTCCGGTTCAAGAGCAGAACCGTCTGACGTGTCTGCCCCGTATTCCCGCCATTCTGGGAACATGATATTAGGAAACTGAGGTTTTATCTGTACAGAGTTGGCTCATACCAGCTGGGGTTAACAGTTCAGGCTTTTCTGTGTGTACTGTGTCTCTGTATGAAAAGCAGCTCTGCAGAGAAGGACCTGGGAGTCTTGGTGGACAAGTTAACCATGAGCYAGCAATGTGCCCTTGTGGCCAATGGTATCCTGGGGTGCGTTAGGAAAAGTGTTGCCAGCAGGTCGAGGGAGGTGATCCTGCCCCTCTACTCAGCCCTGGTGAGGCCACATCTGGAGTACTGTGTCCAGTTCTGGGCTCCCCAGGACAAGAGAGACATGGAGCTACTGGAGAGAGTCCAGCGTAGGGCTATAAAGACTGAGAGGGGATCTTATCGATGTCTATAAATACCTTAAGGAAGGATGTCAAGAGGATGGGGCTGGACTCTTTCCAGTGATGCCACGCAACAAGACAAGAGGCAGGCACAAACACAGGAAGTTCCACCTGAATATGAGGAAAAAATTCTTTACTGTGAGGAAGACAGAATACTGGACCAGGTTGCCCAGAGAGGTTGTGGAGTCTCCTTCTCTGGAGAGATTCAAAACCTRCCTGGATGCAACCCTGTCTAACATGCTCTAGGTGACCCTGCTTGAGAATGGGGGTAGAACTACATGATCTCTGGAGGTCCCTTCCAACCTCAACCATTCTATGATTCATACAGACTGCACCTCGACTAATMAAGTCGTCAGAATCTAACTGGTTCTACAAGTAGTCAGCTCTTTGCCAGATACTTGTCACAATTTATATACAAGCAGGAAAATCTCCCACCCTCATCCTATACAATAAATCAAGCATTTACTATACTTTTAAAAGCCTGTATTTACTTCCTCAAAAATAAAGTGTCCTATTTTTCTTCTTTCTATTCTCAAAAAGGGGACTGTAACCTTACCATAAAAAGCAAGGGCATTTTAACCAGAAGCAACATTTGGTTGGTAAGTCTTTGCTGATTCTAAAACCTAAGGAGTTGTACCTCTGAATTGTATAAAATGCTGAATGGTGATGTCATTTCAGCTGTGTAATGGTTTACAGATGTTCACTGAGCTTACAATGCTGCCAGAGACAGAAGGTGGGAGCACACAGGAAATACTGAACATCAGAGAAAAATGTCAGACTTCTGCAGCCCTTAATTGATTTTTCTTACCTCGCATTCTACCATTTAGGGGAATTTCAGCTTTGATGTTAGTGTTGATTTATAATTTCAGAACAGCAGCTAATGCAAACCACCACATCATTGAAAAGAAGGACAGCAAGAGAATGTGTAGGGAACAGAAAAGAATAAGGAAAAACGTTCTTATAAAGAGAACTAAGCATATGAGTTTGAGCCTATAGAAACACTTCTGCTATTTAGAAGAACTAGATTTTTATTTCATATTCAGATGTACTACAGAGACTTAATTCTTTTTTTACAGGATGTTGAATCTAGTTCTGAAAGTGGAATGGATATTGCTTCAGTAAATCACTCACAAACAAACTTGTATCCTAATATCCATGCTCCTGATGTAGCATCTCCCTGTTCAGTTGCCAGCTCCGGAGCTAAACCAAAGGCTGGGGTGAGTACAAAGATTATATTTTCTTAATAGAAATCATGGCATCAGTCTGGAGTTGAAAGAAAGATATTTTATACAACTTACTACAGTGGTTTGAAGATCAATGTGTGTGTGATGCTGAAAAAAACAGACTAATAAAGCTAGTTGTCTGAAGTGCCTTTTGAGTGGCAAAGAATCCATAAGCAGAGTACAAGTTTGACATTTAGAAATACAGTCTGATCAGCTGATGATTGTAATAGATTAAGTTTTTTTGTGAAAAGATAAACTTTAACGGACYTGTTCCATTTGACTTTGGAAGGTAAGATTACCTGCAGTGGTACCATGCCTCTGTCAGGGAAATTAGAGGAAGTTGAGTATTGAAATCTGTTTAAATGAATGATCCCGCATATGATCTGTATACTCACATCGTATAGTACGGCAAAATGTTCCCAAACCTGGTTAGCTCCATTGAAGGGAGAATATCTTTCCAAGGCCAAATTTGGCAAACAGTTTCACATGCTCAAGATCAGAGAGAAGCCTCTGAACAGGCAGACTCTCTAGGAGGAGAGATCAGGTCAGAGTTCAAAAATAACAAAGAGCTCAGCATTTTTGATTGCTTTTGTCAAGCTGTTGCAAAAGTGCTAATGCATCCTTTTATAAATGCTGGTGCTAGCTATGGACGATGTACCCAGAAGGTGCCATCCTTATTATGCAGTATACAAGCAAGCCTTCCAGGTAGTATTTCCACTATTTCAGTGAAATACTTGTAAGCTGCCAGTGAGARATCCTTATTTCACTTTCACTGCATATTTGATACATGTTCCTGTATTTTGCATCACTGACTTTTGGAGATTCATTTCACAAGCAATCTGCCATGTATATGTATTATTTACTCCTCAGACAGGAGGCAGTAGAGTTCTCATCCTTCTGTATTTATTCATAGATCAATGGATAGGTAGATACAGCTATCAGGAACATGGGCCTTTCTTTTGCCATTGTCTACTGAAGAATCTGTAACTCTTCTTGGATGTCCCAGAAACTCTTGACMCACTTTGCACATGGTTTTCTTACTCCATCACAACCTAGAGTAATCTAGGTTTTTCTAAGCTTCATCTAGGTAGACATGTCTTAGAGTTATTACCATTCCAGTCAGTTCACCCATTCAGCTGCTGCTGGTAACTGGACCAGCAGAAAATCTGAGATAAAATATTAAAATATAAAATGTCATTAGCATAAAGATACATGTTTATAAGAAGTTTATGAAAAGTAAAATAAAGAGGCAAACTGTCATTTACTGCACTGCAATAGCAAGTTAACTAATGTCTTCGATTGAGGCGGTAACAAAAGTTCTAATAAACATTTACATTTAGGATTGTTCACTTGTACAAAAATAAATTCACTCGTAATTTATCATCAGTGCATAACTGTAGCAAATAGAGAGCTCTGCACTCTGTCATTGCATACAAAGCAGCACAGATTCTCAAATAAGTACGTATGTTATGCTAGAAGGTGATATCCCATTTTGCCAGCTCCTGAGAAGGACAAAGACACTCTTTAAGGTATTAAACATCCTTTTAAAATTTAGATTTCTCTATTAATATTTGGGGAACTTTGATCACTGGCTTTGTAGTAATATGGGTCACTTCATTTGGAGCTAGATACAACATGTTAATTCACCTTTTATAAGTATATATTCTTTGATTTTGCTGTGCTGTGTATATCATGATGAATATATTTGAGAATATATTTTGTGATATACTTTTTAATGTGTATATATATGACTTTGTAAAGGGTTTTTTGTTTTCTTTTTACTTTGTAAAGTAACTATAAATACTCAGAAATCTCTTTACTGGTGTGGTGATCATAGAGCTATAATAGAATCCAGATTCCCTTGTTCTTAACTTTTTTGAAAACTGAAATTAAATTCCCTCCAAACTCAACTCTTTCCTAAGCTTCTGCATGCTGCAGCTTGTCTTGTCACACTCTGTAGCAGGATTTGGGATGGGATCGTTTTAGCACGTATATTCAGATGAAGACCATATTTTCACTCTTCTCATAGTAGGTTTTTTAAGTACATAGTGTCCATCATTTTTGCTTAGCAGAGTGTAGATCTCCAAATTGGGGGAAAATTAGACCTTCGCAGATACGTTCTCTTCCTTTTGGCTTTGTCCTTTTAGGTTGCATTGCCTGTATACCCTTCTGATCTACAAACTGAGTGCTCGTGTATCGTGGCTTCAGCTGTTCAACTTCAGGTGCCTCCCTACCTGCAATCAAATTTTATTTGAAATCATATGTTTTCTTCGAATATACTAGGAGAAAATAATCCTCAGTTCTAACTCTTGTGTATCTTTAGCCCAAGTGTCCATCTGGGCTGCACTGCTGAATACTTTACTGCTAGGTGTTTGACTGGAATCCTATACCAGTAAAAAGAAGTGCCTGTATCCTTCTGGTCATGTTAATGTTGAACATGTTAACAGTTGAACAGCATCTCCTGGAGACACTGACTGGAATAGATAATCAGGGGTGCTTCTGTACAGATGATTTCCCTATCGAGATCACCTGTAAACATCCTCTAAATATGGTGTTCCATTTTAAGGGAGACATTTGTTGTAGTTACTTTTTGTCATAATAGCTGGTGTAGGAATAGGTTTATAATACATTGCATTACCAAATTGCTTTTTAAAAGTAGTTGTTTCAAAGATTTTACTTCCTTTTTGGTGTCATGCAGCTGGAGATCTTCAAGGATTCCAGATGCTTATTCTCCAAGGACAACTTGTTTTGTTTTGTTTATTAATAGTATGTAAACAAGAGTATGACTGCAATTATATTATAGAATGATATGTGGTATTTTTAAACAAACTATAGCAAACTGTTGGCTGAATCAAAAGTGGGCTATACAAGCGAAACAAGACATCACGTGGAGACATAGAGGGGGAAATGAATGATAAGACAGGGACTTCAAAGATGCGGGTTCAAGTCTAGTYGCTGCTGCAGAACTTGTGCAAGCTACATAACTTCACAACACCTTATCTTACAGATAGGAAACTCTATAGACTATAGAGACAAACTATCCTTTCAAGATTGTTAAACCTTACATGGGGTTAAAACAAAATAAAGTTTCTAATAATGTCAGTGTGCTGGAATATCTCTGGGTAGAATTTGGCTTGTTAATCCTACTGGAAATGATTTATCCATCAGTTTATGGAAAAAGAGAGTATTTTATATTTTTGTGAGTAGATTTTATAAAGTATTAAACAAGTTTTCCAGTAGCAGTGGTATTCAAAATTCTATTCAAAATTCAGTATCAATTATAATTTCTCTTGAACAGTAATAATAGACTTAAATTATGTAAAGATAACTGAATTTCTTTTATATAAGATGTATGTTTGCATATGTACATACACAAGTTATTTAACATCTCATAAGAACTTCATTTATAGACAGATGATTCTTGTTAGTGTCAATGGGTGTGCCTACATTACTTACATATAAATTAATTTATAAATATAAATAAATAAATAGATACGAACATGTAGTACTCCTTGCTAAATGTAGAAATAATTCCTCAGAGCAGTATATACCTTTCTATCATTCCTTGTGCATCATGTAAACCTTTAATATCCAGATTCAGGTGATACTTTGGGCCTATGAAAAATACACAGTTAACCTTCATCCTAAATTTAAAAATCTGTTGCTATAATATTTCATGCTCAGGGCAAAATAGTATGATGTGATCATTAGAGAGTAGGTTATGTAGGATCGTATAGTAAGATGTATGTTTTTAACATCTTCATATTACTAATGTTCGTGGAGTAAAGCATGTTCATGCTTCTATAATTAGCCATCTCGATGTTCTGCTTTTTATTCACTAGTCTCCAAAATAGACAATGATTTTTGAATATTAACTACACACTTGGCAAGCGTAAGTCACATGAGAGTTGAAATCAGCTTAAAAAAATACGAAATCAACAGGCTTTTGCCCCAGTGGTCATGAGAAACRCTGAGAAATAGGAGTGTCTGGTCTGGATTTGGATAGCAGGGAATGTAAATATCCTATATGTCATTGCTTTCTACAAACTAATGCCACACATCTGGACACTTAGAACGTTGTTCAACAGTAAAGACCAGAAACGACTGAGTTTTAAATTTGGCTTGATTATTATAAAAACAATATGTGCTACGGAGCTCTAGAATGTATTTGAATAACAAAGGGTAAGTTACAATAGCCTTGTGCAGTGTTCAGTTAAAAGTTAACTAGTTAAGGAAAGGAAAGCTTGAATCAATTATCATTGTCTTTTTTTCTTTTTAATATAAAAATCTGGCTAAAGGACAGTAGAAAATAAAGTTGTGGCCAAATTTTTGTCCTTGAAAATCTGCTTTGCAATGCCTATCTATTTTCTGCTCAGGTGAAAAAAGGGAGCTGTGATTACTTTCTACTGCTTTTCTTGGCAGTCCTGTCCTTTTTGCTTCAACGGTGCCCAACTTTGTCTTAATCACATGTACAAAGGTAATCAGAAATCTATTATCACTAGAGTAGCTGGTATCAAGGAGAGGATTGTTTTTCAAATTAGCTGTAATGACTCATTTAAAATGCATTCATTTCTCAAAGTGATTTTAGGCACCAATTATGCCTGCAAGTACAAAATGACCTAAGTCTGGCTAAGCATTAGAATAGATTCAGGTGCAGCTACTGATTTCAGTGGAGCCCTGGATAAGCTCATGGATCCACTTTCACAAATCTTTATATTGGGCGAGGACAGAAGGTTGTATTACTTAAATGACAGTTTTGCAAACCATTCATTTAAGTATATTAAAATAATTTAGCCTTTCACATGTGTTTTTAATGAACACTGTATTTTAAAATGTTAACTGTTTAGACAAAGCCAAGTCATTCTGTGAAGAAATTCAGAGATTTATAGATAACAAAAATAGAGTTCAAGTTTCTTTCTGCTTTGCAGCCCTGTTCTGCAAGTTGTGAAATGAAGCTAAAATAAGTAAGTACATAAAGTAAGTATAAAACCTTGATTTCAGAATCAAATATTCATAAAGGAGGTCAGCAACTGCTTGAGATGCTTACGTGTCCCACTGCATTGTATTATATATTAAACTCAGTGAATATGAGGTGTGTAAACATATGCTAACTATTTCAGTGAAATTGTACAGGTAAATTTTTCATAGTTATGCTATAGTTATACTCTGATATGGAGCATGGGATGATTGAGTTAGATGGATAGTAATTTCATCAATTTATTAAAATACCTGGATCATTTTTTAGATTTTGCTGATATTATGATGTTCTGAGTTCTAACAYTACTTATTTAGTCAACCTGGGAAATCATTCTTGTAGGCATTAGGGAGAGAATCTTGCTGTGCAACAATAATTAAAATATTATTTCTTTAAAACTTACGGAGTTTTTATTACTAAAAGACAGGAAAATACTTCAGGATCTCATCATGTTGGTTACATTAGTGTTGCCTGCCATTTTTCCTCTCTACATGGAAAAAAGTGTTTTATAAGACAAGATAGATRATTATGGAGGTGGATTTTGACATGCACACTTTTCCATTTGGATTCTAACAGACTGCTATTTAGTTCCACAAAAAGTCTTTTTTCAACACCTAAACAACCATGATGATAGATTTGCTAATCACATAGTAGATAACAGCAGGATTACGTTGTGTTTCTTACATGAACTACCYTCAAAATTTTTTGTTGATTCTGATGTGGTCCCCAAAATATTCTATATTATGATTTAACTTCCTATGTTAACTCCTTAGAATTCCTAACTGCATTTTATTTTTTSTTTAATGAAAGAAGCAAGCTGCAAATGGCAGAGGGGTTTTTTGTTCTATGTAGTCCACAAATTTTAGATGTGAGTGCTTTTTTACAGTGAAAGTAATCCACTAGAACTTGAATCAGAAATACTCAGTCCAGTTATGACATCCTTGACAGGTCTGCACTGGTCCTTTCTCTCTCAGTATTGATTACTAAGTGACCAAAGTGTATAGAAATTCATACAGCAATWAAATTTTGTATAGCTGCAGTATGACGCAGGAAATGTGTATGTTMAGCTATCTACTTTTGTTCCCAAGTTTGGGAACCTAAATAAATATCCTCACTTGCAAACTGCTAAGCATAAAGTGTTCTCCGTGCTTTCCAAGCTGTGAAGGGTTATGTAAGGTGCATGTGCTTTTTTACATCTACAAGAATGTTGATGCATTTTTGTCTCTTCTTGCAAACCATTTATAGCWGCTGTGCTTATATACAATCTTTTTCGTGTCTTCCTTCTTTCTGAAGTGTTGCTGACATTGTAAAATTGTCTTCTACAGTCTGGTTATGTACAAAAACCATTTTTATAAATGGAAGAAAAAGTTAGGACTTCTTTTGCGGTGGCGTTGCTAGTTGTGCTAAGTACGTTTATTCACTATATGCTGCCATCTGCTGCTTAACTCTTGTAAATGAAGGGTGCTAGAAAAGGGACCATCAAGCATTTACACTGTTCCAGACAGTCATGCTGATTGGAACATTTCATAATCAAATATATAGACTGTGTCGTGTTTCAAAAGCTTTTCATCTTTTACAGATGTATTCTAAATATTTCTAATATATGATATACTAAAGACTGACATTTTCCTATTGGAATGAAATTTTAATGAAAATCGTAGCAGATGGGGAAACTTAAAAAAAAATGTTAATGAAAAAATTTCCAATTGGTCCTAAGTAGAACTGCTTCCACAATAGTGGAGGAAACATTCAAGTGTTGATRGACATAAGATGTTTGGAAGATTTTTGGATGAATCGCTTGAGCAAGAACACAGAGGAGCTTTTACAACAGATAGTAAATTTTAAGTGGGCTTCCATATGTTCAATATTCTGTTTTATCAGCCTCAGGCTGAGTTTTCAAACTGACAGCATTGAGGGCAGGGATTCAGACTTCTTTATTAGACACAAACCTATGAAAGGCAGCATGCAAAATTATGCTGAGTGGCTATATTCTCCTGTTCTGTTATGTGATAAGTTTAGTGCAAGTCTCTTCCATGCTGTTCCATGTGGGCTGAGCGGAATCCTTAACAAGTTTTCCCCTTCTTTTCTTGAAGTTACTTAAATATGTTTCTGTCAGTATGAAATTTTAACTCTTTTTCAGTACTGGAAAAGTTAAGCTTACTTGACGCTTGTATCATAGTATTTAAAGAAAAACTTCACAGAATTTTTCTGTCAGCACGCAGTCCGTATTTTGCATCTCTGCATTGCAGAACTTGAATGTCATGATCCAACTCAGAATTGTTACTGCATGCATGAGTAAAACAGGCAGTTTTTTTATCAGTGATGTCAGTCAGAAGCCTCTGAGTGGAAAATTGCTGAAAAAGATGTGAACTCATTCTTAATGTTTACACTGCAAAGAATTTATTTTCCCTGGAGTAAAATAGAAGTTCACTAAGCATAGAAATGCAATGCTTTTATTCAAGGCATTAAGGTCCTTGTCTCTTTATGTAAAAGTTTTGATAAATAATTTTTTATTTAAATTCCTTTGATTCAGAGGTGTACGCATCTGAATAGGATTGCATTGGTTTTGGTATGCACCAACATTGGCAAAAAGATCACTACCAGAGATGAYGATGAATGCACTACCAGAGATGATGAATGGTAGAAACGAAGTATACAGAAAGTAGTTATTTACCACTCCTTAAAACAAAGGAGAAACTTTTATTAAAGTTAAATCTGTGTAGCTTACTGCCTTATGACATTTTTGAAGCCAAAAGTAAATTGGTCTCAAAAAATGGTTGGGCATTTTTATGAGGAAAAAAAGCATACAAACCATCGGAAGGTGCTAAAACAGTGAGTTGAAGCTTCTGGCCATTACGATTACAGGCTTACTGTCAGTCATRTGATGAAATCCCAACATAAGAGTTGCGTTTGACTCGAGAGCCACAGGTTGCCTGCCATTAGCAGTACATACRTGCTCTATAGCTCCCACTGGGATTGCTGTGTTATACTCATCTTCTAATCTACTGCAAGTCTCAGTCAGGGAGAGTACACAAGAGTAGACTGATTCAGTACAACCTACCTTACACTCTTAATCCTAGACAACTGGGCACGTCTCTTACATGGAAGCTATTTCTCTTGCATAGAGCTGTATTCTAATATAACTTGTCCTGGTGATACATACCTTCTCTGTGTTTCATATCTAATAAAGGGAGCTTTTCAGACCAAGTCACAAATGCCTAAATGTTTTGGGGAAGTTCTCTTCGAACAGAAGGAAATCAGTTATTATATCAGTACATCTCACTATTTTTAGAATTCTGTCATTGAAAGGAATAATTATGGATGTTATAGGATAAATTTCACCACGTGCAGAGGACAAACATAAGGTTTTTAATGATGTAAATCTTCAAAAGGGCTGAAGTGCAGCTTAATGTGTTGCCTTAGCAGTGTATGTTCTGCTTGAAAACCTTTAATAAACAGCATGAAAACAGAAATATTCATATATTTGTGTTTCCATCATGCTCAAATAACATTCCAGCAGGAACTCTCAAAATCTTCAGAAATTAAGAAGTGGAAAGATGAGAGACAGCTACGAGGATGGAAACTCGCTGCAGAAAGCTAGATTGCAAATTTTCTGGGAACTGGAACTAAGGGGCTTCAAAGCTGTGAGGAAACTTGAACTTTATTCCAGTAGGAGACTAGAGAGGGTGACAAAATGCTGCGTCTTTATTCAGTGCAACTGTGCTGCACAGGAGTTTCAAATAGGATAAACTGTTGTTAGATGGTGAATTGTTGTTTGACTTGTAACTTGCCAATGGCAATTCCAGCTGTAATTTTGGATAGCTCTCTGAAGGAATGTATTGTTTCTGTCAGAYTCTTTGAGAGCTTTTTACATTTCACTAAGGATTAGTGTCATGGGACAGCAGTAGCTGAACCAAAGAGCACAAACTGAAAACCATCCTGTGGGCCTTATCCCTCAGCTCAGGTGATGAGAGAGCTCAGAGGAGTTTGAAAATGGAGAAGATAGTGATGTCTTAGCAGTTCATTTGTAACGTAATACTGGTTTAGGGATGGGCTGTTCCCCAAACAATCTTCCTTTCTCCTCCTTTGTGCAATGTTTCTACAAGGAGAGGRTTCAGATTACCCAACTTCCCAGTGCTACTCCTGTGACACAAAGTGGATAAGATGCAGTCACAGTATAGCAATCATGTTTGAGCTGCTCAGAAACTACCAGGAAACCCACTGCTTGCAGCATCTGCAAGGCTGACCTCCAAAGTGAAAATAACCATTAGCAGCCATTTACACATTCAAAACGTTGCCTTGATGAGAATGGAATTGTTTTATTTGTTATCAAATACTGTACCAACTATAAAGCTGTTTTTGAACTAATCTCTTGATATTTATAATCAGGAGTTCAGTGCTTGGTGGGACTTTTGCCCATGTTGGGATGCTGTGAAATTCAAATGCCATTTGAGAGAAAGGTGAATGTAAGAATGGGAAGAAACAGCACAGTTTCAAAATGATGCCTTCCTTTAGCATACCTCTTGAATTTTTAAAATAATTGTCTTTTTTATTTATATGTTTTTTTTAAACTTTTCTTCCTTCCTAACTTTTATCCTGGGTTTGGTTTGCATCTTGTATTAGTCAGTAGATTTAATAACACCAAGGCATGTCTACTCTGCTGCAAAGAACACCTTGTCTTCCCCATGGTCCATGGCTGTCAGACAGGCTTGCTTCCACTAGATCAGTCCCAGCAAGATCACTGGTGCAATTGTGCAGTGAAAGCTTGCCTATCTCTCTAAGCTTTCAGATTACTTCTCTCCTTTTTTTTATGTGCAGCTGGATAGAAGTCTGCCTGTGATTTTGAAGGTGGAAGAGACACAAGCATTTATAGCAAAGATAGGTATTAGATATTTTGCAGACCATAGTCTGAAGATCAGTGCCTTTGGGGGAAAACTAGGTCATTAGTAACTGTTGTTTGTACTATAAGTCTTGTTAGTACTGAATTCAGTCTCCATGAATTCATGTCTCCACTTGTGGCTGTAGTTATTTTAAGTGTGCTATCAGCTAAGTGAAATTTTCTGAATTTGTGATGCCTAAAGTAATGTGCATTGAGCTGAGAAGAGAACATGCAAAACCCCAAGGAAGAAAAGCTATATATTGAAGGGGCAGGAAACAATGTAATATGTAAATATGCCTTTTAATGAAAATTTCCTGTGAGTTTAAGAAAGAATTTCAGGCTTCAGTCCAAGGCAAGTAAGGAAGCACAAAACAGGGGGACAAAGACACAGCATTTGAGTTAGAAAAAAGGGGAATAAACAGCATTGACAACAGCAGAGAAAAGTAGAAGCAGGCACACAAAGAAGGAGGAAAAAACTTTGCTTAAGCTTCTTGAAGCAGGCAAGAGGTGTGAGGAGAAAAAAGGAAAAAGCAGAAAAAAATTTAATGGGAGGAAATTGGAAAAGCTGTCCTTTAAAAGGTACAGAGCAAGTGATAGGACCAAAATTATCAGCTCAGTCAAATCAGTTTGTTCATAGTGAATATCTAGATTGCTCTAGATTATCTTCTTCTTTCACACGTAGCAAACGGTGTTCTTTACTCCTGGAAACAGTTTGAAAACGTGGCAGGAATAGTTTACATTACTGGAATGGAAGAAATCCATGTCTGCCTTTTCAAGCACTTTTCCAGACACAGACGTGCTGTGAGTGACATCATGGAAAACCATTTCTTCCTGCCCCTGACATACGCCTCTCTCGGAAGGCATTCTCGTGCTCTCTGTCTCCCTTGCTCTGTGTCTCTTGCTCTCTGTCTCTACTTTTTTTTTTTTTTTTTTTTTTCCCCTTCAAAGCCAGTGTGGAAACAAGGGAATTGGTTAGCGTCTCTGTTGAAAGAGTTTGGTTTGGGGTTTTTTAATGCACAAAATTCTTCTCAGAGAGACATGCCACACATTCTGATCTCTCTCCTTCAGGCAGTTACACACTATTAAATATGGGATTGGAAATGACACACGTCTGGAAGTAAAGAAGTAAAACAGCCTTCAACTTTCTGTACYACGCTATACAATGAAGGTGTTGTAAATTGTTAATTCAATGGCATGGGCTTCTAGTTGGTTGGGCTTTCTATAAATAGAAACTCTACATTCCAATGTGTTGCCACATTTTATTTTCTTCAGATTAACTATCGTACTATGAATCTTTCCATGTTCTAATACAGAAATTAGCAAAGTTTTTAGTGTGTTTTTTCCTTCCCTGAAATACAGCTTGCATGCTGAAATTTTTTTCTGTTTACCTTCTCTTACTAAACTGTCTTTATGGTATTTTTGTACTGTGCCTGTTTTAAAAGAGAAGTAAAATCAAAAAGACATTGGTACTTGAAGCATTCTCTGTATTCTTCCCCCCCCCAATAAATAGTAAAATATTACTGTATATAGAAATTAGTAGTCAATATACTGCAATACGGAAAGACAAGTAGGGTAGAGTTTAAGAGGGATCCTTTGGTCTTCYAAAGTCATTCTGAGGTTTCAGGTTCACACTCTTAAGACCACAACGCTGTCTGTAGGTGAACAACACTGGACTAGATGGTTTATTATTCA
This sequence comes from Rhea americana, assembly GCF_003343005.1. Classification (NCBI taxonomy): domain Eukaryota; kingdom Metazoa; phylum Chordata; class Aves; order Rheiformes; family Rheidae; genus Rhea; species Rhea americana. The sequence continues at coordinate 220,377 of NW_028186978.1, forward strand.
TAGCAGTTTGTTAGCTGAACAAAAACCTGGAATGAGATGCAGTTGTTAGGAATTTGAGCTGATCAATACTGAAGACTGAGATATTAAAACAGAACAGGATTTGATGTCAGAGGAGTGAAAACAGTAGAATACAGAATTAGTCCCTCAATAATCCAAAATCCTGCTGAGCAGTAGTACTATCTTTGGCACGCTGCAACTCCAAGGCCGACACAATCTATATTGCACGAGTATGGATCCAGGCACGTTACAAGTATTGATAAGTAGGTGTGAAATTATGTAGATAGGAGATTAGGTAGATGCAAGTTTAATTACACTGTTTTTCCCTAAAATGTGGTGAATTTCAAAGCACCCCAAATGATTGTGCAAGATAAATTTCCATAAAATGCGAGAAGAAACTTTAACAGAAGAGAATAATGATATTTAAAATTCAGTGTTTACTGGAAATGATAGAAAGGTTTATCTAGAGCATGTGAAATTAAGCATAGACATTTCAGCTGAACAGGAACCCTTAAGTTTGTTTGTGCAAATTTACATGGCTGAGATATTGAATGATCAAAAAGCTCAGCAATTCTATATCACACTGGAGAATTAGTGGGATGACAGGCATAAAACAGGTAAGCAAAAATGTGACAAGGAGGAATACAGTCAATTTTATATCCAGTTTCCAAACTCTTAAAACTAAGCTATGTTAGCTCAGAGCAGAGCTTTGCTACACAGTTACATGCAGCTTTTCTTTTTGATTCTTCTGTTGCTGCTTTGCCAGTACAAAAGCAGTTTAAGTAAGATCCAGTTTTGCAGTTGCCAACACTGAGTGATGTTTCGACATGCTTAGGGATTTCAGAGTGTTTTGAGACCTCTGTATTCTTAGGAGAGGAAAAAATATCTTTAGTGGGTTTCTCACATTGTTTAGAAAATCCTGTGGCTAATTTCATTAAATTACAGAAGAGAATCAGAGCAGAAATGATAGAAAATATGTGTGGAAAAACTAAACAATTAAGAAGCAATTCTAAAAATTCAGAAATTCCGGGTACCCAGCAGCCATCCTGAGGACCAAGAGGACCTGTAATTGTTCACAATTTTTCTTAATTGAGTCATTCACTTACAGTTTCTGAAAATTCCTAAAAGGAATTAAAATTTTTTTGAAAGTGTTTAGATGTTTAAATGCAGCAGTAGACAGATGCTGAGCTGAACAAATACAAAGGATCTGCCTGCCAGTGAGTGTTGCAGACTGCATCTTATGTGGCCTCAAGGACTACGCTGATTTTCAGGAAGGGAAACACACTGTTAGTATATCTACTTACGTTACCTCTGTGGCTGAACAGACTTCTCGCTGAATGTTATGCTCCTGAATTACTTTTAAAAATGTCTATGGACTTACTAATCTGATTTTAGACACTGAAAACCTTCACTGGAGTGCTGTTCGTAAGATCCTCCCTTTATCAAAATGTTGTCCATTAACTGCCTCAACTATGGAAGCAGGAAGAAAGAAAAATGAATTCTTCCTGTGATAATTTTACTTTGTTGTGACAGCTCAGAAAAGAGAGTAGGGAGAGAGGGAAGGGAGAGGAGATGCTAAAATGCAAGTAGGAATTTTCTTACAGATAAAGGTCAGGGAGAAGCACAAGGACTATTTAGCTGAGTCTAATTAAGTTTACATCTCACAGTAGACTGAAGACTGTCACAGGTATCATATCAAGGAGGYTTTTCTCATTTTTTAAGTGAGTTGTGTCTTTCCAAGAAACACARATAAGCTTAGTATTTCACTTTATGAAGACTTCTGCACCTTTTTTATTCATAAATTTTTCTTCATATGCCCACCTATATTYCCAAAGGTCTTTRTTTAAGCATTGCGTTACAGCACTGAGGCAGTGTGTTCCCGTGTACTGAAGAAAAAACTGCCAAGAAAAAAAGGAGTCCAGAGAGTTGCATGTTCTCTGCCACGTACTTTCAAGGAAGAAGAACTTGTGACTTCTGCCAAATGCCCAAGTTCTGTCTTGAAAACAAAATTTTCAGAAGTCTAAGTGACTTTGTATCTGAAGTCTCATTTTGTAAGCAGCTTGGACATTGGGAGTCAGTGAGGTTAGGTTTCTAAGTACTTCTGAAAGTGAATGACTCCTTCTTTTCCTCTTTTTTCTCTTTATGTTCCAAAGATATTTTTTGCTTTTTGGAGTTAGTTCTTCCCTTCATCCACCTGCAACATGGAATAATAGGTTCAAAGTAGAGCTTTCTTGGTTTTGGGCCCGTTTGGCTGGAGTTTKTGTAAGCATTGCCTGGTAGAATGCAGGTGGTTTTTCAAAGCAAACAGCTGCCATAGAGAATCTCTGAAAATGAATCCCTGCTGTACATAGTATTTATAGAAATATTTTCTGTTTTTGTTATGAGCCCTTTGACACACCTATTGGAAATGCTTAGCTGATAGATGTGATTGTTTGCTGAAGGAATTTTGAAGACTGAGAATATTTGAAGAGTGAGACCTTGAGTCACTAAAAACAGAGCTGATCTGTCTTGTAACTTTATTCAGAATTTCACAATCCTTGCTAAACTGCAAGATAAGGGCCAAAGGCAACACAAGAGCAGGAGCCTACTCAGAATGTGCCAAAGTTCATACAACAGTTGCCTCAGGCTGCAGTTTGCTGACCCTTAATCTCGCGGGGTCATCAGTGGTTTTGCTGTGGAGCGCTGCAGAACGTGAGTCTCATCAGATCTCACGTTGCTATTTTGCAGGCTACTGGTAGTAGTGAAAGTTGAAATATATGAATTCCAAACCAGCATTTGAGTGTGTCTCTCTGTAAGCATGCTCTTTTGGACTCTCATACTTGTGTAACACATTTCCTAATTCTGAACTTCCTAATCCACTTTCAGTATTCTATTTCATCATTGGTTGATGCAGTGTAAGTAACTCATTACACAATTTAAGTTTTAAAGAATTTTTTTAGTTAAGTCACAATGATAAAGTTGTCAAGAAACTCCCTTTCATGTTAAGTCTCCTTTGACTATTTGTTTATCTTTAATGACATAGTTGGAATAAGTATGCTAGACTGCTGTGACGTAGTAGTGTGAAGGATTGCTGTAAGGGAATAAGTGGCATTTTAGACCCTAATCTTGCAGCAAATACAGCATGTAAACGTGCACAAAAACAGGCTTCAGGCTTGTGGCCCTTGGCTTTTACAAAGTAGTATTTGTTAGAGAATATTAACTCATTTAAGGATGAGCACCATTCATGGTATAATAAAATCTACGTAATGCCCATTTTTATGGGCCTTGTCATAGATATGGGCAGCTCATGAATCTTGACTTAAGTCATCTTTATGACTACCATAGAACTTTAGAAAGTACCTCATTTCCTATGAGCTATAGAAGCATTTGAGTATAATTCTTCTGGTACATAAAATGCATAAATATGTTTTGAAAATTCTGCCACAGTTTTCAAAAGCTCCAGAATTTTCAGTGTTTCTCATAACCGTCTTAGAAATAAAAGAGGCAGAAAACATAGGAGCCATAGGGATGTACTGGCCTCTGGAGGAGCTCCGTGCTCTTCAGAACTGGATGGTTCTTTTCTAGAGGAAGCTGGAAGTGGGGGGAAAAGGAAAGGATAATGACAGTTCTTATTTTTCCTTTCCTATTTCAAGCTTTGCTCCATATGAAAAGAGGCAGCAGTTCATAAAGAGAATGATCTAGTCATTGCTATGACTCTTAGTGAAAACCTACAATATCAAAAAAATGAAGGGAACCTATGAAAAGAATAGGTACACATCATTTTATTTTCTTTTTTTGAGTGCCTCCTGTTCTGAATTCTGTATATTTTTAGTATCATGAGATCCAAAGTACTTCAGAGAAATGTTCACAGGGTAACATTCACAGTATCAGGTAAACCTGGAATACAGGAGATGACTGCATATTTTCATGCCCTCCTTTTTTTTTTTTTTTTTTAAATCATGACCCTCCTCTCATACATTTGCTGAGCTATCTCGTTGACTGTTACCAATGCTGCTTTTAATGTACTCTTTTGCTGGGATGTCTGCAGAATGTCTGATATCAGTTAAGATTCCAGTTTTCTCAGATTGCTGCCAATCTCAAAGCACATTATCATTTTCCTTGTACTCTCATACCAGTCTGTGTCAGGATTTTTGCTGTGTACTAGTTGCATTCTTTTTGGTGTATGGGTGATTTTTTCGTACTGTTTGTACAGGATCTTGCACAATGAGGTTGTGGTCCAAGTCTGTGGCTCTTGAGTGCTCCAGTAATACAAATAATGTTGTCACCACTTAAAAATAGGTCTGTGMAGTAGAAGTATGTCTGATGAAAACAAAAATACTAGCAGGCTATATTATTACTGTATTTTTAAATTAGTGCAAGCTTGCTGTTTAATTTCAGTAACAGACATATTTCAAAAAGATTTCAGTCTAAAGACCAATGTAAGACAGGGCACGCTGGGGCACAAAAATTCTGTACCCATTCTGTAATGGTCAGTGAATAAATAATTTTCTCATTGTCTTACTTCTCATTGTAATGGGTTAGGGACAGCATTTTGGGGGGGAGGGAAGCTTCTGTTTTTAAGTCTATAACAGAGCAGTTCAGAGAAATTTGCATGACTGAATCTGCTTGGCAAATKGGGATTGATCTACTCCATATCATGAGGGAAAGGTGTGAAAAAGCCCATGGAGCTATATATGGAGATATATATGAGCATCTTTGTCATCCATTGAAAGAAGGTCTACTGGAGAAAAAACAGACCAACAGGGTCAAAAATCAATGTCAGAGTAAAGATCAGAAGCAGGAAATGAAAGAACAGGAATGAGGATACTACTTCGGACAGTCATAAGTGAAATCTGCAGATGCTGACAGACAATTTYCATCTGAATTTGATGGGTCTTGACACTCTCTACAAGTAAAGATGAAACTGGTTTTAGACGACAAATACAATGACTAATTTGTATTTTGAAGTATATTTTTGAAGCAAAAGTGTAATTCTAGGCCATGAACGCATGCAATGCATCACTAAAGTTAGGAAAGTATAAATGAAGAATTAAGGAGGAAATTTAAGTGAAAGTACTTTAATTGATACAAAATGAACTGAGGAATTTAAAAAAWTGTTTATGTGTATTTTTTCTAGTTTGATTAGTTTTAATATTCCATCTCTTCTAACTGTGAAATATCACTGGGTTTTTATCATTAATCTATGTGAATAAATTATACTTTTATCTTCTTCAAAAACCACACAACATTGTTGTCCTCTACTGGCAGATAATTCTTTAAGATTTACTGGAAAAAAGCTGGCATGTTTCTACATTCCCTGCTGTCTTGTGGTCTGACAGCGTTATTGGCCAATTCTACCCCAAAAATGCCATCAGTATCACCTTCCAAAATGTGAAATGAACTCAGTTCTTCCAACCAGCTGATAAATCATCATACTGTGTGAATCCACTCGGAATATGCAACTTGTTCCATAAAATGCATGGGAAATTCTTTCCTAATTCACATTCAGTTCTGTGTGGTTATCTAAAGTCCCCGCAAAGCAGTCAGAGCTATTAAATCTTTTCTTATTGTTTTCACTGAAGTTGTAGCAGCTCAGCTCTACAATCTAGTAATTACACAGTTTCTGTGTTTTTGTCTCATGAACTGGGTATTATAAACTGTTCCCACTGTTGCAAGCAGCTCTGAGCTCAGTGGTGAGAGTTCTGGTGTTTGCAAAGCATTTTTACTTCCCACCATTGTGTCCCACGGATCTGCTCTAACAGATCCTGCATAGTCTGGGACTGACTCTCACATAGCTGAACAAGYACTTTTGCAAATAGTGCAGTAGGCTTGCCATTAAAGGGCAGCATGGGAGAACTGTACCAGTTCTTTCTGTGACTCTTTCTAAGTCTTGACATAGCCAGCTGTACTGATCCCACAGCATTGAAGAGCTGTTCTTCACCTACTCATCCGAATTAGGGAGAACAACAGAGCATTTCACTGTAGTATTCCTACTTTATTACATATTTTGGACTAAAGTAATTTTAAAATATTTTGGTAATTTCATTAACAGCTAATAGGCAAGTTCATTACAAAGACTGTATAACCTAAATGAAAGCAAATCCATGCAATAAGATTTTAAGTAACTCTGAGAAAATTATCTTCAAGCATTACAGTCTTGAGTTGATGAACAGCTAATTAGAACACAAGTCAGTGCATACCAAAACCACAGAAGGCTTCCCATCGATTTCTCTTAAGTTTTAAGTCTTTAATTGGTGTTTGTTCTTATCAATTCTTGAGGTAGACCTGTGACAGTGTTCAGGGTTCTACATGGCATCATGTTCTGTGGGTACTTCTGGAAAAAATGTTTATCTGTGATTAATTCAAAATAATTACATACTTACAGTTAGAATTGGAGTTAATTTGGTYGCTTCTAGCCAAGTCTGACACTTCATGAGAAGTAAATACTTTGAGAGCATATCATATCTCTAGTTCCTGGTGAGTACTTAAAAATCAGCCAGAGAGTAGAGAGTGGTTTGATACTTCTATGAAGGAATGTAGAAAAGGTATCTAACAGTTGGAGGGCTTTTAAGTCTTGCCAACAAAGGCATAAGAAAATTAATTTGCTATAGTGTACAATTGAATTGAATTATTTGTTTGAACTGGGTACAAAGTAATTGCCTATAAGACACAGAGGTCAGACTAAATGCTATGTTCTACTCTGCTTCATTAAATTTTTGTGTTATTGGGTCTAGGCATACAAAAGCCTCAGGTGGAAGCTCTAAGTTATCTGATAAAAGACTAAAAAAAAGAAAATCTAGGAGAAAAAATAACTACATTATTGAATTTCTTTAACTCCYAGAAAACTTTAAGTATGTTAAACAACTTGCAAAAGAAACAGAATTAACAAKGAATGATAATTTTCAGTAGTTTGTAATTAATAACAGTCTTAACAGAATTTAATTGTTATGAAAATATTTAGAATTTCAAAAGCAGCCAAAAACTTGTACTTGTGGCAGCTTTTACAAAGCTTCCTGTGAGAGGAGAGTGTTCTTGAGGATAGAAGCTGCCCAAAAGTGCAGTAGAATTAGAAGAGGTACAAAAGCAGTCTCTTGTGACATATTTCCTGTAGTCTCACCTTCCTAATAACTAGTTTTTAGAATTTTCAGCATAAGTAAAAAGTAATAAGGGAACCTGCTGCAGTGAATTTGTTTGTATGCCAGATTTATTCCTTTGCATAAACAAACAGGTTTTGGTTTTCTCTGGAAGTAGATAGCTTCTAGTGCCAGTATCTCTGCATTCAGGATTGCATTGGGTTGCTCTGAGTCAGTTAGGAGCRTTTGTGTTTCATAACATGTACCAGTGAGGACAGTGAGCACTGGAATATATGGCACTTTGTGCGATGCTCAGTAAACTGAAAGCGTGGATTATACAGTCAAACGTAGCTTTGAAGTTACATACTGTCCATTCTCACAGACTTTGAATTTGCTCAGACCACTTGGAAACACATGAAAAATTATTCTTACTACCTTTGGCAGTACCTTCTCCTTCTGCTGCCATTACTTGTCTTCTTGATGTCCCTGAGAAGTTTTCCACGTATCTGCTGCTTCTATAAGGCTATGCTTTAACCAATAACCTTTTTCTGCTTGGATTTCCAATTGGAAATGATTCTATGATGCCTGCACACGAAGTTTACATATTTTGTTATCACATAAACTGGACACAGGGTTTTAGGTGGAGTCTAACAAGGACCAAATAGAAGAGAGATAATAACTTCCCACCACTGCTAGTGTCCATCATAATGCAGCACAGGTTGTAATTTCCTTTATTTGCAGTAAAGCACACTATTGGTTCATATTCAACTTGGTGTTTATTGTAATTCCTGGGGCATTTTCAGTAGGGCTGCTACAATGTCMGTAGCTTTCCTACCTGGCCCAATACCTACTCTGCAGGTAGAAGTTTGCCTACCCCAAGGCCTTTCTGTTAGTCCAACCCTCAAGTTTCTTGAACATCCTGTAACTGAATTTCTATGATTTGGTGTGACAATCTTCTCTCTCTCCAATTTACTACTGCCAGCAATCTCTTAGTAAACATCCTGTCTCATCATCCAGCTCATTAATAAAGGTACAGAACAGTATGAGAACTAGTACTGTTAGGATACTCTGCTTGTTTACATGACACCAACTGCATATTGAATCACTGATTCCTATTCTTTAAGTTTTTCAGTCCAGCCAGTTTTCAGCCCATCTCATTGCCTGCTCATCCAGCCCATACTTTCTCATCTTCCAAATGAGACTGCCTTGGGAGACAGTGTCAAGTCTTACTAAAGTCAAGGTGAATTACATCCACTGCTCTCTTCTTGTCCACCCTGCCATAGATTTCATCATGGAAGGCAATCAGSTTCGTCAAGAATTATTGTTCTTAGTAAGTCAGAGTTGACTGTTCTTGATTAACTTYCTGTTGCTCATGTGTTTGGAGGCAKATTCCAGGATGTGCTCTATGATCTTTCCCTGCGCTGGGGTGAGTTGACAAACTTACAGATCAATGCCTCTTTTCCTCTTTTAAACTTGTAAGACTTTCTCCAGCCATCAGGGACAACCCCCTGTTGTCATGATTTTTTGTAAATGATAATGGCCCAGTAATCATATCAGCCAGCTCTCTGAGCATGTTTGTATGGGTCTCATCTAGCCTCATATGTTGATCTACATCCAGTTTCTCTAAGCAGTCCCTAACCTTTTGCTTCCTCTCTTTCTAAACCATGCTAAACCAAGATGTCAGGGAGTGGGGCTTACCTGTGGAAAGTGAATTAAAATTTTGATTAGACTAGAAATACAAAATAATGGATAAATGAGTATAAAAGGGTAGATTGAAAAAATCTTGGTCTAATCCATCTGTTAGTTGTCTTATTTTTTTTCTGTCACTCTCCTTGGCATTTATTAGTAAAGATTTTTTTTCTTTCAGTGACTGCAAAGTGATGGGTACCCTCCRTTCTTACCATCCTTTTTATTCTGAAATCAGAACACAACTGTAATATAGAACTTTCATTGTAAACTTGTGTCTTTAGAGAAGTTTTTGCAACTTGCGGCGCATACAGTATATTCTTTCTTCAGTAGGTTCAGCATGCAGACATTGAGTTTGGACGGTCTTAAGTACATGGGTGGTCAAGTGTTGCATTCTTCTGTTGCTTCCGGTTTAAAAAAAAAAAAAAAAAAGCAACATCTTTCTGGTAAGAAGGATTGGTGTAGTGCTGTTTTTTCTGTGTTTGGGGGTCTCTTTGTTTTTTAACTAAAGCATATTTCTGTTTACTTACCTGCCAAGAAAAAGAAAGACATTCTTTTAAAAAAGCCACCTTTCCTCTCTGTGGCAGTTTGTAATTTAAATTTACATACAGAACTAGTAGTTAATGCAGATTAATATTAAATTTTATGTTTATCCTACTCATATAATTGTTGTCATAATTCTTTYTTTATGAAATACAGCTAATTTGTCTGAAAATCTACTTTGTCAGTCTGCAAACAATTTGCTTTCAGAAAACACCTATTCTTTTCATGTGGTGGTGAAACAGGATTTGTGGCTTTCTRGAGTTCTTTGCACTATAGTTAATGTCCAGGCATATTTTTAAATGCTTGTGAAATATTGATKCTAAGAGAGTTGAGTGTGAACATGACGTTCAGTCAGAAGTGTTTTTGTAGAAAATGTTTTGTACTTGTAATACTCCCCCTTAACTAAAATATGGAATAATTCAAACTCCTCTCAGGGGACTGATGTTGGTATGAAAGCCAAGAGTGTAGATGGACTCTTGTGTGCTGTTTCCCAATGGAAAGTTTTGAAAGCTTAGAAACTGTGAACTACATTTTTTGTAATATATCACACAAAGTTTGGAAAAGTTGGAACAATTCAGAAACAAACTTTTTAATTAGGGCATAATTCTGGGGAAATACAGAAAATGCCTAGCGCTTCACAGAATWGGGCTCACTCATTACCCTCAGGATCTGCAGTGCATCTGCCTGAAAGCCTGAGCAAGATTCTCATGGGAATAGCGTGGGAACACAGAGATGCTGATGAGATACTTCTTTGCTTAGGGCCTGCAGAAACCAAAAATAAAATTCAAAACAAAGCAAAATGATCTTGAAAGAAGAACAGGTTTAGAACTCCTGTAAGTATAAGGGTCTTAAAAGGCTGTGTTCATAGTAAATACAGCAGTTAATAAAAGCATTAATACAAATTCTGGCTTTTAATGATAGACTTAATAATCTTTTGCACATATATGCACACACAGAGCTATGTCTTTAAAAACAAAATGGACAGAATGTACACAGGATGGTTATGAATCAAACAGTGTGAACTTGAGCCTTCACTTACTGGAGTCACTGGCAGGGTTGCCCTTGACTTCAGCAGTGTTGTGCTCTGTATCAGTAGCAATTTTTTATTTTTTTTTTTTTGCCAGTAATTAGAAATAAATAATCAAATATAGAAATGCTTCTAYAGAAAATAATAATTTAGGGAACTGTTTTTTTTTAGATGGAAGGATGTTGGTATTGAGTATCTCCAATTTTAAGATATCCTGTAAAAGGAATTTAAGAAAACAGATTTTGTAGACAGAGCGTATCCTTCATCAGTTGTGGCTAGCCATTGCTTGAATAAAAGATTATACCTGTTAATTAAGATAAAAAATACAGCATATGTTTTAAGATATAAATAGCTGTGTCAGCTTTAACAACATTCTAACAGTCAATTAAATCTCAGAAAATGTATATAAGATGGACTCCAATATGAAACTTTGTGTTGGATAAGTCTTTGGTATCAGAAGGCAAGCTGCAGAAATACATAGCATGCTAGATGATCTACTGTAAGGAACTTAGGTATTAATAGAAAAAAAGTGTGTATATATTCAAAAAACTAATCTTAATTGATTTATAATATGTTAATCTCTTGTAATATACTTCTAGACATAATATGTGTAGAAATGTCTATCAGAACAATCAAAAACCTTTGCAGAATTTTTTATCTAGGTACCTCAAAGCACAAAAGCATCTCACTGAGTAGTAAAGCACTGTTACTTATTTTAAAGATGAGAAAACTGAGATATTTGTAATATTTTTACTGACACAAAGATTATCCAGCTAGTATTCTTTTTCTAGTATCAGACCATGACTATCTCAAGACATGTTGCTCTAAGAAAAGTAATAGCTGGTTTGTCACCTTAATCAGCCAGTCAGCTCATCCTTGCTTTAATRTGCAACGTTCAGGGCTGTGCCTGGTGATAATGAACGGAGTTCTGTGTTCGCTGCAGTCAGTCGCAGAACACCCCTCGTTCTTCCYCGTCTTTTAAAATACGTCAGCAACATGGAAGAACTTCACAGATGCATGAGTAAATCCGTTAGTTTCTGGATTTTTATGATGTCAGAGATCTTAGCCTGACGAATTGTACCTGGGAATAAACTACATTTCTGTACAGAGACAAAAGATGTGTGGCAGGTGTTGTCTGTGCGTGTGGCTGTTCGTGCAGATGTGGACTCTGAATAACTAGTTCAGGCRTTATCAGGCTGCGAGATTCCAAAGATAAGTAACAGCAATTGGTCATATCACAAACCTGGAGCAGCGCAGGCAGGTGAAATATGTATTTGTCTAGTTTATTAGTTGTAACCAGAGGAACCAAAACTATCACTGCATGAGCAAAAGAAACGTGAAACTCATTTTGACCAGTGTTTAGATACTAAAATAGAAATAGTTAGACTTTTTTCTCAGACAAAAAAAGGGGGGGTTGTTACAAGAAGCTTAGCATAAAATGGTTATGTGGATGAGTGTTTTCAAATGTCTGAGATTTTTTTTAGAATTTTCATTGTTATATTTGGATTAAAAAACCTAGTTTRCTTCAATTCCTTAGGACATTTTAGGAGATACAGATCTTGTTGCCAAAGAGATAAAGAAGATTCTCTCATTTTTACATTTATGTATTCTTCTCTTTTGTCTCCTTCCCTTT
>NW_028186978.1:232348-333233 GCF_003343005.1 Rhea americana
AGTGATTATTTTCATATAAAGAATGAGATCTTTCCAACTAAAAAAAAACTAAGTATCTTGAAAGAAACAGAAGTCCTTGAGTGAAATGAAAAGCAATCTATTTTTTTGCTTTTCACCCAGAAGACCATTATTTTACCATCTCTATATCTGTTACCAAAAACCTTGATGAGTGCTTGAAATTCAACACACTACCCAGGAAGAGAGTGCTCAGAAAAACTTGGTTTCATTTCAAATCTCTTCCTCTTGAATCTAGAGACCCAGAGAAAAGCAAATGACCTATATACTACTAACTGTAAGGTCACAGTARTGGTGTTTGGTGATTTTTAAGCTCACACTTGCTATGCTTATGTGTTGAAGCATGAACAGATCAAGATTCCAAGAATATGATCAAATGAGCAAACAGGGTCCAGACAGCATATTTTAGAATTTATTACACTCCCTCTGCCTCTTCCTCTCCCCTAAAACAAAGCAAGTGTGTTGCTGTGTGCTTCTACTCCTGGTCATTTGATGTAAACCAAATTGGGTGATTTATATAATCACTTTCTGGTTTATGCTTTAGTAAACCAAGAACACACATGATAATTAATACATCTGTCTGATTGGTTGTAACTCACAAAAATACGTTAACGTGCAACTTACTCTGTTATGATTACCCCTGCTACCTTCCAGCCTTAGATGCTCTTGCTTCCGTAATACATCAGCACAGTGACTCACCCAAAGTTATTGCTCATTCTGACAAAATACCTCCCTCCTCTCTCTGTCATCTCATGATTAGCATCACTATTCTGTGACTCTTCAGCTTCCTGAGCAAGGAACTGCGATCTTCTGCAAAAAGCAAAGGTTTTAGCATTCCTAGATTTTTGCAGTTATTTGTCGCTTTATGCCTGGATAAAGCGTAGGATCAAGAGCCTCGCGAGGGATCTGCTTTTGATCCTTTTTCACCCGGTTCAACAAATGTAACATTAAAGTCACTGAATTCACATGAGACTGTAAACATAAAGATTTCTGCCAGAGAGTACACGCTGTTTTAAAAATTAGTTCATTGGGGTTTGGTTTGGTTTGGATTTAAGGAAAAAAAATGAAGTTGCAGCAGCCTGGTGCTGCTGACAGTGGGAAGAGCAGCCAGGTAAGGATACCTGCTTCAAGAAAGCAAACTCACACAGGATCAGAGTATCACTCYCCTTGAAAGTGTCAATAAGTTGCTGCAGTTGCTGCTAACATATGTGACTGTCTTTTTCAGARTATGAAGCTGAAAACAGTAAGATCTTCCTTGATCAGTATAAATACCAGTCCTTTTTAATATTCCAAAAACTAGAATCTGATTTTATTCCTTCTAGCTGCACTGAGATTTGAATATGAATCCAGAAGACTAACATCAGGGAAATTCAGATATATAGATAGCAATCAACAACTGGATTTGGATTGATCTCATGGAAATCAGACCATGTTCTCTAGAATCAGACCATGTTCATTTATATATATGATGATTTATATTGCTAATCTATGGCTTCTTCATTACAGTAGACACTTACACTTGCAGCAATGAGAAAATATTCCTAATTTTCCTGTCCTCACTCTTCAAAATTAGTAAGGGCAACTTTCTTGGGATGAAGGACAAGAGTTGCTGCTTTGTTTTGTTTGAGGAGACAAGAATGGTAAGATTTTGTTGGTTTTAATTTCCCCTTATACTCTGGAAGAAAGTGCTCAAATGTGTTAAGTAACTTCCAGTCAGCGTGTAGCAAATATGACTTTTGCATCACACAGTTGAAAGAATTTTTGATTTACATGAAACATGCAATGATTCTAAGGCAGTAAGTCTTACATACAAAGAAATGAGAAAAGACTAAAATCACCTGGGACTCCTGTCAGCTCTGTAGAAATATGCCCAAGATTTAAGGGCTTTAAGGCAAGATCACATTTGTAGACATTACATGATGCTGAAACAAATGGGAAACATGAGATTTTAATTATCTTTTACTGGTATCTTAGAGAGCTGGGTGCCCTTTGGTTCCCAAATAGTTCAGCTTTGCCAGTATTTCAGGGTTTATTGATGTGTTTGTTATTATAAAAGGTTTTATAAGATAAACGTTAGCTAAACAAATGACTTCTGAGCTTGTGAAAAAGCTCTGTGTGTGTAAATGAACCCTAACAGAACCTCTGCTGATTGATGAAAAGCATGAGCAGTCTTGAGGCTGCTCCAGGTTTAGAGGTAGTGTCACATCTCAGCCTTCGTGTTAACATTCAAACTCTGTTTTTTAGGGAAGAGATACATATGTTTGGCTGAACTAGAGGAAGCACACATTCTGTTACTCCTAAATGCTATACATGTTCCTTAACATTAAACTAAAAATTAGCTGATCACTTTTTCAAGTATTTTTATGTCCACCCCAGTAGTTAAAGTGAAACTCAAGTAGAGACAGAGTTCTTTATCTGGGGAACCCCTGGAAAGTATCAAAAACAAATTTCCCACCTTTGTTTTTAAACCACATTAAGTCCCCATATGCAAACAATCCAAGGTCCAACAATTGCTACTTAAAAAGAGAAGGATTAATTATCACTAATTATGTTTCCCAAATTGTGTGATGGCAACTCTTGGGGTTGTCATYATCTAAACCAGCTGTACGTGGTCCTGGCAGATATCAGAGAATTGGGAGCTTACCCTGATCTATGGAAAATCTGTAATAACCCTAACCATAGTGCAAGATAGTTATCATGAATCTTTCTTTGCACTCCCRATACAGTAAGTGTCACAATATGCTAGCCGATGGAGACACCAAAAATTACCAGAGCATCCAGAGTGCATGCTGTTCGCCACTGACTCCATAGGAGAAGTGTCACCATCCAGTACTAACTAAAAGGGTCTCAGTGTATGACCTCAGTAGCATAAAGAGGCTCAAACAAAAACAAATATCTAGTCAAAAAACATACAAGGTAGTTGGGGAGAGGCTTACAAGTGACAAGTGACTGAAGGAGAACATAGGCAGGCAATGATACAACTTTATACTTCTGCTAGAACAGAATTCATAATGTTGTCATAAATAAGTCAGAGACCTCTGAACRTGACAATAATTCCTTTGCAAAATTTAATTAATTGCTGCAGCTTTATTGTTGGATTTTAATTAGTTTTCATAATTGTGATCTTTAGTAAAATGGAAGAAGAAAGTCCATAAAGACAAAAAACCTTGCTGAACATCCAGGAACACAGAATTCCTTTCTAAATCTGGTCTGTCCCAAAAGTTGAGGTTTCATCTTTTATCATTCCTTATCCAGATGAAAAAAACCAAAAATGTGGAGAACAAAAACTCGCTTTAAAAAGTCTTGAGGTTAATAAAATAATCTCCTGTTAATAATTCCAGAGGACTGAAAATCAGGTCTCTTGGCTTTTCTTCTGCATTATCGCTATCATTTCAGTTCAAAAAATCACTTCAGATTATTTACTTTTTCAAAGTGTTTTCTCTACATGGGTACTTTCCTGATCTGATTCATTCTGATTAAAGGATTTGGTTTCAATAAATAAATAAATAAATAAATAATAAAATTTAAAAAAAAAAAGGATTTCCCACTAAAGATATTCTTTCTATTCTTTCTCTATCTTGTTCTAACAGGGATATAACTGAAGAAATTTTAGGTCAAGAACTGCAGTATTTTCTAATTTCAGATCCTCCAAGTGGTCTTGGATTTCTTCTTCCATGAAATAATCCTGTTAATTTAAACGACTGCTTAGCCAAATTACTAAGTAAACTAGAGTATGCATTTTAAAAGAAATAAAACATCTATCTGAGGAAACTAGATGATACAGAATATACACTTCTTTCAAAATAACATAATGCTTAAAATTTGCTACCTCTCTGAGCATGGGTGCCATTGGTTTTCAGGTACAGGATTTTGTTATGCCCTTGTCTACTGGAATACAGAGGTCTCTGTTGTTCCATCCATTAATCCTTCCTTGCTTGTGTATGGTGTTGATACGGCCTGCTTCCTTTCTTGTCAGTAGATAAATAGATCAATCTTCTTTAAAGAGTTTTAGATTTTTGAGGTCTTTTGATCCTCTGAGCAGAAAGAAGACAACAGAGATATATTTCAGTCTGTATGGTTACAGTAGTTGTTTCTGCTCTCAAAATCAGTGCTCCTATTTAAAAACTAAGATACAGCATTTATTTTTATATTTACAGGTTTTGGAGGCTAGTCTCTTTTCTGCTCCTAATGCAATATACAGCTTTCTAGGAAAGGAACATGTTGTTTTGTATTTAAAGCAAATGACTTCGTAAAAAATAAAATTCTTACTAAAACTATTTTGCATAAAAGAAGCATCCAATGAAGTGAGAATTTAGACTATGATTTTTAATTGCAAYAATAATAGAAGATTACCAAACATGTACTTCTAAAAATAAAGTGGAGGATTTACAACAGCTTGAGTTTAGCAAGAGTTATTATGAARACTGGATTTTCCCTTCCTGGTCAAAACTCAGTATGCCAATGTTTATTCTGGATTTTTRCTTTCACCTTGGACAGTGTAAGACAGTATCTCTAGAGGCAAAACCGTTTTATAGATATATCAGTAATCTCCTACCTACTGTTCACTTAAGGGAAAGTAGAAAGCTTTGAGATCCTTTGTAAACCTTTGACAATCCATCGACAGTTGATCAGGGAATAGTCTACTAACTTTTGCCTAATGATAGCTCCTCTTAATTTAAATATATTGCGTGATGTGTCAGATGTGTCTTGATTTCCCAACATGTCTATTCAAATACATACCTGAGAAAGGACTGGATAGCTGACAACCTAGTAGTGTGGAAAAATTTTGTAAAATATTCATCATGGTTGGATGGCAGCATTGAAAATCTGATTTGTGTGATGACAAATGCTTTTTATTTTCTGTAATACAAAAAAAAAAACAGCAATAGTCTTCTGAAAAAAAGTGTTGATTTAAACAGCTTTAAATAAAGATGTTGACATCTCAGCCTGTACTATACAAAAGTCAGACAAGAAGCTGTATCTTATTTGGACAATAGAAATGCAGACTCACTGCAGTTGATTTATCAGAGACTACAAAAATAGAAGGTGTCACTAAATCCGCACTTTAGAAATTTTGTTATATGGACCTTAACTGTAGCTTTCCCAGTTTATACAAAGCTTTGCTACCTACTACAGCTGTTTGTACAAAAATCAATCATGATGCACTTGTTCATGTTTTGCAAGTCCAAGGAAGCAAAAAGATAGCTACTTTAATTCATAGTGACTTTGCAGGTTTAGGTTAAGTGTAAACGTACAGCTGTATACTACATTTTAGGGAAAGTCAAGCCATGTTTAGGCCAGCCAGGATGTTCCCCTGCTCTTTGGAATGGAAGTTTTGCAGGTGTCCTCACTATTGTCCCCAAAGACACTCAACCGTCTTTGCAGATAACGCTGCCTCCTTTCGCTGCCAAGACACTGCACATGTCTACCTACTATACTGTTTTTATTCTGGAAAGTAGCTGTACTGACCATTTTGCCCAGCTCAGAGGCAAAAAACTCTGAAATCTCACTGCTATAGAGGTAGGGTAATTTGGGAAGGAGGGGGACGTTTTCTTTCCTCTTTCTTTAGTGAGGAACTGTAGACAAAGTTCAATCCACTTAGTGTTATTGTCCAGAATTACTTGTGCAAACATCCGCTAACCCTGGCCTTCCTCCCCTGCTTCATAAACAGACCAAAAAATTTGTGTCAATACACCCAGAATGAATCCTTCATTACTGCAGCTTGAAATTATGGAGTTTTTACAAATTAGCTGCTGCTTCATTTTAAAAAACTCTTAAAAGCTCAGAAAGTGCTAGATACCTAGTTTTGGTCAAACAAAACTTTTCATTTGATCAAGAATTTTCTTTAAGTTTTCATTCACCGGAATTTTCTTTTTTGTTTCTAGGTGGAAAACAAGTTTTCACCTCTCTTATAATAAAATTCAAAAGAAATGGTCATTTAACCTAATATTTCCTATAATCATTTGTATCTATGTAAGGCAGCTGCAACTTTAAAAAAAATGTATTTTGCATGCATTTCACAGTTATTTTTGCAGGTGTCATATATTTAGAGGAAATCAGTTACAATTCAGGAAGATACATACCAAAATTTTAAAGAGATCATTTCACGTCAGCTTTTCTTAGATTATAATCACATTCTCTAGTGTAAAACAAAATCTTGGGTCAGCAAACCGTACCTGGTTACCTGTCTAGAGTGATTTCCTCCTCGTTTTTTTCCCTAAGTGATGCTAAGAGCACATACTATTAACATAATAAAGAGTAGGATGACTTTGGTTGGTGTTTGCTAAAATATGTGAGAGGTATAAAAAGGGTGTGCATCTGATTTTTCTGAAAGGTGTGACCCAATCATGTGGAAATTGTTAGTTGAGTTCTTTAGTTTTGTGAGGAGTTAGAAAATGATATGAAGTTACAGTGAACCCATCTGGCCAAGCAGGAAAATCCAATTTAATTGCTCCATTGCCAGAAATGTTAAATCACTTCCTGGGAATGCAGTTCATTTGGAACATATGGAACTCATTGAAGAYGGTCACCAGTGAATTCGAAACTGTACTGAAGATGAGAGCATTTCTCAAAAGTAAGTCGTGTTTTCCCACTGGAGAGCGTGTAAGCAGTGTATGTAGCTGTATTACCAAAAAGCTAAACCAATAGTAGAATTTTCTGAGATGTTGAACCAGATTTGCTCACTGTTTGCATTATTTAAAATTTTCAGGAAATACTATGTTCTTTTAGGATTCTGTTCTCAGCTCTAAGGGGGCAATAGAACGTACTGGCAGAATTTTTGGCTTATAATTACTTCTTTACCAAGAACCAAAAAAACAAGGCATCATGATTCAGTAGAATTACACTGTGTCTAGAAAACACACATATTTGAAAATATTTTCCAAAGATGTGTCTTTGTACTTTATGGATGAACATTTATTTAATTTTTGTTTGTTTAAATCAGTGCTTTTGCATCTACTATATACCTTAAGCAAATAAGCAGGTTTGTAATTTTTGTATAAACTAAGCGCTGTAAAGCTTTGAATAAAAATATATGTACACATCCTCCTTAAATTGTAAAGAATTAGAGTAAGATTATTTATATACAGGATTTTAGGGAAAACATCTTTCATCTTTCATACCTGTTTTAACAGATTCAGAATTTCTGAATATGCCGGTGTCATGTTCTGAGTAAAACGTTAATATTATTTGCAGTCTTTAAAATAGAAAGTAGAGTATTCTTTGAAAAAATACAATTTCTATTCTGTTCTATAGAAAAATTTTACTTCAATCCCTTTTGATATTACTATAAATATTTTTAGAGATTTTTTAACTTACATTCACTTGAATTTGAGAAAGATTTGGTTCCTAGAAAATACTATACCTTCTTCTTTTCCAGTCAGTGAATAACAATAAATCAGAGAAAATGTGATCTTCTAATTTTAGAAACATACTAAGAAAATTGAAGCACATTTTGCTGAAAAAAAAGAGGGATAATTCTGATACAAAGAAGAAAAGTGAAGCAATAATAAAAATCTTTGCATGTCCGTAATGCATTACGGGGAGACTTGCAGCAGGCAAAATAGAGTGGTTACAGCTAGTCGCTGTTGTAGGCRGGCTTTTTTGCCTTATTATTCTGGGAGAAGTCTTACACACTTCAGGATATATCATTTTGAATGTATTTCTTATTTGCACATTGTAGTAYTTTCTTTATCCTTGCAAACGGCTTTATTTTAGAGTTCATACTTTTGATATGTTATATAATCCGCATTAGTCTCGCTAGCATTAGTCTTAATGAGTTGCTACAAGATTAATGTAGTGAACACAAATACTTTCATCTGCAAACTTCATTCTACCTTTGAATTATCTGAAATTTACACTGCTGCTTCATCCTAGTTAACACATGTACTAATTTTGTAATTTACCCATCTGTTCTGAGGCATTATGGTTCTGAGTATTTTCAGCTACAGTAGGCTTTTTACCTTGGCTAAGCCCATTTTTTTAATAATCTTTAGGCCTATTAGCAGTCGTACTACTAGAGAACTGTAGCTCAACCATATGTCCCAAAGTATMCTCCAAGCTCCCTTCATATCTTAGGTATGGTTGCTGTCTGTTGGTTTAAGAGTGTTTATAAAAATCTAACACGTTCACTAAAATTTGTGTTAGGCTGAAAATCAACACATTTTCGCGGTCATCGGATAGCAAGATTAGGTATTTCAGGAAATAACTAGGAGCAACAAATGACAAGATTAAAATGCTTTAAAATCAACATTCCCTGCGTGCTAGTACAAATCATACTGGGAGCTGGTTATTCTTTCTACTCTCTCCTCTATGGTGATTAGCAATTCAGAAGTGTTCATTCAGACCAAAGATAYTGCCAGTGACTTTGCATTGCAGTGATAGACATCATTAAAGTCAATAATAAATCAGCTCGGTTGGTCCATTTAAGTTTGTAATAAAGCCAGCAGAAGCATTATCTTCCTTACTTGTCATTCTGTCATATCCTTGTTGAGCTCTGCAACTGCTTCCCCTCAGTCCAACTGAATCCCATTTAATCCTCTTGGTCTTGCATTTTAGACCTTAAAAAGGCCTTGCCTCTCCAACTGTTGTCTCTTTTTCGTGACACAGATTGTAATTTCAATGCTGACACCATGTTTATTGTCATCTCTCCAGTCATCTCAATGTCATCTGCTAAGCTTGGAGGACACCTTCACAGCCTCTGTCTCTTTTTATGACTAACAAAGCTCAAAATAAAAAAAAAGTGAGAATAACCTGTCCCCTTCTTCCCTTCTCTTATCCTGACTTTTCCCTTACTCCATTTACATTTCTGTTYGCTGATTTTCCTTTCTTCATTCTTTCTGTTCAGGTTTTCTTTTCTGGTTCGCTTGTTCCTCACCTTCCCCTCTTCACAGCTTTCTCTCCATCTCCTGGTAGGAGAAATGACAATAGTGAATCTGTAAAATCAGATAGGAGGGAAATAGACCAAAAGATGAACAAATGACGTGAAAGTGAAGCCATTTAGTCATGACTATATGTCATTCGTGACACGAAGCTAAGGGAATATACTAGATGGGATTTAGAATGATTTAGAATTTAGATTGGAATTTTAAAACCTCCAAGTTGAGCAAAATTTAGAAGATTCGCTTTCAGTCTGGTAGGTTCAATTGTCTGGAACAATTGGATGTAATAATGTATATGTTTATGCTCATATTGGATTTTTATGAGTAAATCACTTTACAAGTTTTTTACAAAATGTTTTGAAGAGTTTGGTTTTTTTCTCATTTTCTTATTTTTTTCCTRGGAAGATCAGCCAATGTAGCCACTTAGATTTAGGAACGAGAAGAAAATTACATATTGTTTTTCAAAATTCCATCAATTATTTTTTTTAAATCTATACATAATACACCTTTTTATTGCAACTAATGGCTTGGCTTATTCTGTGATTTTATTATTTCTTTGRCATATCAAGTTTCTTCAGTCTACAAAAGCTTATGCGTTCATTGTGTCACTGGAGCAAAGTGCTTCTTCCAAACAAATATGTGTTTGCACAAAACAAAGGAGCTGTTTTTCAAACAGATGGCTGCTGCTGTTTAATAGTAGTCCAATGCTATGCAATGTTTTAATGTCTAATTCAAGCATCAGRTATTTTACTAAGCTGAGTACAGGTGAAACAGAATGAATCACAGAAGTAATTACATGGCCATTGCCAGTCTCAGAGGTATTTATTAATTTGTATTGTTTAAAAACTCTTTCTATTTGCAATTTTGTACAACATATCACCCAGGAGATGTTATAAAATAATAAAGAGCAACACAAATCAAATTTTGAAATAAGATTTTCAGTCTATTTAAGAACTCTATAGATAAAGTCTGAAACCAGCTATTTTGTAATTTCTGCTCATCGCTCCCCTCTTTCTTTGGAGTCTGCAGCAGGAAATTTTGCTGAATAAACGCTATACTGACATGAGCAAATGAGATGTAGAGATGATACCTTAACTCACAGGGTGGTTCTGCATACGTTGCACACTCAATATGATTTCTCATCCAGCCTTTTCTCCCCTTATTGTGTCTGCACATTCTTTAATTCTGTAGACATGTGGGCCGTATAAATCATAACTTACATACAGTTTATAACCTATTTCTTCTAGGAAAAAAACACTCTGAAAATTTTTCTGAGTTAGTTTGAGAGAAAGGCATGATACGAGTAAGATTCGTACATCTGGTGCTTTTATTTCAAAAGCAGTTACAGCCAACGTGAAAACCATTTCTGTTACTTGCCTCTGAAAAGTTATATAGAGAATAAGAAATCAGCATGCTACAGAAGTAGGCTTGAGCCTGAATCCTAATTTTATGGAGTCAGTGGMAGAACTCCTACTGACTTCTGCAGCAAAAAGATTTGGCATTTTAGCCTTATTTTCAGCCACACAGTTTTCAGTGCTCTCTCCTTCAGAATTATTCAGTAATTTCCCACTGGAATTTCATGGACATGTATTCTACGATGACTGTGTGAAAATACATCCATTAGAGTATCTTATTTATATTAACTCCATCTTCTTCCTTCTCACCTAATCCTTTTTTTTTTCTAACAGAATTGGTTTCATAATAGATAGAAGCCATTCAGATGGAAACTGCATGTTTCTTTTCAGAGTGCATGATACAATGAGACCTCAGTTCTTTTCAGACCTTCTGAAACATAAACATACAGCCTACATTACAGTGTTTCCACTAAAAATCTTGTTTTCTAATAGTGGCATCATTTTTTTTTTCAGGCTATGCCAGTTATTTCAGAAAAGGAGAAGGCTGGTGAGTAAATATTTACTTATTTTCACATCTCCTTGTGTTTATTTCCTGGACTACAGCATTGCTTACCTAAATGATAAAGACTGGCTTTAACTATGTGTTTTTTTCAATGTATGGGATTATAGACCTGACAAATGTCTGTGTAAACGTTATTCATTATTTCTCAAATAGGATTTTTTTCTCTTTCTGGAAAGTAGTCTGCGTAATACTAGCAAAAATGTTTGAAATTATCCTACAAAGCACTTCAGTAAAATTGCAGCAGTCCATTATATGTCGATTACACTCTAGACACTAACTTTCTACTTCATGTTAAAACCTGTTACRATTTATTTGATGTCTTGATTAGCAAACACTGGTGCCAATGAGAGTGTTCAAGTCAGCAGGATTTGATGATTTCGTGAGAACTCTGTTGTCTGTTTGTTAATATGGAAGGAAATTTTGGTTTGCGGGAGTATTTTACAGGAGATAAGGATTTTTWCTTTGGCCAAGTACTTCCACAATATTATGAGGCTGTTCTTGTATTCTCTTCTATTATTAGAGTTCTGTGAATATTGTAAGTACTTCARTGTTGTTATGTGACGTTTTAGTGACCTTAGTGAGAAATATAARCAGACTTTGTGGAATGGATGTCTTGTTGCTGCAAAGACTAGAGAACACTCCAACTATTACTTCTGTATATCTCAGAGCAGAAGTTAACGTATGTCAAATACAGCTCCACAATTACCTCAAAATATACACACAAACATCCAGATGTCAACTGGCATACTGGTTTGTGTCAGTTATTTGTTGGTGACATTTGCTTCTGTTGTCCTTTTGAGGCTATTTCTTTTCTTTGGCTGATTGAGAGGAACAGGTTAAAAAAGCTTCAGAGAGAAAAGTTACTGTGCTAATTAGTCCTGTCAAATCTAAGTAGCTGTCTGGTGAGGATGCTACTGTTATTTTAGCTGTTGAGGCTCATAAATAATTCCCAAATTGCGTCTAATGTTTAATAAGTATTTTCTTTACAGAGTTTGCAGTTGGTATTATTTGATATTTCTTCTTCTAAGACAGTTCAGGTTTTGCATACATCTTTTAAGTTATGTCCAAGTCTGCAAACTTGAGTATAACTAGGACTACTGGTTGCAACTAATTTTAAATAATTTGTCAAGCAGCCTGCTTGACAATTTGCAATTTGTCAGTCCAGCATTATAGGCTTTTGTTCCTCATTAACAATATGTACCATATAAAATTATAAGCTAACTGAGAGTCATTAAAAAATCTTCAGGGCACAGGAACATATTGACTCTAACTTTTTTATAGAGGAATAGAGCCACAAGTGTGTCCCATTGTCATAAGTAATTTCCTGTAGAATCGGAAATAAAAGTTAAAGCTCTATTCATATTTTTTCAGTGCAAAAAAGTCTTTCATCTTTCAAAATAAAAGCAATTTTGACCTAAGCTGTGTTACCTGTACATATGCATACAAATCTCTCCTCCTCTTTCCCCTCAAACCAATTTTTCGTGAAATCTATTATAGTTAACATTACAAACAGTAAGTAGAACTTGGGGCCGTTTGGAGTCAGTTCTCTTATGTGCTGATGTTTCCATACGCTTGAGCACAAACTAGACTGTGAAAGGAAATGTGGTTGCCTTTATCTTCAGTTTCACCTTTTGTTTAATTCTTTTGCATCTCAGGAGGTCATGAGGGTATAATTTTGAAATATAAATGAAATATTAAGCATGTATTCAGGGGATGAGTATCTAAATCAGGCCCACTGACTGAAATCACCACTCAAAATCTCCAGTCAAACTCCTTTTCTCATTCTGAGATTCATAGTAAACTCTTACAGCTCCCTCTTTCTTTATTAAGATTATTTAGTTTCATCCAGGACAGGAATTAGAAATAAAGGAATGTAGAAAGGCTGATATTTTGAAGTTTCTCGTTCAGAAGTTCTAGATATATAAATAAAAACTTGCTTTTCCTATTTTTTAGATTCTGGATACTTGGATATTTTAAAATGCTTTTCCAATCAGTAACTGAATTTTTACATCTTTAAATGGACCAAGCTGCTTGGAAGTTCACACATTACTGGTTATGTTTATAGCAGTTGTTAATACTTGAAATTAAGTATTTTCTCAGTTTTATAGGTTTTTCCAATCCACAGTAGATTCTAACTACATCAAATATGAATTTTCAACTGGAGTTCTTTAAAAAAATGAAACTATTTTTAGTTTTAGAGCAAAGCCTACATATAATCTGAAAACGTGGCTACTTTTGTCAATCAATAACTTGAGAGTGGCATAACCAGCTAATTTTTATTACAGTGGAAAGTGCAGTAAAAGCTGCGATTGCAGAATCCCTTTGGCAAAAATCTATAAATGCTCAGTCTATTGAGCAGAGCACCAGCCAGACACAGCTCTGTCCGCTATTGCTGCAACTTGGGTCGGTTAGAAATTGCAAACGAGGTACTGGGGCGTAAGACATTTATCAGAAGTTCTTTTTAAAGAAGTCTAAGTATTCCTGACATTTCTGGCAATAGTAATTTTTCAAATGAATTCTTTAAGGTAGGAGTTAAAATCAAGTAACAGATAGTCGGGGAAAACGAGGAGGCCGGGAGATGACTCAGGGCTGGGACTGTTAGCACCTCAGTGAGCTTTAGTTTCAGGAGCCACGTTCCAGAAATGAAGGTGAAGTGCCAATAAGCGTAGTCTTGCCTAAATCTCTGTGGACCTACTTCATGGCTGTCCAGTTTATCTTTAAAATATCTGTGGGGAATGGAGAACTCTGTTTCTGACTCAGAARCATTACTACTTGAAGAGAGCCAGCAGGAGGGGTAGAGTGAATACCCACATCTGGTCAGGTACTAACCGCTTATTTCTGTTGAGGTGATGAAACTATGTGCTATCATATAAACAGGGCAGAAGGTTTAGTCTAGCCCTAAATAAATATTAATACTATTGGTCTATAATATTCACCATTCTAATAAATAATTTTTTTTGTGCATATAACAACTGCCCTGAGGTATTTTTGGTTGAAAATACATTTAGAAAAGAGTTGCTGCTCTAAAAATAAAATAAGCTTTTTGAAGTTAGAGTATTATGTTTTAGCTATTAAATGCAAGCTTTAATCAATTCAAACACAGAAGACTGAACTGGATATTAAAATACAAGGGACACTGCTCATCTGTAGCAGTAAACATTCCCCAACAAAATAGGAAAGTGAACAGACTCTTCAGTTTTATTGGTTCTACCAATAAAACTTCCCTCTGATTTTAAAATGTACTAGGGAAAAAGTGCACATCTTTGGGTAAATCTCAGTCAACGCATTGCCCTGTCACCACAGCCCTACTGGGCTAGAGAGGTTTTGGTTTTACTTCAGCACAAGTAAAAGCGTCAGTCTTTAGCATGGAATATAATAGACGCAGTAGCTCGCTTCTTGTCTATATCTCCATGATCAACTAAAAAACAAGAGGACAAAGCATTGATTTCAGTCAGAGACAGCAGACACAGTGAATCTCTGGCCAATGTACAGGGTTTGAAAGCTTCCCAGTATGAATATTACAAGGTATTTATGTTTCTGGTGAAGACACTCTTTAATAAAGTACAGACTCAATGTCTTTTGGTGTTCATTCCCCCTGGTTGCCTTTGATTCCCAAGGAAAAAAAAATACACAGATGATAAAAGGGACCTTAACTGCAGGGTATTTCCTCTCGCAGCCTCTAATTGTCCGTGTGAGGCCGCGGAGGGTCCTGCGCGCTCTGCCCCACGGGGAGAGGAGCTGCGGATCGGCAGCGCCTGAGCCATGGCAAGGTGGGTCAGGGCCGCGTGTGAGAAGGCTCAGCGGGAAGATCTTTAAAGATCTAAAGATCCTGCAATAGCACCGGGTTCTCCATCAGTAAACAAAGCACATCAAAGATCAACGGCTTAGCACACTACGTAGAGCCCTTCTAGTTTCCTTTCGTTTCATTGGAGCACTAATCAAAAAGAAAGAAATTCTCCACAAGCTTTTATAAACATGTTCTAGATTCAGAAAATGTTATAACCCAGCCAGAGCTGATCCTGAGCAAGTGTTCAAAATTTTTGTCTCCTCCTATCCACAGACATAATTTTAGCACTAACAATTTTTTCTTTTTTTTTATGAAGTCAATAAAGGCTCATCCATGTACAACTTACTTTAAAAATAGACCAACCTTAAAAAATTGGATCTTACTGCCTATGAAATTTCAGYTTCCACATAAACTGAAGAGAAATACAACTTAATAGGCACAGTCATGAGTTCTCTGGCTGCTTTACAACACCTCTAGCCGGTATTCRACAATTAACCAGGCAAAATGAAGTATTAGTTGCTCCTTTTCATGAGTTAACAAGTATTGTGTCTGTCTTTCTTTAATTGCTGGTTCAGTGCGACCATAATATCAGGTCCCAGTTCTTAGCTAGATAAACTTACTGCTGATGTTACAGTAGTTGCATAATTTTAGTTGGGTRTTTGCTGTCTAAATAAAAATGTCAGGTGAATACACACACTTCAATCTGTCATATTAAAAAAGAGTTACAAAAATGCTGCCARAATATGCATGGATGTCTGCCATACTCAAATAGATGCTGATAGATAAATTTCTATTCTGAYATTTATCTCATTGCTAGAAAAAAGGGTCATGATGCCAAAAGATACTGAAAGCTGACATTTCATGCTAAGATTCCTGTCGATGTTTGTTGGGGGGGTTTTGTTTGTTTTTTCTAAAAATAGTAAAATAGATGATGTCATAAGTTTACAAATTTGGTTTTAGCATCTTATTAGCTGTTCACTAATGTAATTCTTCTGAATAAATTACTTCACTTTTAGAAGTCATGCCACATTTGCTGTATGTATGTGGATATAACACACAAGCTTTAAAGTATACACGGCACTCTTCTGAAGCCATTGATTGAAAGGATTTATTAATCTGCATGTTGCTGTAGTAATTTTCTTTAAGTTTTAGAGGGAACAGTAGATCTTGAGACCACTTCTTTCATCTGAAAGTCCTCTTAATAGCATGTTAAAATCAGTGAAAGTGAGGTAGCACCTAAAACTCAGAAAAACAGACCATAAAGCCTTTAAAAAACTCTACAAAAGTGTTGCATAACAATAATTAAATCTGAAGATCTGAAAACTAGTAGAACCTCTTGGGCACYAAATTCTTAAAAAATATTTAGTGAGCTCTTGTTTTCTTATTCCACCTGCATTAGTAAGGGCCTCTTCTTCTCAGGACAAAAATTTTTAATCAAAATTTGCTGYTGTTATCCTTAAAGATATAATTTAATTTTTTTTATTTCTAGAATATAGTCTCATCTTTTTTGATCTATAAGACATTTAGACACAGGGAGAAAAGCTTAACTGAATTATTTTTAAGCCTCCTAACAGTAACAAGGATAGGTCATTACTTTTATATCATATTGGTCTATTTCATGCGCTTTAATGCTTATATTCATTTGTAGCTGTGATATTTTCCTAGATTCTATGATGATTATGTTAATTGTGGAAGCAACTTTAAATYTTTATTAACAGATACTGAAATGTGGGAAGTCATATCAGAAAAAAGTAGTGCTTCACTGCCTTATAGTCTAGTGCTGAGCATATTGAAATTTTATTTCTTTGTTGTTTTGCTGTYTTATTTTAAGCTCTGTAATAGAATTAGCTTATTCTAATCAAGATATATTCCCTGKTAGGAATAAAGATGTACTCTAGCTGAGTGATTACTGCTGCTGGCCATTGTGCTAAATCTTTCAGCTATTCTTTTGCTGTCCAACTCAATATGTGTTTTTAAGGCAATACACACTTTCTTTGTTATGACAAGATGTTTTTAATCCAGGGACTATGTGATTAAAAACCCAAGCATTAGCACTAAAATATTTTAAATATATTTTAACATAAATAATACAAGTTTCATCACAGATTGATAAACTGTGAGAATGTCTTTCATGACAGACTTCATCACCTATTAGTTAAAYACAGTCAAAGGATAACTCAGAATAACTCACCTGAAGGGGACCTTTGGAGGTCTCTAGTCCAACAYCCTGCTCAGGCAGGGCCTGCTGGGAGATCAGACCAGGTTGCCCAGGGTCTTAGCAGTCAAGTCTTGAAAACCTCCAAGGACGGAGACTGCACAGCCTCTCTGAGCAACCTGCTCTGCTGCTGGATTGTCCTCACAGGGAAAAAGTTTTTCCTTATATCTAGTCTGATCCTCTCTTGTTTCTGTTGATGCCTTTGGTCTCTTCTCTGACCGCTGTGTACCTCTGGGAAGGTCCTGGCTCCAACTTCACAGGCACTGGGTGGCTGCTGTTGGGTCCCCCCGAAGCTGTCTCTTCTCCAGGCTGAACAAGCCCTGGTACCACTGCGTCTGCTTACAGGGCGAGTGCACCAGCCTTTCTGGTGGCCCTCCTCTGGACTCGCTCCGTCTTACTGATGCCTGCCTTGTACTGAAATGAAACAGACTCAGGATTGCAGATGTAGTCAACAAGTACTGAGTAGAGGGGGATAACCCCTTCCCTTCATCTACAGRCTCTGGGCTGTTGATGCAGCCCAGGATGCTGTCACTCCCCTATGGCTGCCAGGGCTCATGGTCAGCTTGCTATCTGCCAGCACCCCCCAGAGCTACTCTCCAGTCAGGTTTTATCATTTATTTATCCACCCTTCCAGACTGCAAAAGCCAAACATGCAAACACGTGGGAATAGTGTCTCATAACTGAGCTCTTTCTTGTCATAGCTAAAAAACAGCAGAAGTCTTATGAATTAGTTACTTTCAGCAAATTCTGTTATTTTTCCATTATAACTAATTATAAGGTGCTCACATTTTACAACACTGTTGTACCGTATGCTTAATCCTAGTCATGTTGCTTTTCATTGTAAAATTAGTTGTCAGTTATTAAATGGCTTAATACCATTTATATTACCCAGCTGAAACTGTGGTCTGTTACTGTACTGGATGCTAAAAACGTTCTCTAAGAGCTAATCTCTAGCCAGAAAGAGCTTTTAAATCAAAGCAGGCGTGAGCGATTTCCTTCCATTTTTGGCTGTAGCAAGAGCCATGCACAATGGCAAGAACTAGTTAACCACTAAGACTGAGTTCTTGTTAAAGACCTGTTGATTCAGATAAAATGCAAACTAGTTCATTCAGTCCTAATAGATTCTGGCAAGCAACCATGAGGCCATAGTTTCTAAAGTAGTGATATAACTGGTAATTTGGGAATTGGATGATCAGGTAGCTTTTTCGGTGTCCAAAAATAGAATCAGCTTCTGAAAGGATGAGGTGCCTAGAGCCAAATTTTAAAATGAACTTTTGGATATGTTTTCATGGTTATTTAGGTACCTGAAAAAAAATCTCTTTACTGTCACATCTGCTAATTGTACAGTGATTTCCAGTAAAGGTTACCTGGGGACAGTAAAATCTTTCAATGTCACAAAGTCATGAAGGTCATTTCCAAAAATCTTAAGAAACTCTTTCTTACCTCTTTGGGTACCTATATAACATTTACAACACCTGTAAGATTATTTTGTTGTCATATTTGAAAATTATCACATGAATTGCTGAGTAGTTTCAGAATTGTTGAACACGAACCAACAAGTTCAACAATTTTAAATGATCTTTAATTCAGGGGGCTTGGAGCATTTAAGAAAGTGTAGCAAAATAACTTTCCCTTATTGCATCTGTTAAAACCAAAGGGTAAGAAACAGTTTTGGTGTCACATAGATCACCTGGGACATGGGCTCTACTCCACAAAGCCAGCACAGCATTTTGTTGTTTATACACTTCAGGTGTGTACATGCACACTTTTTAACTTATCAGGATAAAAAATCTCCATTTCACAAGTCCTTAAGGAAAAGAGAGATCTCTTTAATGTTTGATGAGAAGTCGTGCTTATTTACATTCCTCTCAATGACATGCTCAAAACTCAGGTGAGAGACACCAAGAAGCCCACTTTGGATTAGGCACACCTGGAGGCAAAATGTTTTCCTGATGTAGGACTCTCCTTGGCAGCACAATATAACTATACAGCTGTATGTAACTGCAGTGTCATAGGTTGCTCACTGTTTCCCATTTACTAAAATTGTTCATTGGTGCTCTGAATGGCTTCTGGTATAGCAAGTGGTATATGAGAGAATTTCTATGTCTCAATATAGCATGTTCTGCCTGAGTGACTCAGTCTTTTATGTTCTCTAAAGTCAAAGATACTAACCATATCTGACAAAAACTCTTTTCATTATCCTGTAGATTTTAAAATACCTTATAGCATCTAGTCATCAAGTTTAGCTATCATCTCAATCGCCTTTGCAAGTATTATAAAGCTAGATTGGCTATGGTTTAAAAGTCCCTTTTTTCATATCAGGAAGTGGCATGTATGAAACAAATACTGATTTTCTAGCATATAGTAGATCCATTGGTCCTTATAATGCAGCAACATACTATTATAATGTGTAAAGATTAGTCAGTTAACTGTCTCATGTGATTGCTGAATTATCATCCTCACCCTATAGTTGGTTTTGGCTGTTAGTGAATATCCTTTTCTTGACCTGTTAGGAAAGAAACAGATAGAATGAGAATGACTACTAGGTTTAACCCACCTGGATCATTTTCTCAACTGCACCTTTTGAATTTAATTGCAATGGTACAATAAGAATAATAAAACAAGTCTTGTATGCATTTTAACCAACTTCATAATATTTCTATGAAGTAATGTTAGCTTCAACAATTTACTGCATGGTTCTAGCAATTTTGGGGGTTTCCAAATGCATGAAGTTGTTGCTTATTTTTAGTATATTATAAATAAATAACTGAAACCCAAGCTTATTGATACACACACCTGCTAAATGGATGATAAGTTATAAATCTTTAGAGGTTTGTTCCTGCAGATCATCATTTCAGTTACATAAGTTTGGACTAACCTTGTAAGTAGAAGTTTGCTAAACCAACCATAACAGGATTTCTCTGAAAGTCTCTCTGAGTGAATGGCCTCTGTAGTTCAATCAGTTGTTGTTTGTTTAAAGCCCAATTTGCCATGGATGCAAATGCACCTTCTGCAGTACTTTGGCCTAACAGATAAACATATATTTGGCAGCCAGTTTCAGAGTGCTGGCTGGGTACCTCATCCCACAGTAGCCACACATAAGCAGAATTGGAAGGCAAAGAGGTAAGCAGTCAGAGATTTTAACATATACCAAACTACAAGCCTGAAATTAGAGAACAGCAGTCAAAATATCTGTTCAGTCTGCAAGGGGTTGGGGGATGGGGGAGAAACACATGCACAGCTTCCTCCGGGCAGGTTACCTAATTGATAATCTCATCCTGCAATGAATGTTTCTTCATATTGCAGGGAAGAAAAAGAAAGACTGAGACTTTGTCAAGAATTTCTGTCATCAATCTGTCAGTTGAGTTGAGTAAAGCACTGTTTACAGAGCACAACCCRTGTCTACATCAGAAAGATTTCCTGTTGTACTTGCCGTGGGAGACTGTCGTAGTGCAGATGAGCCCCCAGAATGTTTGAAGAGTGCCAAAGACTTATTCTGGTGGCAGAGCTCATAACAGCTTTTTGAGTGGAAAAAAGTCATCCTATCAATTTTTTGTGTGTTATCACAAGCATGTGTCTGGCAGGCTGGCAGGGCAGTATTTCRCATTCATAGGCGATATACGTGGTCTGGCAAAACTTTATGCAAAATTAATTGATTTTAATTAGTGTAGTAGTTGTCACATCTGCTTTACATGCTGAAGGTCCTGGGTTCAAGCCCCAGTGGAACCAGCACCAGGAAATCTTTGGGAGGTTGGACTAGRTGATCTCCAGAAGTCCCTTCCAACCTTACCATTCTATGATTCTAAGTAATGTTATCATTTTCATCATATCAGGGCATTTGTGGCTGAAAAATGACTGGAAAGTTAAAATGGACTCAAAGAAAAATATTTGATTTTTCCAAAAATTCCTTTTACCTGTTTGGATATCAGATTTCTGCTTTTTATAAAGATCAGCATTACAGTTTCATTAAAAGGTTGATTCCATGTTTTGAAATATCAATCCAGAAGCCTTGCATGGGAGATTAGCATTTGTACAACAAATACCRGTTTGCAGCCATCTGAATAACCATAGCAAAATCAGGCTACACCAGTGAGTTTCATAGAACATGGTGCTTCTGGCACCCAAGTTACAGTGGTATTCAGTGTCACCATGGAAGCATTACTTGCATTTTGAGTTGAGGATTAAATATCTGCTGTTCCTTTGGGCAATAAAAGTTTTTACCCCCCCCCCGCCCCCTTTTTTTTTCTCTCTCAACACAGTAGTTGCCCATGTTTGATTACCTGGTGTTGATAGTCACTGAAGTTTTTATGCAATCACTTGTCTCTTCCCATAGAAGAGTGGGAGGGTGCCAAATGAAGGCAACAAGCTCAAAATAACAGAATGAGGCATTTCTCCATACTATGAAGAAATTAACTGTGTAGCTCCTTGCTGCAGTATATTGTGGATTCTAACAGTTTGCATGCATTTAGACAAACTAATCACAGAGCAATGGTTAGTATAATCATTTTCTCATTGAAATTAGTGACAGACCTACCACTGATTTCTATGAGATTAAACTAAATAGCAGCCCTGTATATGTTCAAAGGTTGCCCAAGATATAAAATCAGTCTTGTAACATTTCCACTGGGTAGGTCACTATCCAAACATTGAATTAATTTTAAATGTATCAAAAATGGTATTTTGTAGTAAAAGTATATTGAGCTTTCTTCCTTGCTATGTACACTGAACATAATTTTATTATATGAATGTTGCTTAAATTTTGTAAAAGGCATACATTCCTCCAGGAAACAGTATCAACTATCCATCTTAAAATTGGTAACACTATGTAGCTTATCACTTAAAGCAGCTGTAAAAATCCTCCAAATATTAGGAAATATTCTAGAAATAAGGATCTCAAAATTTGCAAAAATCAATCAATCAAAAACCATTCAGAATATATCCTAGTACATGCATGCATTCCTCAGCAGAATAAATAACAAAAGAAAAGTTATGAGCGTACATCATAAAAACGCATATGTAACACAAATATAATAAGCAGCATCATATGAAAACTGCAAAGATGTATGTATTTCAGTTGTAAGAAAACATTTTATTTTGAAAGAAGTAGTATAGCTGGTCCTTGAAAARCTAGCCAAGAAAGGTTTCAGTCTAAGAAGTTGCTACTTACGCTATATTAAATTTTGCAGTACATTTCAAAGGCATTTCCAAAGAGGCAATGTATGACAYATTAGACAAACTCTGGGGAATAAGAAGCAGACATCTTTTCATAAAGCAAGTCTAGATAAAAATCTTCAGCAAAATAATTTGCATTTAGTTATATTAAAAGACTGAGAGATAAGAAATGAGCCTTTTTTTTTTCTAGATTAAATGTTATAGCTTAAGTGAGTTAAGCTAACTCCACTGATCCATAGAAGCATTCCACATCTGGAAGATCTTTACAACATCTGTGTTGGGGTTTCATGCTTTTTGGTGCCTTGTTCACCAGTTCCCATGACTCTAACTTACCTCTGTCTTATTTTCTTAACAAAAACAATGTTGTTATATAAGTGCATTCCAGTTCAGCTAAAAATATAGTGAACATTTCATTTCCTGAGATCTGTTATTTAAGCTACCTTACCTGTTTTCCTTAAAGCAAAACAAACCTTTAAAAACAAAACAACATAAARTAAGACAAAATAAKTTCCTTTGTAKTAAATGATATAGTAAAGACATTGTAGATGTAGTGAAGATTTTTTACTAGCTTCCTTGCTTAGGGGATCCAAGTATGTTCAGCCTTGGGATTGAGCAAGTCACTGTCTTGGTACAAAGAGAGTTAGCTTCCTGCCTCCCAAATAAAGTGTTAGAAGTGCAATGTCTCATGCAATACATGGAAGATATGCCCCAGTCAGTCTTTTAGGATAAGGGTTTAAATCACTGCCTTCACCACACTCTCCATCCCTGCCCTTCCTCTCTTTTCTCAAATTATCTTCCAGATTTTTACTTGAACTTTTACTAAAAGGAGATTCTGGAAATTAATTCTTTGGGCTAGAGCAAATGGGTAGGTGATTTTACGCCTTTTAATTGTTTAACTGTTATATAACAGTAATTCATTCAGGAAGGGAAAAAGAAAAAACAGAGAGCCAGAAAATCAGCTGCACTGCTGCTCTGTTGAGGACATCCGGGAAGTGGGACATAAATGACTTCCAGCTGCCTTTATGCTTCCTCGAGCTCCAGGGCCAGGTAGTCCCCAGACTAACTGTAGAGCAGAGGTATGGTAGAGGGAGGTGCAGAGGGCAGACAGTAATGGCTGGCCCAGCCTACGCTCACCGGAGCAGGGCACTTTGTACAGTCGCTGCTGTCCCTGTTCCCCCTTCTCTGGGACAAGCGTTTGGAACGGAGGGAATTAAACCTGGCAGCACTTAGCACTTGGGACAGTCCTCCACGTCAGTTTAGATGAAAAACCAGCCCCGTTTAGCATCCCAAACCTATTCATATTGAGAAAGCGATGCCCTACGCAGCTTCTCRGATGGTAGGAGTCAGCATTTGCCTTTATTCCTAATAACACCTTTTGGACAGCAGACCTCATTGCATCAGTCAAGTGAATATCAAAAGAACTCACAGGCCTAGCACCTTCCTGAGCTTTCAGGAGTTACACACTTATGTTTTAATAAAACATGCCTTGAGAAACAAGAAAAATGTCCTGTGTGCTGGGCAACTCTGGTTTACGCTGTAAGTAGCAAAAATTTTGGAGTACACGTTTATCACAGAATTAGGATATCGTCTTTCCTCACATAACTCTCCCATACCATTCTTAAAGCATTTCAATTTTCAACATTTCAGAATTACACAGCCTTTATCCAGATTTGTTCTAAAAATCTGTTTTTTAAAATTCTGGTATTTATTACTAACTCTTTCTAATTACTGAAGTGAACAACAGTCATAAATCACAGTTAGAATTTAGGTGGATTGCCGCTTAATTCATGAAGTGTTAATGGCCTTCATGTTTTATTAAATAGAAGATAAAGTTCCTGTAGCAACAAAAAACTAATTCATATTCTCAGACAAAAAAAAAAAAAAAAAAAAAAAAAAAAAAAGCGTTCACTAGAATGGAGAAATTGGATCAATAGGGCCTGCTTATCTGTAGCTAAGGGATAAAGCAGATTTCACAGGAACAGTTACCACCCAAACAAAATTTACAAGCTGTGGAAATTTTAATTCAAGGTTATTCTTAAAATGTATCCAAATGTATTAAGGTAAAAAAAAAGACCAAACAGCCATAACTCTGTTCTTCAGTGGTGTTATAAAATAGCTTTACCATTATGATTAAACTATCATCATATTCGTTATACCTGATGATATAATTAACTGATTTTGAAGGTGCCATACAAATTTTATTTTTTCTTTAATTACATGGTCCAAATCTCTTGAGAGAATCATAGTAGCTAATGTGCAGACTGGYCTGTATGTGAGAAAATTGCTTCATATCTAACTCTGAAAGAACATAAGTTTCTGTGTAGTTTAGACCATAATACTTCATATTAAAAGCAGTGTAARCTGATAAAAAAAATACACAAGTCCATTTAAGTCACCCATCCATTTTTAATGAGACTCAGTTTCCTATGCACCCTTCAGCCTTTTCTGGACATTATGGAGCTTTCCGGATTTAATTCCCATGTGAGTCTCATTAAAGGTACTGGACTCCATTCCCTATTTCAGCTGTATTTATCGGGATGAGCTGGACCCTACTCCACTGTGCCCCTCTGCTCTGTGCTTGACTCCAAGCCTTTCAGTCTGCCCTACCCAGAACATTTCCTGAATGTGTTTATTGGGCTCCTCCAGTGAAGACTTCATACAATCTCTAGCCTCTAAGTCCAGAACTGTCCCCAACTAGCTTGCCAAACGTCTGGCCATGAACTCATGCTTTCATTCTAAGCTGCAGTTTAACTGTAGGCACCTAAAATTTTTAAGTAAATCAACCACAGGTTTGCACATCTTTTTAATTATATTACTTTTTGCTTAATTACACAACAAATGTACACACTGAGACAAAAAATAACAACTTCAGCATTCATTTTCCTATGTAAGTTTCGTCACTGTTCTGATGTATAAGTCCGGCCTAAGTCTGGTCATTTTGGGATAGCTTAGGATCTCCTTGTAGGTCCATTTCTTTTGAATGGGGGAGTCTTTCCAGCTCATTTTCCTATGCCTTAGCACAATCAATAGCAAGCTATGACTCAGGCCATGACAAACTCAAACCCAATTCATCTCTTCCATCTTCTGCTAAAGCTTCTTCAACACCTGTTTGGCATTTCATCTCCTTCATGGTTTTTCTTTGATAGGTTTCCACTACTTCAAGCCTTTTCCTCCCAAACAGGAAGAAAATCTAGTTCTCCTAGTTCGACTTGTCATGAATTATATACACCATAATAGCTGCCCAAAAAGCAATTTATGATCTAAACCAGAGCCTGGAATGAAGCTTCCTTATTCAGTAACACCTTCCAGGACTCATAAGGCATGTGCGCATTCCTCTGTTAGGGTATATACTAGTTAATACATAATGCTGTTTCTGGTAATGTGTTTGTAAAGTGTATATAATTGTATCTCTTGTCTTTTTTTCTTGCATACTTTTAAGGCACTTCTTTGTTGTTCTTTTAAAGTGTTCATTCAACATGCAGCCAGGTGAGTATTGTTAAGTATCTCAGATTTCATAAAGAAAAGCTACCCAATTACAGAATACTATATGAAGTGGACCTTTAGTCAGAATTGGGTACCTTTGCCACATTCTTAATGTGTCTGTACCATTTTTCCTTTCTTGGTAGTACAGCAGTCAGCTGCAGTACGCTCTGTATGCCCTTCTGATGCCTGTATGAAAGCTCCCTACTTGAAATGGTGGCAGAGGGATGTGAATCTCCAAAATTAGTTGTTTAGCAGTTTTAGTTGTTTAGCTGTGCATCTCGGTGTGGATTCATATTCAAATGCATACTGTCATTATTTAAAAGTGATTTATAGCCTGGCTTACAGTTCATGGAACAATTCCTGGTTTTCTCTGTGCATGAATCTGCTATGCTTGCAAAATACATATCCTTCTTCGTGTACTCAGTTGGCCAGATTGTGATTCAGCTTTGCACAGACAGAATGAAAGCTGTAATTGCCTGAAAGAGAGCTTTGGACTGAAGGTGAGTCACAATTTTGCAGTCCCAAACTCTAGTCCCTGCCTCCTAAGTTCAGGAATTCAAGCATTTGCTGTAAACTACATCATTGAAAGGAATATCCATTTTTTAACCTATCTTGTTTTAGTGAGCTGTCTCTATGCAACCCTGTAAGCAGTTGCACTAGAACAAAATGAGAGCACAGTGAACTGCAATATGGGACACGGGCAATAGAACTGTGAAGGAAGAAATGAGACGTTTCTGATACTAGCTTTCTGCTTCTAGTCTCTGAGGTAGTAAATGCCTTAAAGAAGCTGTGCAAGAGGTAGGTAGGCATAGAAAATTTGACGTGGAAAATCTCCTTAAATACAAAGAAGGTGCAATTTTTCTAACTAAACTAGAACTAAGGCCTAGAGCAGCCACACTGCTATTCAAAAGGTACTACTGCAGTCTCTGGTGTATAATAGCAGCTATGAAGACACTTCAGAGATTTGAGATGCTTACAGACTGCCCATTTTTAGATTAAACGTCTTCCTTCTACCCTTGTCTTTGATGTGGTAGCATGGTCATAAGGACTGTGCATAGACTCTGCATAGTCCTCATCTGGACTTCTCTGGTACAAGGCATATGAGTGGCATCAGTTCTGCTGCCTTTGGGGACTCTCCTACCCAGTTGATGTTATTCCTCTAATCTGCTCAGGCTGGACTGATTTTTCTGTGGATCCTTTAGCATTTCCAAAAGTATGCCATAAACCCACTAGGCATACTATGTCTTTACATAGACTATTGGTATATTACTATGCTCTAGGCCTTCCCTCTGTTACTTATTGCCACTACTCATAAACAAAGATTCTCACCATTACCATCTTTATTTTCTAGCAGGAGTCTGAAAGATCGTGTAATCTCAGTGGAGAGAAACCTCTGCTCAGGACTGTAAAAGCAGCAGGTGTTTACAATAACATTGAGCAGCATTTCAAAACAAGTGGGCACTTTTTTCCCAGCAGGAATTCAGCATGTAGGTTCCTGGGAAAGGAGGGCTAGAATGAATCTATAGTTGGTGGTATGTGCTTGTTGCCAGCACAACATTTCTCCTGGACATGAGCAATTCCTACATGCACTTCTCTGAGAGTCTTGTTATTGAAGTCCATACACAGCTCAATTTTTTGTTTCAAGCTCTAGTCTCACACTTAGCCTTTTTTGCACTTCCTTGCTTGGTAGATGTTAGGAATTAATGTCTAGTCTTCCATTTTCTTTCCAAGGTAGCTTCATTCTTGGGGTGATTGTCATTGGTAACTATGTATAGTAATTACAAATATGTAAATATATATATATAAAAGTTATATGTGGTATTTTCAAACATCTGCTCACTGCATTCCCCACATTCAAACGTGTCTTTACATACCATGCACAACAATGTGAAAGTTACTTTTTCCATAAAATGATACCAAAATGTCTAATCTTCTTCAGAGCATGAAACATTGCAACAGGCATGAAGTTAGATGTGAGGAGTGAAATATGCATGCTGTGGAAAGACTTTAAGAACTGATGATATTCAGAAAACTCTAGATAACTTAGACTTGGTGCAAGAGCAAAGATTTAATTTGGGATGTGTTATACTTTACTTTGCATTGCCTTTTACAGAGAAAAAAATACAACTGATGAGGATAAAATTATACAGAGGGATTTCATATGATGTGTGTTTAATATTTCATAGGTAGGTTTGAGAACTATATATAAACCATGTTTAGGATGGTGATTAGCAGTACTTTACTAAAAACAGTGTGGCCAGGGCATTTTCACAGGTATGTGCAAAGATCTTAATTTGAAGTTACAGTGAAAAAAAAAAAAATCTATAGTCTTCTCACTCCTGGCACAAGCCTGGAAAAGGGCATAAGATTTCCCTAGATGGAAACTAATAAAAGATCTTTAATCTTGCAAGTCCAGAAACTAGGATTTAACTAATGTATTATATCCGTAATCTAAATTAATTTTCCATGTCTGTCAAGAAATATATCTGAGAGCTTCTTTTGAAAGTTTATGCAAAATTCTACATTATTTTTAACCCTGTCTGACAGAATTTGTTGTTTCATAGATTTATTTTCCAGATGCTTAAACTTCATAGTTCTTGTTAGGGGAGGGAAAGAGATTTGTTATATATTTCTGTCTTCCATACCAAATAACTAGGTTATTTAGATTGAAATGAGGTTAATTAGCTAACTGAATCTAATTCCATTAATTGTTACTCAGAACTGTTAAGATTTTTTAAGGACTTAGCCTTTCAGAGTTTTTTTAATATTGAAGGACTTACCTTGAAGCCTGTATTTCAGTTGCTCCTTTGATTTTTCTTGTATATTTTTCATATTCAGCACTGATTTAAGTTTTAACCATTGGAATATATATWTTTTTTTATTTCTGACTTTGATGACCAGTTAGACAAGTTCAGATTTGTTATCAGTATGCTGACAGCTGCTCATTCCACAGCCAACTCCAAATTTAAAACAAGCATTCTAGAACCAGTCTGATTTTAAGATACACAGGGTGATAAGGAGGCTCAAGAGTACGACACTTTTTCCCATAACCTATGACAGAAGTTTTCACAGAACTTAAAGAAGTATTTTATTTTGGTCCATATATGTAATCTTTTTAGTATTTGACTGAAGGGTAGTATGACTGGATTGAAATAATCCTATCAGCATTCTTGYATATATGCCACATTTTGATAAGAGCACTTCAATATTTTTCTTTAATTTTGTTCCTTACGGATAGAGCATTGAACAGTGTCCTTGACTTAGGAAGAGATCTCTTAGTTTGCTTTCCGATGTTACCAAAAGACACTGATTCCACAGTGCTGCCTGTAAAAAGTTGCCAGCAGGAGCAAGCAGGGTCTAGATGACAGAACATATGAAAAGCATCTGATGAGTTTCTTGTGTCTCTTTTTCTTTCTTTGGTTTGTTGTGCACATCAAGCAATGATACTTGGCTTTAGCTTATAAACACTTTTGGTATGTGAGACTTAGTACAGTAGGTACCATATCCGCTGTTTCATAGAATCATAGAATCATAGATCAGTCAGGTTGGAAGGGACCTCTGGAGATCATCTAGTCCAACSTCTCTGCTCAGCAGGGTCACCTAGAGCATGGTAGACATGGTTGCATCCAGGCAGGCCTTGAATATCTCCAGAGAAGGAGACTCCACAACCTCTCTGGGCAACCTGGTCCAGTGCTCCGTCACTCTCACAGGGAAGAAATTCCCACTCATGTTCAGGCAGAACTTCCTGTGGTTCATTTTTTGCCCATTGCCTCTTGTCCTGTCGCATGGGACAACTGAAAAGAGTTTGTCCCCATCCCCTTGACACCCTTCCTTCAGGTACTTGTACACATTGACAGGATCCCCCCTCAGTCTTCTCTTCCCCAGGCTGAAGAGGCCCAGCTCTCGCAGYCGTTCCTCATAGGGCAGGCGCTCCAGCCCTGTGATCATCTTCATAGGCCTATGCTGGACTCTCTCCAGTAGCTCCATGTCTCTCTTGTACTGGGGAGCCCAGAACTGGACACAGTACTCCAGATGAGGCCTCCCCAGGGCTGCATAGAGGGGCAGGATCACCTCCCTCGACCTGCTGGCAACACTCTTCCCAATGCACC
This sequence comes from Rhea americana, assembly GCF_003343005.1. NCBI lineage: Eukaryota > Metazoa > Chordata > Aves > Rheiformes > Rheidae > Rhea > Rhea americana. Next base: position 261,926 of record NW_028186978.1, read on the forward strand.
CCAGGATACCATTGGCTTTCTTGGCCACAGGGGCACATTGCTGGCTCATGGTCAGCTTGTCATCCACCAGCACTCCCAGGTCCTTCTCTGCAGAGCTGCTCTCCAGAAGGTCAGCCCCCACCTTGTACTGGTGCCTAGGGTTATTTTTCCCTAGGTGCAAGACTCTGCACTTACACTTGTTGAACCTCAGGAGGTTCCTCTCCGCCCAGCTCTCCAGCCTGTCCAGGTCTCTCTGAATGGCAGCACAGCCCTCAGGTGTGTCAGSCACTCCTCCCAGCTTGGTATCATCAGCAAACTTGCTGAGGGGGCACTCTGTCCCCTCATCCAGGTCATTGATGAAGAAGTTGAACAGGATGGGACCCAGTACTGAGCCCTGGGGGACACCACTAGCCACAGGCCTCCAACTAGACTCCACACCACTGATGACGACCCTCTGAGCTCTGCCTTTCAGCCAGTTCTCAATCCACCTCACTGTCCACTCCTGTAATCCACACTTCCTGAGCTTATCTAGGAGGATGTTGTGGGAGACAGTGCAAATAAATAATGACTGATAGGTGAAAAAAAAGTTAGGTTCTTGGGAACAATATTTGGACTGATGTGTGAGTGTGTGCATAGATGCTTGTGTGTGAATGTTCTGCACTTTCTTTTAAGTATTACTTAAATAATACATGGATTCATACATGAGTCATTTAGGTTTTAAAAGATCCAGAAGCAAATGATAATGTTTGTATAAGAATGTTCTCTGTTTTCATCCACACTTTGCACTGCACACTGCCCTTATTTTAGAGCAAAACATATGTACTGAGAGTGATAYGTAGCCTTAAAGGTGAAATAGTTTGCCAGTAAAGTTACCGAGGGTGTCTGGTTCTCTGTATCTGCAGGAAACTCTAGAATTCGCAATATATGACATACAGGAAGAAAGGGAGATGATATCCTTAGCTGTCAATGTGAAACGATGAGGTAAAAGTCCAATGATAATGTTTATTTGAGCATCTTGTCTGGTCATCTGCTGGTATCTTTGTGGTTTAATGCTCTTAAGTAAGTCCCATGTCTTGTGGTGTTACATTTCTTCATCCAGTTCTCATTTTAGATCAAGGTGAAAATGGAGTTAAAGACCTCAGTGGTTATGACATGAACTTTGTGGAGATTCTACTCTGGATATAGCCTGGGAGAGACAAGTGAGGCAAATCAGGACCGCTGTTATTCAGTAAATACCATATTTGTTGCAAAACTTACTGAGCAATGCRTCCCTACTTTCAGGCTTTGTTCTTTTTAAAAATACTGTGAACTGGGGTTTGCTTCATTATGTGGATATTGCTATATGATTCATTTAGTAATCTGCTTGTTTATCATAGTAGTTCTATTTTGCTTTTGATCTTGTTACTTACATGCTTAAATATATGCTACATTGAGGACTTGCACCATAGTTGATACATGTTTCATTGTTGTGTTCCTTTCCACGTTTGCACTTTTTTCTTGATTTTGTACTCATTTTGTTTTGTTCATACAAAAGCTCCACAAGTTAATGAGTCCTATGGATACACACAAACACGATGCTCGCTCAAATGTCAATTCAGTATTTTTAAACCTTGTGCCACCTTAAAAACTTCCACTCTTTTCTTGGTGTGCTCACGCTTTAAATACTTGTAGTCTGTTATCATTACTCTCCCCTTGCATTATTAGCTGTCATTTGGCTTAGCAGAACATGTTTTAATCTTTCCTCGTAAATCAAACTCTCCAGCCCCTTAATCATTTTATGTTGCTGTTATCTGAATTCCTTCAAAACTTGTTGACATCTCATGGTACTGGAGAGGCTAAATCTACATGCTGCATTTGAGAAGGAGTTTCATTTATGGGTAGTTGCTTTTTTTGCAAATACTGAGAATGTAAATAATAGCTGTTCTTTCTATTATAATGGTGAGCAAAAAGATTAATATTATGCTTAAAACATCAGAAATAATAAAGATGACATGCCATGCATTTTTACCACACTCTTCTGTTTGAGATACATACCATTTCACTATTACTGAAATGCTTTATTTGTAATAAATACACCTTACAATATTAATTGAACCTATCATTTTCAGATGTGGGCTTTTTATTCTTGTTTCTTTGCTTCCTTGACCTTYAAGGGGAGTATTTTATTCTGTTGTTCCAATTACCATATTTTTTCCTAGGAATTTCTGCATCATCTACTTTAATATGAAATAAATTCTCCATTATTTCACCAGCTCTTCTTAGGCTTCCCTCACTCCTTCTGTTATAAAGTACTTAAACATTTGCAGTTGCTTTGCTTCTACTGAACTTACTTTGCTTTTAGTGAGGTTTTGTAAGTATTTTTTCTATGTATGTGCTGCTGCTGCTGTTTTAGATATTCAGGTTTTTTCAAGGCCTAATTTTGATTAGTGCAGAGCCATTATTATTTTGCATTGAACCTGATTTGCTGTTTTCATTAAGAACTGTATAAATTCAGTAGTGTATGTAATAATGGCTCTGAAAATTGAACCTKTCATAGAAAATAATATACTTTTCTTGTGTATGGAATTTTAAGGTCTTTTATATAACCCACCGCATCATCTAGATCTGTTTTTAACAAGAAGGAAAAAGAGTATTTTTTAACTGAATAAGACCAGAGCAGATAATCTTAACTTATGAGCACCACTTAATGTGGGAATGCTACCATATATCTTTTAATACCTTTCAAAAAAAAATTATTTGAGTTAACCATAAAACCATATTAGGTCAGGTATAAAGCCACAACAACATATAGGTGGGGGTGTCAGCTTACCAGCACAACATAGGGTCCACATTTTCAGCATGTTCTTGAGATTGTGAAGTGCACAGTGTGCCAAACAGCTAATAATGAAATGTCCTCCTAAAATAATTTAGGGGTATTATCCATCCAGTAGCAAGCAGTCCCAGGACTTGAAAGTAAGGCCATGAGTGGAGACCACTTTATCTGATCAGCTTCCTGGTGCCCAAACCAGCCCGTCCAAACTGGCTAGTGTTCCCTCGCCAGTCCTCAATACACAAAATGCAATAACGTGGCTCTATGTGAAGATTTTCCGTGCACTGTTGCAATGCTCCAGAGGGCAGATATGCCATGTCTAAAACCAGACGCCAGCAGGAGCAGCAGAATGCACGCACCAGGGAATTTAGCTGATTATCTGCAAAGTGAATTAAGGAAAAGTATGAAGAAATCCAATTCCTAGAATAGCAAACCAGACTGTGTCATGAAACCCTCGTTTAATAGTGTTGCTAACTTTATGAAGTAAATATGAAACATTAATGTCTAGTAATAAACTTAGCTGCAGTTTTAGATTTCCTTTGTAYATGCTTAAGGTGTTCACAAAGGTTTTATTGTAGTTTACAGAATATATTTTTCAGTTCCTATGATAACTGCTTTAATCTTCAGGATAATTATGTTTGACACTCCCCACAAAACTTCATCTTGTGTCTGTGATACATTAAGCTTACATAACGGTAAAGTGAAACACTAGATTCTTTATCTCTGAAAGAGTAGGCATTGGAGCTTGTAATCAGCAGTTACTACAAGACTTCAGTTGAAATAATGAACCCAAGAAGAAAGAGATGCTATAAAATAATGCACAATACATAATGGGGTATCATGGTTTAAAAATACCTATATATAYAGAATTGTTGTCAACACCTTAAAGAATATTCTGCAGCAGGAAAGACCCTCAGATCTTCTGTTTAGAGCAAAGACAGTAAAGGTTTAAAATGTTGCTTATTCCATTTATAATTTTATACACCAAAACAATACATAAGAAAGGTGCTTGCTAGCTAGGTAATAGCTGAATTAGAGTTGGTGAATGGATACATGCAGTGAAAACTACAGCAGGTGGGGAGTACCCTTGAGCCCCTGCCCTGTCTCCCTCAGTCCCTGCCACTGCTTCACAGGGCTGGCTGTACCGATCTCCCTCCCAACCCCAGCAGGACTTCCTCCTGCCTTATTACAGTTGAGGAGGGCTCCCTCATCCGCCTTGGTGTGAGATGAAGCAGCAGGGTTGGCAAAAGCCCAGGCAGGATGGCTTGTCTCATCCCTGCAACCTGCTGCTGGCTGGCAGCAGCCCAGAACTGGCTTTGCAAGGAGTTCACGGGCTGGCCCCTACGCCCGGCCAGGCAAGTCCTCCAGGCTGGTGACTGCTAGCATCCAGCTCTGCTGAACCACGATGAAATACAGCTTTTCGGAGGCTTTTGAACAGCTACATCAAATGAATTTTCAGAAAGATTCAGAAAGGAATATCTCTACAAAATACCAACCTCCCATAACAAATTGTAATTAATTCTGTAGGGAAGACTGCCTAAAATTTTTCAGCRTTAGCAAAACAACATATTCTTTCGTTCATTTTCCTCTAAGAGAAGGTTTTAAAATGAACCCTTAAATAGAGCACCTCAAAGAAGTTAGGTYACAGACATTTCCTGGACAAAATACTCAAGCATGGCAGAAAGCAACTGAAAACAGGAACCTGAAGAAGTTAGGCAACATTAAAAATAAAACGCTTTAAAACATTAAATAGCACTGGATACATATTTTCATGAAAAATGGAGTGATGAGAAATCAGCATTCACAACGTGTTCAAACTGTTTTAATTAGTGAAATCTCCAAATATCCTGTGAGTCTATTCTGATACATATCCAAAGCTTAGGTTCAGTTTGGATCCTTCTTCCYAATACGAATGTCATCACTTGCTATGAAAAAAATTTCATTTTTTCACATTTTCTCTGCCTTCAAAACCACAAGCCAGCAATTCAGTTAGGGCTTACATTCTACCTCYTGTGTTTTTCACCATGGCAAACCTTCTGTACAGACTGTCACAGGGTTAGCAGTGGCAGCGGCAGGTATTCAGCCTCTTTTTACATCACCGCAAAGCACAGGCAGTGCTAATGAAGATGACTGTCTTGAGTCCCCTAAATCTCACTAAATCTTCTCAGGAACGAGCCTTTCCCATCTTGCTCTGCAAACACTCAGTGTTTCCCTTTGGTTTAAAATTTCTTGCTATCCTTTGATCTCTGTTGAGCACAATCTCAGTCTGTGCTCTGAAATATCTCCCTGCTCGCCTTCTGGTGCAGATGAGTCCGCTGGCTTGTGTGACAGCCCCACACTCATGTTCTTGTCACTACTGTGTACACAGATACCAGCCAGCCGCCACCAGGTTATTTGAAACTTTCTGAACCACGTTTAACAAGAAAAATGGTTTTATTCACAAGCAGCATTTTTGTTGGTTGTTGCAGACAAGCTCTTAAAATTTTTTGCTTTAACATCGTATTTATATTGTACTATTTTGTGCAAGAGATGGCTAAAGAGAAAAAACTTTAACCTAAGGAACTTACTACCTCAAGATGATAGCATAGACATGAATAGAAGAGAAAAGGAGAGAGAGAAAGACAGACAGCAGAAGTCAAGGAAGGAAAATTACTGATTGGTAAGAAGGTTATAGAGAAACAATTTTGATAAGGAGTAACAATAGGGATTTGTTTGGGGAGTGTTGGGCTATTTTGTGGGGGGGGGATCTGCAGTTTTGTTACTGCAATTTTATGTACAGCCACATTTGCAAGTCCATTGGAAAGAAAGAGCTACCTTAGGCCATGAATCTTGTTCTGCGAAATTTTATTAATCTCAYCCTAATACCACTGATGGAGCCACTCAGCTGTAAAGCATTACTTAGCTGACAAAAATATATCTCAGTCTGGCCCATGGTGAGCTTAAACTGCATTTCAGGTCACAGTGAAGGAAGAAGAACCAATGCTATTTAATAGTATCTTGCACTGGTAAAGCATAACAGATGGCTGATGCTCAAAACTGTTCCTAGTGCACAGCCTGTTGCTATCAAGTATTCTGTATGAAAGAGAGATAACTGAGAAAGTTCTACAGCTCAAGTTAGGTAGTTAGAGGTGTTTGGACACCACTACAGATTGATACTTCCACAAACCTCTCTAAATAGATGTCTCACATGTGGCTCAACAGAAATAAGCTTTAACACTTCCTTTCTGATATGAATTCTGAACTATGGCAATAGTGTTCACTAAATGTCGCATTTTCTTTTTCTCATGAATATGYAGGACTTCAAAAACAGTTAGCAGCAATTTGTACAAATCTAGATTTTCTAATAATGTAAGGACAGTTTATAACTAGTTGCATAAAAAGCAGGTTAACTTGGAACAATGGAAAACTGAAAGTGGAAATATATCTCCATTCATGCTATTCAGTTATTTCTTTTTGTTTAGTATTTAATAGCTGTGATTAGAAATGTTTTATATTTTTTTACATTGGTTTATTTTTGTAACACATTGTGATAGTGAGACAGCAATCCAGAAACAACCAGATAAGCTCACACTTTGAAGTGCACAGAATTCCAATTAAGCTATGGGGCTGCTCGCAAAGCAGGGCCATAATCAAACTGTGAAGTTTGCTAAATATTGTTAGTGTTTATGTGGGGTCAGATTTAATTTGAAACTAATAATAATATAATTGAAGGCCTAAACTACTCTATTGAACTTACATAAAGCCACCAGCATGCATTTATCAATGCTGTTAGATAACATCAATTTTGTTAGACAACAAAAGGCAATTAAGAGTTTTTCCTGGTAGATATTTTGACAAGATCCTCTCAGTGTTTAACCAGAAGTCTAATTAGGTAGACATTGAAAAGTCCATGAAAGCAACAAAAGTCACAGTCAGTGTGGTCTTTCACAGATTATAAAAGCACTGTGAACAGAGGTAAGGCTTCTCTGCTTGGAGATGGTCTGTGGGGCTTCCTCACACCCCTGCTGCTGCTGGTCTGTAGAGGGAAGAAGAGGACAGGCAGCAACTTCTTCCCATCCATGGTAGGAGATCAGGGAACTTTCTCCATCTGTAACTTATTTTTCTAGACCTTCTCTGGACTGTGTCCATTTAGCTCCTAGGCTGTTAAAAGGTTAGCTCCAAGGTGTTGACACCGGGCACAGCAATTTTTCTGAGAGCCAGATAGCTTTGGTGGGACACATAGTGTTATGTGGTTCAGTTGTGCACTCTCTTCGTCAACAGCTTTGTGGCAACCATCACTCAAACTTTTACTAATATCTTATATTTAGCTCCCACTGAACTCAGGATGCAGAGCAACTCCAGCCTGTTTGCCAGTGCAGCAGTGCTTCCGCTGACACAAAACTCTCTTGCACCTTTGCCTGCCCCAGTAGGGAAGAATGAAGGAGCAACACAGAGCAGAGTGGCTGATAATACTGACCAGAGATCAGATAATGGAGAAAGGTGTACTGGGGACAGGGATGGGGTGGAAAGTGTACAAAGTGGGATGGAGTAGAGTTTAGAAGGTAGAGGAGAGAAAAAGCAACATAGAACAACATGTAAGGCAATTTGGATAGGAGAAAAAGAAATGGAGATGCTGAAGAGAAGGGGATATCATGCACAAAACACCAGATAAATGCAGTTCATGGGCTGGAAAGACTCCCTACATGTTTTACAGTTTGACACTTTCTTCCTTCATGATTAATCTTTGTTTTTATTTTCTTTTGTCGATATCATATATTGATACTAGACACAAAAAAAAAATCCTGTTGTTCTCCCTCAGTACCATTTAAATGGGAGGCTGAAACATGAGAAGATAGAATACTGTTCCTCGTTATAATCCCTACACTTTTTTCCTTCCAAGTCTGGGAGTTGGGGGTTCCATAACTTTCTGATTTTCACTCCTAGTACAAGAAACAAGAATTTACCTTCTACTGGAAAATAATGTTGTTCTGTCATTTTTATTCTCAAATTGGAATAAAAAAGCAAAAATTGTTGTGGAAGAAGGTACAATTAAAATATCTATACAACAGTGTTGCATATTCTCCAGCACTTGATGGGAGGAAGGTAACTGGAGCTCCGGGGATGATGATGACAGAGATTGGCTGCCATTGCAAGGTCAAGTTCTTCCACTGAAGCCTGCTCCCTGGGTGCTTCAGGCATGGGGAAGGCTGAACACCAGGAAGTATTCGCTAGGGCAGATGAATTGCCCAACAATTCACACCGTCATGAAGGGATACTTACATACTAAGTGAAACTTTTATTTTTACCTTATGTGTTTGAAGAATGGGGATTTTTTTTAGACCAAATCAAATTTAAATAAAGATATGGCTATGCAACATAGAGCATTTTGTTGAGATTGGTAAAGTTTCTATTGAAACTTTTCTGTTTCAACAAAGTACGTTTTACTTGTATCTCTTCCATAAGAATTTCTTTACAGTCTGCTCTGATTGGTAGTTCCATTACCTCTAAAGGTCTGATACATGTCAGATTTCTCAGATATGCACTATTTCTCAGATAGTGCAGATGGTGGCAGCGCTCTATTTTCTGTTGTAAAAGTAACACATATAAAAGCCAGAATTCAGCCAGATCCTTTCCCAGTCTGATCTCCTAGATAGTCTTTAGAGGCTGAGGCAAATCAATGATCATTGACACATGCTCTGTGGCCAGCAGGCCGTTTCATAAGACCTAAGATTTGATGTCCAAATCACTCTTCTGTTTTGTGATACTTTCGGAAAGCTACAGCATTACTTTTCTGTTTCAGGACCAGGGGAAAGATGGTTTCCTGTATCATATCAGGGAAGCTGCATAGACTGCTAGAGAAAGATGGTCTGAATTTGCCATACCATTTGTTGCAGCCCATACCAAAGTCACAGAACAGCTCAAACAAGCAGCACAGTTAAAAAAATGATGCGTCTCTGACTGACTGTACACATTTTGGATGCATACATCCATACAAACTCAAGAGGCCAGAATCACATAGATGAACCAAAGAGATAAACTAAGAATTTGCACTTTTGTAAACACTCTGAAGGGAAGTTGATGCATTTTTACCAGGCCTGGAGAGAGTTAGCCTTGCATAACTAGGTTTGCTGTTTACTTCCTAGAAGCTGGAGGATGCCAGAACTGAAACTCAGTTCATCACTCCCATCGATCCTAGTACCTGATGCAGTCTATCTGCTCTTTGCCTTAAAGTGAAAAAAGGAGTTTCTATTGTTATTTTAGCAGACTGAAGTATGGATGGAACTACCTAAAGAAGAAGAAAACAGATGCATTTGGCAGACTTTGATCCTTGCATTTGAACTGTTGAGGAGTGATGATGTTATAAGGAATTTGCTTCTGCCTTCTGGCCTCTGGTTGGTCTAAGAATGATGTATTTGAAGATGAGCAGCACCTCAAAAGTAACAGTCTAGACAGGAAAATTAGAGAAGCACAACTTTGTCTATGTTAATAAGACATTTCTAAAAAGACTTCTAAAAAGAGAAGTGGAAGACATCAGTGGCTGCACCCCAGAGGAAGGTTAGGCCTGGGTAATGGAGAAGATGCAGTCCTAGCAAAAAGTGATGGTGGGGCTCTTCTCAGGTAGCAGAGGTACTCTGTCAGAGCAGGACGCAGCCTGGGGCCAAACACTACCCAGCTCCCAGCCTGCTGAGCAGGCGGATAGGGATCTGGCTCTTATAAATATTTGCCTCTGGAATTCTGCAAAAGCCATTCCCCGAGCACGCATGCTGTTCTGCACGTGTGTGTTGCCGCTTCTTTCCCCAGGGTATGCTGTAACCTTTCTCCCTGAACACTGACTGCTGCATTCCTCTCTTGTCAGCAACAGACCCCCTAGCTCCCTTAGACKCTCCTTCATGTTATTTTTAGTCCAGTACACATCTTTGTTGACCCATCCAGTTTACCTTTTGACTATAATTATTTCTTTGTTTCTTCGTCTTAGCCATTGAACCAGCAATACTGAATAAAATAAAATAATTCTGGAATATAGCTGAGTACTAGCTAGGTAGTATGACTTTGAACACCATGAATACTGTTCAAATACAAAACCTGTTTCTTCTATTGATCTTCCTTCAGTTTCTGGATACACTGAAGCACAGAGTTAGAGCTGCATCATAAATTTTACCTAAATGCTAGTTGGGGGGTTAGAACATTGTGTATTTTTGCTTGCATTTTCCTATAATACCTGTATACAGCTAATTGAATTGTACATGTAAGGTACACAAGAGTGCACAGGCCACTTCCCAACTGAAGCAAGATGTTTGTTTCCAGGATATTTTCCATAAATTTTTGAATATAACAGCAAAAAGCTTTGCCATTTTCTTTAAAAACATTTTCTTTGCCAGTCCGTAAATCTCACCATTTAAAYCTTTTCTCTTTAATGTCATTCCCAGTCCTCTAGTTTAACTGGTTTAACAGCTTTCCTTGTAAATTAACCTAATACATTCATGTTGACCTACATCGGAGATTTACCAACTGAGGTCTGTACACATTTACCTGGCACCGGTGGCATCCTCTGTCAGGTCAGACCATGAGCATGCATTTACCGGAGTAATGGAGTAAGCTTTTCCGCATAAACAATCCGAGGGAAACTGCGGGCATGTGATTCAGGCAAGTCTCCCCACAAACAGCCACATTTGCAGCGGGAGAGGGAATATGTCTGAGCTGCAGGGAAAGTATCTTTACATGAGGAATTATCATTTGAGCAGTAACTAGCTTTATGCAGTTCCAGTAACTTTTCTCCAAGCACACAGTAGCATTGGGGATTGCAAGCCCTGCAAGGAGAGGTGTGCCTGAGATGCAAGGTCTCAGGAGGAGTAATTAGCAGCCATCAGCTAATTATTAATACAGYAGCAGAGGCAGCTGCCAGCTTTCTTCTAAATGCATGGACGTTTCCCAGTACAGAGCTAAGAGCTGCTGCCACCATGACCACTTTGGGTGCTGCACAAACTCCCTGCCGCTCCCATTGCTGGTATCCAAGGATATGCAAATTCTGAACCCCCTGTCAGCATCTTTGGGGTATTGAGAGGTCCAGACCAAAACTGAGCGTGTTGTTCCAGGTGAAGTGTTACTTAAAGAACAGAAGAGTAGAGACTGTGACACAGCTCTTCTCTGATGCCTCCTTTTAGCAGAATTTAAATTGTTTTATACTTCCAAATAGCATGGCAAACTCTTAGCTCATTTTCTGTCCTTAGTTACTGTCACATATCTCTCCAGTTGTAACACTTATCCAATTTCTTTGAGTCTGTATATCTCCTTTTTACTACTTTTCTTACTAGATCTCTCATTGTATGCTTTTGTAAAATTAATGGCCTTTTATTTCCTCTCCATATTTCCAAACTATCTATATGTAATTGTTTCCTGTCCTTGGTTCACTAAAAATTTTATGACATTTAATTAAATCCTTTACACAACCTTGCTTAGATTATCTGTTATTATGTAMAGTAACATCAGACAAACAGACTCCCTTTGCCATCTTCCTCTGATATGTTACAGATTATCTTTACTCCATCTTTGCCCTTTGTTGGGTCATTTTGACATTTTCCAGTCCATTTTGTTGAAATGGTTGCACAGGCCATTTTAAATATTTTGAGCTGTGACATGTCTACATATGTAACAACCCACAAAAATTCACAAGGAACTAAACCCTGATCAGCAGTATATATTGCTCTTTGGCTGGTTGAACTGCTATAATGAATAACAGGAGGTGTGTCTTTATTAACGTTTTAGTTTGGATCAGGAATATGCTTTTGAAATGAATCTCTCAACACTACCCTTTGGWTCGTAGCACCAGCCACTCTTGGAGGATGTGAACTGGATTGATTTCAGGTGAAACTAAGTCAGAGGATGCAGCCTGGCATTGCACCAGTGATCGCCAGCTCCTTGTGAGGATTCATTCAATCTATGCAACCCACACAGACCTAATTCAAAGTAAATCTCTCTGATGTGTCAGAACCTTAGTATAAATCCACTTTTTCTGGGCTACATCGTTGTTTATGTAGAGGTAGCCACTGATGATAGTTAAAAACCCACTGAGACTGCCTCCTCCCTTGTTGCCTTTTGTTCTTGACAGTGGTATTTAGTTCAAATTCAGAGGTATACATACCAGGCTCCAGATTTAGATATTGCCTCTTCTCTTGCAGCTTACTGCATCCTMAGTTAGAAGTGAACTAGTGCGCTTCTCAACTGGTCACTAATAGAAACAGTGACAGGCAGATGYCATCTAAATAGGCCATATATGTTTTCTAAGTTTCTTTAGATTACACTACGGTCATAATGCCTGCATTTGCTTATGTTAGCATTTTCACTTGCTATACAAGAAAAATTTGCCAGGATAGAAAAAGAAAAAAAAGCACATTTGATTAGTGTCTAATCAATTTGAATTTCTCTAGGAAGTTGGCTGCTTCTTTCTCCCTCTGCCTCCACAAAAGTAGTAGGGGTATAATGGGGAAAGCAATTGCAAATTCCCTTGTTGCTGCTGGTTTTGTGCAAACATATATGCAGGACATCAGCACTTTCAGATGCTTTATAAAGATAAAAGACAAAGGCCTAGATGGGAAGAAATTATGATTTGCATTAAATAGGTGGTGAGCCAATTCTTCTCGCAGTTACACTATTATAAATCCTGCACATTTCATTGTCAGAATGAGATCATGATTTGTCTTGGAGGAAATGAGGACTAGTGAAAAGGAAGGGGACTGAGAAGGCGCAGGAAAAGATACAACAGATAAGAAAACGTGAAATAAATTATCTAGTGTAGAATTAAAAGAAAAACTGTTTTGTTCTTAATGAGTTCAAAAAGAGTGGAAAAACACAGGCTGAAACTTGTGATCCTGTAATTTGATCCTGTGTTCACTGACCTTGTGAGAAGTTATCAATCAATTTTAATGATAACATCATACTTCTCAGGAAAATAACACTATCCGACTTTAAACTGCAATAGCTGCTGCAAAAATAAAGGACTCTGGCTTGACTTCACACTAGGACAACTTGACTCTATAGCCCTTGCTTTCACTGGTACCCAAGGGGATTATGTTTGCAGGCTGGGATCTTTCACCTCTTCACACATAACCATAGGCACCTCATACATACCGTTGGGAAAGGAAAGAGAGGCTCAACTACCCTTTTATTCCTTCCTTCCTCAGGGAAGTCACAGGCCACAGTAATCAATTAACAAGGTYAGTATAATAAGCAAGGTCAAATGGTTTCATTCCCTGTGGCTACTAATCTGAGTTACTGAAATCCTGGATCAGCTTTTTGTGTGGAAGATCCTGTATTTCCGTTTAGCAAAGAGACAAACTCCTAATTCCTTTTTTTTCCCTTCCTCTTTCCGTCTCCCCTCCCCTTTTCCTGCCTATTTTGTATTTCCCTCCCCTTGTTACTGCACTGACATAAATTACTACACCCAGAGCACTCAGAATCAGGCCCTGTTTTGTGCCACAAACGTGCAAGAAAAATATGGTAACAAAATAAAATAACTGGACCACAGATATTTAGAATAATTTTATCTCTTTTCTATTCCTTACCTTTTTCATCTCAAACCATGAAAGATTACCTGAAATATCAGTTAAGCAGGGAAATATCCTAGTAAATGAGCATGCAAGTATGTGCCCAGTAAATTATTTGATTAAACAGGAAGCTAGAATCCTATAGATATCCACAAATAAAGCCCCAAATCTAAATGACTCTATCGTTAGCTCATTTGTAAACTGTTCCAGATGTAAGATTTTGGCAGCTTTCCAGTAGGCTGGCTGCAGTCTGAGCTCTCCTGCATCCGCAGTGAGAACTGCAATGCCTGACTCTTGAAGGAAAAGCTCCACAAGGCTGACGACAAATTATATAAAGTAACAACCTTCCTGGTGCAGAGAATTTCAGACAGAGCCCTGGGCAAAGAATGCCCCTTTTCCTGGGGCCAGGCGACAGCCGTTTCGCGCTGGATGTGTGATCGATCTGCATTATGAATCACCCAGTGAAAGCCCCTCTGAAAAGATCATTCAGTGACCATATCAGGGACTCCACTGCTAGAGCCTTGGATGTTATCTGGAAAAATACAAGAGACAGACGACTGGCAGGTGAGAAGGAGGTTAAATAAGCATATTTTAAGATTGGGTATGGGGACCATAATCAATAAYGGTGATTAGCAGTATTGTTTGCATAATATAGCAGTGTTACCTCTTAAGTGTTTCTCTGGTATTTTGTTTCTGTGTCATGTTACTTTGGTGCTACGCCTGCAGTGGGGCTGCGTAGGTTTTGCTAAGTACATGAGAGAAAAATAAATTAAGGAAACGGAACAGTGAATTTTGCTCTGAAATTGTGGTGCAAACTGCTCACACTGAAGTGTGCTGAAGCATTTTATTTTGCTGTAAAGTGAGCCCCTGTGCTTTACTGCTGGGATGTGCTTCAGTGAAGTTGCGTTACGGAGTGTTTTGCAGCCAGGGAGTGTGTCAGTTGGAATAGCTGGGCTGTGTGCTGAACGATTGCTGGTATTTCCTCTGGCAGGGATTTCACTGCTCTGAGCTCCAAGTGAGTGTCAGGTATGCCAGAGCTAGACTTCTGAGATATAAATTAAGAACAACTATATGGTTACAGTTCACAATTCTATTTTGATTTGCAAAGCCTCAAAACCTGAGGCAAACCATAGTAGAGGGCTAGAGGAAGAGATATTTTATTGTTCTTTTTTTCCCTCTTCTCTTATGGTCTGCCTATTAGMCTGAATGCTTCTTGTTCACACTTTTGGGTTGTCGTTTTTGTTATGGTGGCATTTAGTGGTTTCAGAAAAGGCAGCAGAAATGCACACTGGGCGTGACGTGCCAGAGAGTTTGGTTTGTTTGTATACTTACTCTGGGGGTGGTTTATCCTGGAGGGAGGGAAGGAGGGAGGAGAAATGTGCATCATGATAAGATCGAGGATGAGATGACCAAGAGACAGACCTTATGGCCCACTAATGTAAACTGAACTTTTACATCATTTTCCTGCACTTATCTTTTGGAGAAATATGAGCAGCTAAGTAATGTAAGACATTTGTGATGGTGCACTGATTCCAAAACGGATTACATCAGGTAATTAGGCAGTGAGTGACCCTGGCCGGTAAAGAAAAACAGCTTTAAATTGAATGTCTGTATTAGAATCTTGAGGAAAACAGTATAAGGATTTATTTTTTTTTTCTTTTTTAAGTCTTCCCCTAGCGCTCTTACAGTAAGTTACATGGTGTTATAAGGAATAATTTACAGCCATGAAAGTTATTAATATAGTAGCAGAGATAGCAATGTGCTCGAAATCAGAGCAGCTTATAAAATCCGTGTTCTGTCCACTGTGATAGTATCTGGGCAAATCTGGTGGCTGTTCGCACAGATAGCAAAGGACAGTGAGTGTCCTGGACAGACCTCAGCTTTACCACTGCTTTACAGTARGGCCTCTTGGACCCACGTCACTGGAGGTGGGTCGTGACATTCACTTCAGGGCTCTGCAGTTAAGACACAAACTTGCCCATGTTGTAGAAATGCTGGACACTAACCTCTTTCCCATGACGACCTGAACTGGGTAGATAGTCTGTTTCATGTCTCAAAGGTGTATTAGAGTAGGAAAACTGGACATTTTTGGTAGCTTAAAGGAGCAGCAGTCCTGTCTCAGAGCAACTGTTGCAACACTGCTGAAACTCCATTGGAAGGGGCAGTGAGAGGAAAGAAAGTGTGAATAAGACAAGCATGGATCTACAGATCTACAGAAGGGAGGCTGGTGGGGCCAAGTGGACCTCTGTTTAATCTGTGTGCTGCCTGGTCAGCTGGACACTTGTTTACCCTGGAATTAGTTTCCATTCCACCTGTTAGAGATGTTTATGTGAATGCCTTGAAGTAAGCTTCTTAATTTATAGTTAAATTCAGAATGGCATTCACATCAACAGTCTCCAAGAATCTCTGACCTGCTTCCAAATAAGAGAACTACCAACTGTCTTCTATGAAATTGTTTTCCTCTCACCAGTTCACATAGAAAAGCATATAATGATATGTAATTTGTGCATTCTGTATGTGAGTTACATATGAAAATATATGGGTTTTTATCAGGATATAAAAAGGCCTTGATAAATACATATATTTAACCTTGCATATGATTGTCAAATATTTGGGGGATAGACAACTGCTAATTATATTTCTTGAGACTCTGTCACATTCCTAGAAATGAGGAGTGAACATGAACCCTGTAGCCTCTTTAACTGCGCTGATAAAGGCCGGCATGTTTTTATTCTGCTTGGCAGATGGTTATGAGCYGTCACAGGTTTTATCAATACAAGGCTTAGATGTTAGAGGACCCTTAAAAGCAGTGACAGTTCCATTTTCCAGACTGTGCTGGTGACGTAGTTGTTGTCAGTC
Organism: Rhea americana; assembly: GCF_003343005.1. Lineage (NCBI taxonomy): Eukaryota > Metazoa > Chordata > Aves > Rheiformes > Rheidae > Rhea > Rhea americana. The sequence continues at coordinate 278,093 of NW_028186978.1, forward strand.
TGCTAACATATTTGGGCTGCTCTCAGTCAGAAAGCCATTTAATYGTCAGGCTGAACCCCAGTAAGCGGTGCGGTGTGCCATGGATGACAGGTAGGAGGCTGTATTCCTGAAAAGGTTTCATAGATCAACACAGATTCGAGAAGAGAAACAAAGCATCAACAAACCATGTCACTGCCTCCAGAATATCAGCAGTTGAAACTGCCAATGCCTAGAAATTACAAAGACAGGTCATGCCACTGAAATGAGAGATTCGCTTGCATCGGCAATTTGCGTTATTGGGACGCACCTTTAAGAAAGCACGTGATATGCGGAGACAAAAGAAGAAAATGTGAACTATGCATTTCTTTATGGCATACACAAGAAAAAATAATTCGAACAATGTTTTGCCTAGAAAAGTGTTAGCCTGTGTACAGGGATAGCAAATMGTGCAGTGCAATCTGATACGATCATCCAGCAGGCAGTAATGTCTGCCTCCTATTAGCGGAATACCCTGGGAAAATACCATGGCAAATTATTTTCCAGAATGTCTTTGCGCTAGATCATGTGATCTTAATGACACAGAAGAAAGACAGCATTCTGCATGGACCACCAGTGTCAACAGTTTTAAAGGTACTAAAAAAATCTCACGGAACTAAAGAACTACGCTTAAAGGAGGCTGCGTTTTGAGCCAGAGCAATCAGGGGATGAAAATGAGCATGGACTGTCCTCGCGGCTCATCTCGGCTCGCGATGCTGCCCCGGCCGYGGGCAGAAATGCAGAAGGGCAAGACGGGCGTCCTCCCTCCCTGTCCCGTCCGAGCGCTCGCGCGGGGGCTGCCGATCTGCGCGCGTGGCCGCACCACGTGGCAGCGCAGCCCGTGGTTCGGGCAGCCGTGGCCAGGCTCGCTTGTGTAAAGATGAGAACGTGCCGCAGGCGCGCGGCGTGCAAAGTACTTTTCCTGAGGAGCAGCGAGTTGCAGTTCAGCATGGTCGTACCGTGGCCGGGCTGCTCTGATGGCAGCGTGGCTCATGATTTTTCCACTCAGTGCCTCTTCCTTTTCGTAGTTTACACAGAAAAGGAAATCTAGACGCGTGTTTATAGTCGTGTCTGGTGATCTTAAAATGTGGAAAATGAATCACTAAATAAATCACTAAACACAATGGAAGCATTTTCAATTGCTGGGACATCAAATATGTCCAGTAGAGCTGGAATATAATTTGGGGCAATGGAATGAACAGCAAAGAATAAAAGGACAGAATGAGACACGAGTTGCCAGGTTCTCTAAATGAGTGATTCAAAAATTATAATTTTTCCTGTGACTACATTCATGGGAAACAAAAACATTTCCCTGGGAATTCCAAAAGCAGTTGATTCCCCTTGCTGATGTCAAACCACATCCTCAGCTGAGAAAGGAAGCGTTTTTGGCCTCCTTTGGCAGACGGACCTACCCAAATGCAACYGGGGTTTTATGCATGAGGGCAGCAGCCTGCTGCAGGTTTTTGCAGAGTGCACTAGCAGCACTCGCAGCTCCAAAACRTACATCTCCACAAAACACTGGATAGATTTCCATTTGGGCTCATGTGTGACGGACTGCAGATGGCACAGAGTAGCACTGATCCGCACGGTACTGACACCCATTGTGGCCCCATGTGACATGACTACAAGATCCCTTTTTTCCTCATTTTCACCAGCATTTTCAGAAAACACAGTCCAGCACCCAGTGCAACAGACTATTCATACACTTCTTTTTAAAATTAACTTATTTTTCAAGGAAGAGAAGACCAGATTGTCTTCTGAAATATCTGGTACTGTAGACAAAAAAAAAAAGGGGGGGGGGTGTATTGATCCACTAGGATGTTGTGAATTACTGCCGGTTTTGCTGCACTGACTCAGTCAATGAAAGTCCTGAAGAAAACAGTTCTTGTTATTTTAAAAAATAAAACCTTAACTTCTCTATTTGTAACTATATTTATCATTTCTTTACTTACCTACCGTTTATCATTTTTATTATATCAATTTTTTCTTAATTAAAAGTTCATTAAAAGCTCACAGCATTTCCTTCAGCACAGAATTCATTTGATTTTGAACCTTTTAGTTCACTGGAAATTTTTCATTTTAGATAAAATGGCCCTTTTTGTTTGTTTGTTTGTTTTGTGTTGTTTAACTTTCAGTGAGGTGAAAAATCACTCATTTGCAGAAATCTGCAAATCATTGACCACTTTTCATTATGCCTACTTAATACTCTTTGAATCATCTGGAAGGGTTATGTATGTCCTTACAAGTTACTGCTAAAGATGTAGAATAATCTTGAGGCACAGAGAAAACTCTAGGACTGCAAAAAGAGTAATTCCATCGAGCAATTATTCTCCACATAGATTTCTTTCAGGAGACTTGTCAGTCAGTTTTTATCTACTTTTCATGCTTTTAATAAAGGCTGGGTTAATTTCAAACCTGTTCATGAAGATTTTGTCTGCAGATTCTTTTGGCTAGACCTATTGTCCTTTAAATTCATGTTGATTAGTCAGAATTATATCAAGATTTATTTTTTTCTTACAATTTGCCATATCCAACTTTGCATGACTCTGTCTAGGATCAGTGGGATCATGTGAGACATCCTAGTTACTCTTGCTGGTGGCTGATTTGTTCTCCATTATCAACATCTCTGTATTTCCATTTGTTTATACCTGCTGTTTTCACTTAACTATGATGCCTTAAAATGTGCCTTTTTATGGATTGCAAGATATGTGAGTGTAGGACTTCCTCATTCTTAAAAAATACCCAGCTATGACTTATACTTGTAGGTATATATATGTGTGTGTACATATACACATCCATACATGTTTCCTTAATTTTCATCCTTGGGAAATTATTAAAACTCCGGTTCAAGGTAAAGTTTTTGTAGTAAGTTTTGCATATCCCTGAAACCTATAGCCATGCAGGAGAGATATTACTGCYGTAAGTGTTTGCTGTGTTCCGAGTTTGGAGAACTGTCAGCGACTATAAGTGAAATAATGTTTTATAAAATATCTATGCAGTGGATACATTGCAAAACCTGAGACCACATGATATACAGCCTTGTATTTGTCCCTGTTCAACTGTATCAGCATTTTCAGGAAATGACTCCTAATTTGGGGTCAACTTGGTGCTTTATTCAAGCTATCATATATTTAAACAAATTTTTAGTATTTAAATTATTAAATATATATAGAGGCAACAGGCACAAACTGAAACACAAGAAATTCTGCCTGAATATGAGGGGGAATTTCATCCCTGTGAGAGCGACAGAGCACTGGACCAGGTTGCCCAGAGAGGTTGTGGAATCTCCTTCTCTGGAGATCTTCAAGGCCTGCCTGGACGCAACCCTGTCTAACGTGCTCTAGGTGACCCTGCTGGAACAGGGGAGTTGGACTAGATGATCTCCAGAGGTCCCTTCCAACCTCAGTCATTCTGTGATACTACGATATATTAACTGTATTTTATATATAGTTAACTAGAAACCTAATTTTTAAAAAATACAGTATTTTCATATAGCTACATTCTCATCAAATAGAGAATGTTTATTGGTTTGATATGTTTTTGTGAATAGAGTATGATTTATGGAAAACTAACAGCAAGACAATACACAACTATTTCATAACARAAGAAGCAGTTTTTATAAAAAGGCAGGCATAGCATATACAGGGCAAAATGTAGTAATAATTTATTTAGGTTGAATGGTTATAAACTCTTTATCAGGTTAAAATTTCCTCCCTTTACCAGTCCTCAAAAGCTTTGTTGTTTATCCGTGGAATTGGAAAACAAACTTGCAGTATGAACAGCTGTTGGAGAAAATATTAATTTTGATGATGTGAGTCKTCTTTTAAATTTTGACATTAAAAATAATCTGAAATGAATCTCTGTCCACTTACCRCTCTACTTACAGTTCATACGTACCACATATCTGTCAGTTTTTGAAAACATTGCCACGCTCTATTTCAAATAAGATCAATAAAATAAACTTTTTTTTAATGGCACTGATGTTTTTTATTGTGATGTGAGTGGAGTTTTTTAAAGCAAAATCCTTCGGTCAAAATCCTCATTCAGAATGGCATTTGGAATTAAATGTGTTGTCAGGTACTTATTCCCTGTTGTATTTTTTAATTTGTCACTCTGTAGATAAAAACCAAGAGGAGTGTTAGGAAGATCCCAGCAGCTTTTAGCGTGGTTCTGGTGCTGCTGCTGCGCAGCCGCGGGCACGTCCGATTCCCAGTGCCCGTGCGCTTCGAGCCTGCGCTCCGGTACCCGGGGAGGTTGGAGCGTTCCCCGGGAAGGGCGCAGGCTCTGCCACCGCAGGTATTTGCAAGGGGTGTTTTCGTATGGCAGAACTAAATTCCAGTGCTGGTGGGCTGGACAATCATAAAGTTTAATTTATGACTTCCACGTTTTCCTCCGTCGGTGAGATTTGAAATGTCTCTGTCCCGGGGTTCCGCTGCCGGTTCTGTAACCCGAACACGGCAATGGTCCCGCTTCGTCCAGGCTCACGGGGAGAAGTACACAGTATGCTGAGCACGTTTTAAGTGTGGTTGCTACAAAATCCTCATGCATTCAGTTTACAACAGCTGGAAGGGATTATGGAAATACACCCTTTTTTCRGCATTCTGTTTTTCCACAGTCATTTTAGCCAATTCTAGCATTGAGTCAAACAGCCAGCGGCCCCGTGGCCTGCCCTGTTCCTGAGATTTTAGGGATGTGTCTGGGAGGAATTCGGTCCCCAGGACGCTTCAGCAATTAGGAAGTTTTAGAAATCCCTTTGCTGCTTTCCGAGGGGCTCCAAAGTGTTTCTCCGTAAGCAGGGGCCACAGAGGCAGGCAGCAGAGCCAGGGCAGCCCGTGAAACGAGGCCGAGAGGAGCGGGGCAGCGGCGTCCCTCGCTGCGCAGAGAATGAGCGCCCAAATAGGAAAAATGTCACTGTTCCGACAGGCGGCCTTGCACACGAGAAGAAAGGAAAAGCAGTACACCTGGCAACCACCTGTTAGGAAACCAGCCTCATCGTTTATACCTTTCAGCATCCAAGGCCCRTATGCGGCATATGCTGTCAGACGGGAATTAAAAATGAGTGGGAAAGATGAAAATTACAGTTTGTTCTCCTTGGGCCCAGGTTCATAATTCATCATTGTGGATATTTTTAAACTCTAGTATTAAACAGTGGATGCCGCAAGATGAGCATTTAGTCTCGCTGGAAGTCTCTGCTTGCGATAGACGTCCGCGAGGCCGCCTGTTCCCTCGTGCTCCTTGAGCGCTTGTCTGCACTTCTCGCGAGCTGGGGCTGCTGGTTCCCAGAGCCGGCTCCCAGCACAGTGTGTGCTTTCGGCAGTGACTGGGCATTTCACACGTCTGAAAGACCATTACATATCTGAAACGTTCCTCAGAACTGCTGAGAGCGCTGAACTGCTCTGCATCCGATTGTTTGGAAGAGCCTTGCTCRAAAAAAATTACAACTGCTACAATTTTGCTAACATCTGGACAGCTTCCTTACGTCAGAGGTGGATGATGAGATCCAGATGTTTTGACTTACTGATGTTTTCATTAACTTCTTAGCAGTTTTGCCTTTGTTTTGTTTACCAACTGCAACTTCTTAACTCCAGCTCACATATGTGAACGTTASTGGGGAGAGCAGGGAGAAGAGCTAGGAAGGAGAGAGCAGTCAGAGAAATGAAATTGGTGTTTGGCTTAGACCCAAGATAACTGATTTCTCTTATTACTGTATGCTGTTCCAGCTTTGGGAAGGTCAGTCCTAGATAGGAAAGGTATCACTGAGTTGCTATTTTCAGTAAAAACGAGCTATGTGATTTGCTAATTTTGTTCTAATTTAGCAGTAAACATGTTAAGCTACAAAGAAAACAGGAAATACAGGACATACATACAATAATATTAATTGCAGCCTTCTGAGCTCTGTATTGGCAGTCACACCTAAACTTAATTACTGTATAGAGAATATTTATTACTCCTAAGGAATGCCACGATTGTAGCAGACACAGGAGGGAGCCCAGCTGCACTATAGGTTTCATATTAAGATCTGCATGCAATAAGCAGAATACAAATTCAATAGCAGAATACAAAAAAAAAAAAAAAAAAAAAAAAAAAAAAAGCAGATCCAACAAGCTGTCTGATGTCTCTGTTTTATGTAAATGATTTACATATTTGTTAATTTTATGACAGAATTCCAATTATAAGAATTTGAACAATTTCTAAAGGTTAGCTCCACCAGCCTTTTCTCACTGAAAATGGAATTAATGCTAACAGAACAGATTATCTTACAATGCACATCTCATTAAGAGACTGAGATTTTCAGAACTGTGTCTAAATTTGCATTTCATATAGTGTGTGTGTGTGTGTGTACRTGAGAGAGAGGGACATCAAAGCACTTATTGATGCTGTTATTCACTGAGTATTGCAGCATGCTTAGCACTGGGTAAGAAACTTGAGATCAAGAAAGCTGTATTCGGAAGGGATCATAGTCTGCAACATAATTAATGTCAGCACTCCATAGGAAGAGATGAATTCATATGCCATATTAATATCTTTATTATATGCAAAAAAATATTTAGTAGTCACTCAGAGCACCAAAGGCAAAGAATTTATCAACCTGCCAAGTTCCCTCCACAGTGCCAAGTTTATGAACTTGCAGGAGCTCATAGAGGGCTGGGACCCCCTGAACTGGGGAAAAGAGAAATGGGAGGGGGACCAAGGAAAGAAGAAATGGACCAAATTCTCCTTATACAAGAAGTATCTTATGTAACAGAAGTTGCTTATTGATATCAGTATTTTCAGACTATAAAAGGGTCAGTTAGCAGTAGAGTTTACTTATGAAGTATAGATGTTTGTCCCAGTGTGTTTGATATACATATATCCAGGATAACATAGAAAGATCTAATAAAAAGTAATGGAGGAATGTTTAGTCAGATTCTGCTTGGGATGAGCAAATCAAACATACAAATATGGATGAGAGTTTTGTCCATACTAAGGGAACCTACTTAGTAAAAAGCCTCTTGGTGAAAAGGCGTATGGACAAAGGAAAATCTGTTTTTCTCATGTGCTTTGGGGTTTTATATTTTAGTACTTTGTTGTCAAGCTTCACTTCTCAAAAGAGGTGAGAGAGAACCAACACCCRGGTTCTTCTATCTGTATGTTCAGTTGTAGCTAATTGCCTTTCTGTCTGTTGGTGCTCCAAGAGGCTTTTAGTCACTATCAGTGCTTTAAGAAGCTCATCTTAAAAACATAGCAGYGTCCTTTAAAATTTCTGCTATGTTATTCTTACTACTTGATGGTCTAAAGTTGTATTTTGGCAGCCATCCTAACATAGCATAGTATCTGCCACCTGAGCTGAAATAACAACTGGACTGCTCTAGTGAGCCACAAATGAGAAGACTTCAGCATGTGCCTTTGCCTGTTCTTGCCAGTCAYGGCAAAAAATCTCCAGGCACTGAACTGGTTCTGGCCCGTAAGACTGGGGAAACATTCATTACCACCAGGGAAATGTTCAAATAGTCATTCARTCCATTAATCTGATTATCCTGAAGGCAATTGAATCCTTGAAAAGTATAAAAGCAAGTTTCACTTTGAAAAGCTAGATAGTTAGCAGTTTTGTTTGGCYGTGAGTTTTGTATAACGTCTTTTCCATGCTTGTGCTGTGCTCTCTCATTTGGACATCTTTGCAGCCAGCGTTCAGAGCTGAGAGGACTGAGAYATAGATGTCAAGTGGTCCAGAAGGCTGTGAAGTGAAGCCTGGCCTTGGTCTTTGTTTTCTCTCCCTATCTGTCATTTGTCAAACATGTACACAGCCTCTTGGTTTGTTGTGTTTGCCTTGATATACTAGCTCTAACCATGCCTCTTTCTGTTCATCCTGAACCCTTTCATTAACAGATGACAAAAACATGTGAGATTCATCTGCCATGATGTTTCTGCTGATCAGTAGTTTAGCAAATATTTACATTTTTTGTTGAACCTGACACAGAGCTGAACTTAAGTGGGCACTGCAGTTGTATATCACACATGCATGTACTAACATGATTGGATTTACTTTAACATGAAGTTTTTCAGTGCAAATGAAAACATTGTCTTTCTTGAGCGTCCTGGTAAGGAGAGGTTTGTTTCATTCTCAGCAGGATTGTTAAAGAGGGAGATCAGTAATTTGGAGGGAGAAGAAAAATTTTGAATGATTCTGGACAGAAATGAAGAGTTCAGACTCAAATGAAACTTAAGTTTCAAAGGGAAGCAAAGAAACCTTGGATGTAAATTGTGAGGACAGTTGCATTAAACTGGCAGAACACTGATTTTGTCTCCTGCTGCTTTTCACTGATCATGGAGCAACAGAGTCATGCAGCTGGTCCAAAGAAGCAAATTTCTCATCTTAACAGGAGCCAGTGCTGCCCCAGAATCACTCCTTCAGCAGAACCAGTAGAAACTAGATTGCAATCAAGCATTTCTGTTGATGAATTTGTTTTGCTGCTCTAAGAATTTGCTGAATGAACATACTCACAATTCCAGCTATTTAATGTTAAAGTGCTGACAATAATCTTCTGCACACCTCATGTTTTCCAAACTTAAGAACCTAATGAGACTTACACTATTGATTAAAATCCTGACATTCCATCTGGTAGCCAGATTTTTTTTCTTTCACTTGTATGGAAAAAGAAAACAAAGAGGATGTTCCTGTGTGATTTTAATAAATTAGTATATACAAAACACACATATACAAATATATGTGCAACCCCTGCTATGTTGATTGGCCTTGTGCTTTTCTTTAGTGGAGTAAAGTAGAAATATTCTTAAACAAGAAGAACCTTGTAGTTGAAATTTTTAAGGTTCTCTACTTCCATTCTATCTTACCTCTAAATCTAATCTTGGTGTCAATTCTGAGGGCCATGAGGGCTTTAGTGGTGGATTGTGAGTTGGTCTTTTTACATCTCAGATCATATTGGTAACCATGGTTCCCTTTCTAAGGTCAAAAAGACTGTTGTGATCAGCAAGTCTAACTTTCTGCACATGCCATAAAATCTCACCCAATAACTAAAGTATTTGTCTATACTGTTGCAMATTATTTGAGATATATGATTCTAATTTAAATAGTTTATATAATAAATAATCCATCTCTAAGTATTCCAATGTAGATGCCTCTGTCATGTAAGCAAGTAGCCAGAAGATCTTATAAGGAATATTATCTTATTTCATGGATACCACTTTCTAAATCTTCACACACTAGTAATAGCTTCTGTAATTTGATTTCTTTGAATYTTTTGTTCATTGCAAGATAAAGTTATCTATGGTCCATTAGGACTCTCAAGCAAGCACTCAGATACTTCACTTCAAGCAAGAGGGAAAATGACTGCACAAATATTTATCACTGGCATCATCACAAGTATTGTAGAAACACAGACTCTTTGGCTTATTTCCCAGCCATGGAAGCTTTTAGGAGAGCTTCAGGYCACTTTTCAAACTGATTTTGTTCTTTAAAAGTACTTGGTAAAATCCGTTCTATTTCATATGGGCATATGTTGTCACCTGCGGGCTGTAAGGGTCTGGCTTGCAATCTGACGTAGTAAAATATGAAGCATCTTCTCTTTGTCTGATTATAAAAGAAACCTTCTTCTGTACCTATAAGAAGTGTAGAAACATGGTAAGTATATACATGGTTATGTTTCATGGTATATTAACCTTACTGAAGTTGGCCAGCATATTTCTATGGTATTATCTCTTGAAGATTTTTTGCTTCAACTGGCCAAATACATAGAATTCAAATAGTTGAAAGAACAGATACTCAGTGAAAATGGAAAAAAAAAATGGAAGATGAGAAATGAAACATCTCAATTTGTTGATTGATATTGTTAAGCTATTCTATGATCTTGGGAAAATTTTGTAGGTATCTTGTTACTGCTTCAAGTACAATAGGCTATTTTATAAAGATGAACTCAAATGGAAATACTTTTTGATTGCAAAGAACTTATATAGCCTATGTCTTACTACAAGCAAGGAATTTTGCTGTTGTGAACGCAAAAATACATTTGCTAAGGAAAGAATGTAGTCCAACAGAAAAATATGAACAATATGAAGATAGGTATTTTGATCAGATTTTAAAACTCAATGAAAAGATAGCTGACATTTTTCAATTGGTGTGCTTACCCTTAGACACAGTTTAGCAAGCCTACGTAGCAAGTTTGTAACTTGTACCCTTGCACTTAACTGCCATTAGAGAGTTTATGGGTGACTATAAAATCCAATTCCTTTCCTATTATCCCATTATCTAAAATCTTATATTGTTCCCACTATCATCCCATCAGAYCTATGTTTCTAAGAACAGAAATAATGACAATTTCCTCTCTGTGTTTTTTTCCTCAAAATGTGAAAAGAAAAAATGATTACCAAAAAGTTTGTTTTCCTTCTTTTAAAAGTCCTTGTTCTCCTTCTGTATCTTGATTAGTAGTATTTATAATAATCCTTTTGCTCATAAGACATCTTATATTGTAATGTCACWAGGGTTAGGATCCTCAGCCAACTCATTTGAAAGTTGAAACCAGTAGTTTCTGATCCCTGTACCCACCACTGCTTTTAATAAGATCTAGTGAAGCTGTTAGGAATTAAAGGTCATTACAGCTTTGTGTATATTTGGGCTATTTGGCAAAATTAGCTTGCCATGGTGGCCTGATGGGTAGCGATGACCACATCTGGTTCCATTTCTTTGGAGCTACCACAGCAAGATGTAATTTCAAACATGAGGTTTCAGTATCCACCACCTGGGGAAATCTCCACAGGGATTTAACTCTTCTCTGCCCCCTGTATTTAAGATCATTCACTCCAGCGCTCCCTTTGTCCTCAGGGCATCGCACCATTTCAGTCCTGTCGGTTCAGTTTTCTGCCAGGGGCCAGTTCACAATATCAGACTACAAAATTTTCAGGCCAAGGATTGGCAGCAACCATGTTTTTGTGCAGTGCCTGCAACAAGTGCTGAGCACCCCCTAACTAATACTGTTCAGTAACATATAGCAACAGAGCTGTAGATGTAGTTTTATTTGAGGGGAGAGGGCTCATAGCAGTAAGAAAAATGATATTTTTTTCTGGGCGGGAAAAATCTTTCATATTGTGCAGTGAATTGCAAACAAGAGATCAGAATTAGACCAGAAGGAAAATCTATCTCAAAAAAAAAAACAGTATTTAAAGAAATTAGCTAAATAAAAATGTTAGAAAAAAAAGGACTATTATACATTATATTTGTATGCTATTGCATTTTAAACACTGTATAATTAAAAATGTCAACTCTTACAAGATAATGGACATAGTAAAAAAAAAAACTCTTGCAGGAAATCCAGCAGAACTGTATTTGCAAAATTCAAGCTGTTAATTCCATCGGCAATCTCTTATTGTGCATAAAAAGCCCTCTGACTCCTCAGGAGGTATGCAAAAAAGATGGTGCTTCAGCAGAGAGGCACCCACCACAGCCAGGTAAAGAAAGCCAGAATAAGTTGTGAGAGTTTTTTTCGCTATGAAAAAGAAGAAATTGAAATAAAATTCCTGCACCGAAACTGGCTTTCATCTGCCTGGCTAAGACATGCTCTGTAATTCATCTGAAACTTTTCAGAAAATTTCTGATGAAACATTTGTAACTTCTCAAAAAAAAAAAAAAAAATCAGTTCTGTCATTCTGAAACAAGGGTTTCTGACCAGAACAAATAATGCAGTATACTGCAACCAGCTTCTAATCAGAAAAGAATTCTACTTTTTTTCTGTTTTTAATGTCAAATTAATTTATTGCATGAATTTGTTACATCAAAAGGCCTAATATTTTATATCATCATAGATATAAAAGCACCTAATTAAGATGGACTACAAGGAAACCTTTGAGGTGCTAGAACAGTGCTTCCTGGAGAAAGGAGAATTATTGCCTGGAATTAGTGAATGAGGATTCTAATAAAAGTAGGAAATAGGCTTAGAATAACCTTTCCGTGAGCAAAACATCAATTTCAATCAAATGTAAATTTTCTTTAACTAAGAGAATATTAGCAATATTAATTCAGAGTTGAACTGAGACTTGGAACACCAAGCATTCTAATACATCATATTAGATACTGCAGAGAAGTCCTGCTCCAAAATACTTTATCCTTTTTTCACACACTCAGTCTGGAGCTCGCTATAAACCATATTGACTAACCTGGAGTTTTCATCGAAGAGAACAGTATTAACTTTAATGGAGTTGCTCCAAATTTTCCGTAGCAAAATGATAACCACCCTAGAAAAAGTCAAATTTTACTTGTCTCTTTTTCAAGATTTACATAGGAAAGCTTTTCACGTTTGAAGTTCCATGTGTATTTCTGCTACCATTCCAGTACTCTACATAATGTGCACAGCAATAAGTCTTTGAAATGCAGCTGTCAACAGAAAGGCAAAGAAGAAAAATGTGCACATCCAGCAGTTTTGACCTTCTACAGCTAACTTAAAACTGCCCTTTCTGATGAGTGTTACTTGCAAAAGCCGTACTGCTCACATAGGGCAGCAGGACCTCCCTTCTGAATGCTTTCCCTGCAACATGCTGGTGCAGCAATGTTATCTAGTAAAGATTCACCCAGCTCAGGTCAACATCCTGGTGAGATGTGCAGGGTCTGAGCACAACCTCGGCTCCAAAGAGCTTGCAGTCATGGATCGGGGCAGAGCTGCTTATCTGCAACTTCATTCTCAGTTAATGGCAGTTACACAAATTATTTCAGAAGAATTCGTGATGTGTATGATACATATATGTAGGATACAGGGTTTTTTTTCAAACTTCATTTTCAAAGATACTTAGTCCATTTAACAGTGTCTTGGTAATACTCTGCTCCTTTTAAGTCTCTTTAAATTCAGTGTGAAGAGACCCTAGTATAATCTTTAGAAACCATGCTTTTCTTTGTCCAAGGCAAGGATGAGTACTGGTGGCAGTGGCTGGAGAGGTCCACGTGCCACCAGAGCAGCCATTTCAAGAAGCAATTATAACCTCCACAAGCAGCTGCAGATCCCTCAGCTGGCAGTGATCCCACTTCAGCCTTCATTACTCCTCTCATGTGATGCCAGGCAAAGGATACTCTGGTCTTTTGACCTTCAAGTGGGAGGATGTAAAGGTAGAGATTTTTTCTGTACCAAAGTCAGCATGAGCAGAAAGGTTTGTCCCTGAATTTCTTAAATGCAAGTCAACGCACACACGCTCCGCTGGTTGTGAGCACACATGCAAATTTAACTACAGAAAGCAGTCTTGTGTGGCAAAAAAAAAAGCAGAGCAGTGTTCAAATTTTTTTTAATCAAAATGTAATTCTGTTATGCAGCAACACAGTAAGCTTCCAGGAAAAGTAAGATCTATGTCCTTTTGAGTTATGTAGTCCCTTTGCCATTTGTAGCTTAATTTGAACTGGAGGCATGCGTTAAATATTACAGTAGCGTTAAATAAATTATAATAAATTGAAATGTCGCTAAAAGTAAAAGAGAAAGGAATAAACTGCACTGAGACTTTTGTATTCAACAGACAGCTTTGTAAATAAAGGATGTAAATGCAAATTAAAGAGAGAAACTCAACATGGCATACTCAAGAATGCAAGGCACTTCAACAAAAGTGATTTAGAAAGACATGCAGTAGAGGAGAATGAGAGCTCACTAGTTAACTTTTTACTTTCAGTAAAGCCTTGTGAAATAACAATAAAACGGAGAATCTAAATAATCCAGTATTACAGCAACATCTAGTAAACTAGACAAACAGTAAATTAATCTTTTTTTACCTATGGTATGCCTGTTCACAGATTCTTAACAGCTGCTACAGTAAACAGCCGTCATGAGACAATAATCTTTAAAGCTATGCAAGCATCTTTTAAAATTTTAAGATTAGCAGGATTTAGACACTGACTCTTCAAAATGCATTTTTATGTACCTGTCAGAACTGTCATGAACATGAGACTCTTACCTGTGGTGAACTGTTAAATTCTTGTTAAATCACATAGACTGGTGACTAAATGCATGCAGCATGTAATACTGATCTCCTAGGTATAATAGGAGTAAATAGATCCCCCTTGATCTGTGCAAATAGGAGGTCATTAGTTTATTAAGCCATTTGGTCGGATTTGTATGAGTGATTCTAAGGATACCAGAAATGACATTCTCTGTGTGCACTTTTGTTTAATTTTCTGCAAAGTGATTCTGAAGAATTCTGGATCATTTTAAAGAATGACTTCTTCCTTCTACCATCTCAGTCCCTCACCTAAGCAAATACTAGCTCATCTAAAAATGCATTACCTGTATTCCTTCTCCCCATTCACATTCTTTAAATATCACCAAGCAGTTATATGAAGTATTTACAAATACATCCTATTTATTGGCAATAAGTGACATGAGTGTTTTATGGCTCAATATTTACAAGATTTCAAAGTGGTTTCTTAAGAGTGGTGCAATTTCCCTCCTGGTCTGGGTACATGAAATCAGTGAACCCAATAAACTAGAAAAGCCTCATTAATGGAAGCAACTGTCCTTTGTGAGCGAGCAGCAGAAGCCAGGGAGATCAAAGGTGCCCTGTTTCCTTTAGTAGTGTCTGTACATCTGTTTTCTTTAAATTGAAYGTGTGATTTAGCTTGCTGGTTGACAACAACAAAGCTCTTTGCTGTTATTGTTTTCCTAATACCTGCTGACTTCAGTTTTCAATTCGTCTTTTTCTAAGCATATTTAAGCTTTGTAACATGAAGTTACTGATCTGATTGATATAAGCTGTGCCTCAGCTTAACGGGGGTGTTGAGATGAGATGCTTCTTGTCTGCCTGTACTAGAAGTAAATCAGAAGTTTAGATGGCACATTGCTAGAGTTCAACTTTCGTTCAAAATAATACCAAAAGTTGAGCGGGGGGAGGCAGAAGGGGAAAATGGGATTGCCAATATATCCAGCTGCAAGCAAGCCAAGGACTGGGCCTGCTATTTTGACAGTAGATGTGCTTTCACTTTTGAAAAAGATAAATCGTAAAGAATGGCATAATCTTCATGTAGATTAAGAAAACCTAACTAAAATCATGATTTCATAAGATCCTCTTTAGCTGGGACAATTTGGAAAGCGAAGCTGAGTATTACTTTGCAAGAATCTCATTGATTTCCTTTGTTTGGAATCCAAGGGAACCAGTTTAGATAGTGAAATGTTTTCAAAACATAATGTTCTATAAAAATCATCTTTCAGTAGTGCTTTCTTTTAGTTTTTAGTATATAGAAAAAAAACTCCACCCTACCAAATTAAAACACTGCCTACCAAAAGCAATCTTTCTACACTTCCCTGTATATTTTTCTACAAAAGATTTTGCAGTACAAAAAGATTTTTTCCTCTAAATATGGCAAATTTGGCTTTACTCATTTGACTATGAGTATTCATGTAGGAACATACTATTTGCATTAAGATGTGTACCCAGATGCATAGAAAAGGGAGTTTTAAAAACCTAAGAAATTAACAGCATCTCATATAACTGGCTTTTTCATACAAACTAATACTAGATACAGCATTATCATGGGTATCAGTAAAAAAGAATAATAGCTAACAGATGCTTAATGGACATGAAGAGTTTTTGTCTCAGGACAAATTGTCCATATTCCATGAGCACAGACTGTCCCATGTAGTAAATGGGTAATTAGAAAATGTACTCTAACTACTTTATAGGTAAATCTCTTAGTCCTGAAAGTGGCCATATACATATGGCTCACCAGCCAAGTGCATGCCCATCTACACCGTAAGACTGCGGCTATTTGTGATGAACAGTAATTGTGAGGAACGGTGGCAGAAAATGGGAGATTGGCTAATCCAGTAAAGCACTTAGTGAAATGTTGTCGGAGATGCTTAATAACAGCAGTCCTCTAAATCCTCTCCCCAGCCCCATCTGGCCTGCAGAGCTGGAGAAGTTAATCAGATAAAATGAAAAATGCCACATATTTTTACACAATACTGCACATATGTGATTAATGATAGCGTTGAGTGTCTGATGTTGGCATGACCCACAGTCCACTTGAGTCCAGTCGATTTCTTACTCCTGCTTTGGCACACTGGTGATATAGTACTTACAGGCAAATGAAATATTGCAAATCCTTGAGTAAGCTCCACTGCAGGACCTTATGATGAGGCTTTTCAGTATACTTCACTCATTTCTGATGAATTCCAGTATTCACAAAAAAGATGCACAATTACTTCTGAGAATACAGGAGACATCTGAATAATCTGAGAAAAATAAATCTGTTATTGAACATGTCAAGAAACCTTTCTCTATGCAGGAAGGAAAACAGTTAATTTTAAATCTAGTGTTTCTATTTGCAACCTAACATATTTCTTCAGTTAAAGAGGATAAGCAGTGACTTTCAATACACTGTCTTGTTTCCTCTTGTTCACATCACTCCCCAAAGTGCTCTCCACCCTATGCTTGTTTGAGTGATACCTTTATTTATTCTCATTTATGAAGGTTAGGTCTCCAATTCAGTTACAGAGTACACAGTGCAAGTTAGCCAGTGCTTTATACCAATAGCAAATGTTATGTATCATGCTCAAAGTACTAACTGTGAGCAGTCTAGACGTAGCATAAACACTTATAAAAATGTTCAAGGAAAATGGGCATATGAAGAATATTCATTTATTTATTCAGCTTTAATTTATTCACATTTTCACTTCTTATTTGTTTAAAAGAGAAAACTGTATGACAGTTAGCCTAATACTAAGTTTGGATAACAGAGAGAAAGTGTGTATGTCAAGTTGAATTTTCCTTTAAAGATAGAAGTGACAGTTAAAGACCTTCCTAATGGCAAATTGTGTCTCCTAAAAACTTACTCTTCACAATATGAAGCGTGTTTTAAGGGTACAAGCAAGCCAGCCTAAATTTTGCAAGTTCTGGTTCTAACTGTACTTCATTTGGTGTCTCTTAATGAGTCCAAAAGGGGCTGGGCTGTGTGAATTTGAGTGAAGAATTTAGGGTAGCATTTTAAAAGTATTAGGCATATCCTAAAAATACATTTAAGCATGTTCTGCATGTAAAAGGCTACTCACAAACAGTGCAATAAAATTTGCATGCATAGTGTTGACAGATTCAAGCAGAGCCTAAAGGCATGAGATGAAGTGAACTTGCCATTTGTATGTTAAAAGTACATGCTTACCAATCTGTGTCATCCAGTAAAATGAGTAGTTTCTTTTCATTAATACCATGAGTATTATTTTAAATATTTAATATTTCTGTAACCTACTTTCTTTTCAAAACCGATCATTGACCTTTAAACTTAAAGGATGGTGCTAACAGATATTATGTCCTTAGAACAGACTAGTGAATAGCAAGCCATTACTGTTGTGAGGCTTTCGGTGTTGGTGGTTGTCACACAATTTAGGCTGCTAATCTCCATGACAGATTAGTGATCTGTGTTGGATAGCAACATCATCATAAATGAGAAAGTTGCAACTTATGACACCTCTGTTAGACTCAGTCTGTAACCTAGTAAATATTACCTTATGCGTCTTGTTATTCCAGATAAAAAGAGGGCTCCTTGCTCTTATTAGAGTAAGGCTTCCAAATGCCAATGCTGTTGAACTGACTTTGGTAGAGAAGTTCCTAGATCCACGCTGCTGAGCCACATGTGCAAAAAGAGGTATTCAGCTTTCTGGGCTGGCATCTGAGTATCGCTGGAAAGTAGCTTGCATTCTAGTACGGATACCTAGGCTGCAGCTTGGGAACCCTCATCTTAGGGACATTTTCCTTATGATTTTATGAGAACTGAAAAGCAAGTAAAGAATCTGAGGGGAATCCCAAGTCATACACTTATGAATGTTTTGGGGAAGGGATCACGAGAAAGTGTCAGTTTGTCAGTGCTGCTTATGCTCTTCTCTTCCCTTGATCTGGTGAACCTCAGRGTGTCCCTTGAGATCAATTCTTACAAGTTTTGCTGTATATATAAACCAAGTAAGGAGGATTTGTGATGGTTAAGAAAAGGAAAGATTTAATTGTTTCATTTAATACACTTTCAGGTATTACAGTACTTAACTCTTTACTCTGCCACACTGATGTCCAGAAGCTTAATACTTTCCTTGAACGAATGTGAATAACCAGACCTTTTAAAGTCTAAGCAACCAGAAAACTGTGATAGGCACCCATGATTTGTTACAAGGTACGTAGGTAGTTATATGGTGTGCACACAGGTCAGTACTTTCAGCTAGTCATTTCAACAGCTTTTGAGAAACTGCAGAGACCTAAAAGGACAGGGGATTTATCTGAGCTGTAGGAAATCCAAACTACTGATTGGACTTTTGAGAGCTGAGTTGTGATTGTACATACAGAATGCATGTAAATATGGTTTCATTCACTGTCTCTTTAACCACAGTTACTTTTCGCGCTTAGTGAAAATTGTTACCAGTATCTAGGACAGAGTGGATAACTGACAGTTCATTTGTCAATTTGAACCTTTGTTTTTCTTTGTAAAATATGCATGATAAAATGATTTTCTGAAGTATAAATATTTCTTGAAAATATTTCTTAGAAGTATTCACCAAGATTGGATCTCCCATATCTTGTTATTCAAAACTGAAAAAAAAGGTTTTCTTCTGTGCTAGGATGAGTGAGTGGCCATTGTGTTAGCATTCCTAATCGCCTATTTGCTAGTGCARTGTGGCTGATCAAGTGTCCCAGGCCTCTCTGGGAACTATTGTTCCAAGATAGTTTAGTTTAGGAATTGTTTTATATCTGTCAGTCCAATGTGATTTTGCTACRACCCATTCAGGGCTCCCAGCAAGGAAAGCTGTATATGCTGCCTTCTACTCATGTGCCAACCTAGACACCACCTGACACTACTGATTTTAAACATAGAAAGTTTCCACCCTTTCTCTAATGAAACACTTTGTGTGAAACTCTAYGCCACTTAAGTAAGTGGGAATTTTGCCAGGACTTGATCCTAGCTGTTTTCTGAGACTACCCATGAAAATGTGCTATGTCACATGACCTTCTTAACACAGTGTTAGGGTAGCCTATATCCTGCAGAAAGACATCTCCTGTAAACAAGATTTAGCAATCTTGGAGGGAATTTCCTGCTGTTGGTTGGATTGTTTTGAACACCGTTGACCTTGCTGCAGAATTCTATTCTAAGAGCGGCTATTCATCTCTGTCCTAAAATCACTTGCTTTGATGACAGTAACTGCTGGGGAGGTGGATAAGGAAATCTAGAGACACTCGTTCCAGTTGTGAGGCCTGCTGATAACCAGCCCAGACTATGCTCTGGCTAGTCTATACCAATTTAAACAGTGTTTGGAAGGAAATAGCTTCACTGAGGAAGGAAGCAAGGGAATGCGGAAAACAAACCAAAAAAATTCCAAGTATAGCATTAACCTATGACCACATCATGTTGCCATCATGCTGCCAATACTGCACAGCAAAAGACATGTCAAGAATGCCTCAGCTTGCACCCAAAAATATATTTYTAAATTGCACTGGCATTTGTAGAATTCTCAGACACTCTTCCAGTCTTTATTAAGCAGATGAATCTGCACCATTTGTTCCTGCTTTGCAAAGAATGTCACATTCCTTAACAAGAAAAAATATTCCATAAACTTGGGAGTATAATGGCTGATTCGTGGATAGGCTTTTTCTGAACATAAGGATGAGATTATGCACAAAAGCCAAAGCATAGGGAGCAAAACTGACTATATTATTTAATTTGCTTCATGTCTTCTAAGTCAAAAACTATTCTGGCTTTTTAATTTCTCCCTGTAAAAATATTATATTTATAAAAGAATTATATTTTTGTAGATTAACACAACTAATGAAAAGTAATTGTTTCTTGGGTTTCTTTGAATGGTCTGACTTCACATTCCCCAGGACGTAACAGAAAGTTGTTTTCATGAGTCAAATAGTTCACACTCCTCATAGTCTGAAGCCTTTCCAAAAAAGTAAGTAATGAGATCATGAGTATTTAGAGTAAAACAGAGACAGTTAAAAATTACTTCTTGACCATGCTGCATGAAGAGTATCTTCTCATAAGGGTTGATTTCTACAGACAGTCTCAATATTTCATGGGAAATYTTTGCATCTTCAGTCTGTTCTGCAGCATAGTATGTAGTGTGCGTTAACAGGCTATGTCATTCTCCTGAAGTAATGATCAGAAATGGTAAATAAAAGAAGTAGAGTCTCTCTAATGAGGATCAACCTTCCATCTAAAGTAAATATTCAATGCCATCATTTGATATTTCACAAAACTGGAAACGATCCCAAATGGTGTGCAAAATGCAGCTTAGATACTAGTTTGAAACTGATAGGATACAGCATGCAAGAAAAAGGGRAACAAGTAGCATTTGATATCTTTCTTAAAATGCTGAATGTTAAAAGTAAAGACAAAAGTATAAGAATAAAATAATATCTAGAAGATGAAGGAGAATATTCCATTATTGAAAGCAAGTATTTTGAATTTGTAATCTGGATTGATTTCTTTCATACAGAAGAAAATCAGGGGAAATTTAAAACACACATTCAGAATCTAGCTATGGCTCAACACTTCTTATTAAAAGTTTGTGTTGATCAATGTAAAGCCTAATTTATCCCTAACATGCATACCTGATGTAAAAACACTTTCATTAGACAAGGGCAACTGTGTCTTTTAATGTGTCTGTGATAAAAATCAACTAWATTGTTGACAAAAAATATCCTAAATTCCCTCGCTTCTTGTCTTCAGTTGTTTCTGTAACAGAAACACGCTGCTTTCAGGCGGTGTGTTCTGCGCATCCTGGATGCCAGAGGAGCACCCGTCCCTCTCTGGGCTGGTGAAGCAAGGAAGCAAAGCTACATTTGATTGCAATTTGCAGCATGCCAAAAAGGGCAAGTTCCATTAATAAACAGATATCATGTGCCTTTTTTTTTTTTTTAGAAGACTTTCTGTAGATGGCTTTGCCAAAGGGTTTTTCTTTTTAAGATCTAAATGAGCACTTAAATCCAGAAGATAGTGAAGGTGATGCRCTGGTAGAGGGAAGCACAAAGCAAATGTAGCCTGTTCCACTGTCCTGTTCACGTYCTAGCTAAGAGTTAAGCATTCAGGCTGCATAATGTTCTCCCRTTTGCTGCGGATAGTAAGAACCATGTTTTAAACCTGTATCATAGATGTTTCAGATGTTAAACAAACATACTCAGGAAAAAAAATAGTCTGAAGAAATCCTTTTGGACACAATAGAGATTTTGGTGTTTGYTGGGTTGGCAGGATACTCAGCAACAAGGGTGACTAAGCTTTCCGTAGTAGTGGAGTGCTGTCATGAGGAGAGTGCRTCATCTCAGCGTGAACAAACTAGTGAGAGTTAGGCATGACATAGACATTTTTTGGCAAGATTTTCATCCACATTTCAGAAAAGCTATGACTGGAGAATCTGATAGCCTTGTTTAAAATCAACGACTCTATTAACTGCTTTTCCTTTTCCACAAACAGCTGCACTGTCCTCCTGTAAATACAGGAGGTGAYAAGTGTATGATTTCCCTGATATTAGTGTTTAGAAAATCTGGTTATTTTCCAGCATTTTTCATATTTCTCCAAACACAAGCTGAGCCTGACCATAGCGTATACTGGTCATGTATTTATCTGTTATTGTATTGTTTTCTATAATATAGRTTGAGGTGAATGAAATCTGAAAGAAGTGGCCATATAGCGCTTAGGTGGTTGTAGCTGTGTGAGGAAGGTCCACTTCCCAGTGCACTGATTACATCTGACCCTACCGGCGTCATCATGGGATTTATAAAATGGGGAATTTCCTTTTTCATAATCCCTTATCCTGAGAATAAAAGGCTTTCCAGATACCTTTGTTTTAAAGGATCTTCTTATCTCCCATAAGGTCAGGCTGCTGAGCACCTAACTATTTTGAAATATCTTCCATGGTTAGGGTATACTGCATCTGTGGAACAGAGGAACCAAAAGACACTCACTGCACTTCTTTCTGTGACATTGCCGCCCCTGATATAAAGCTCTCTGTTAGGTTTGCACGTAATAAGCTGTCACCTTGCCCTGTGTTTCTGGGGTTCATCATTCGGCGTCCGTCTGGCCTCACTGACACCCGTGGACACACCATCCCGACGCTCGCTGCCGTGTCGGGCAGCAGCAGCTTCTTCACCTCCCAGTGAAGTACCAGCACAGTGTTGTCTTTTTTTTAGGCTTCCTGCATTTTAGAAAGAAGCTTAGCAACATAATCAATCAAAGGTCGATCGGACACTCGTATGTGCGTACAACATTCATCATGGATTGCACATACATTTAATAACCTGTTCAAAGAATACAGGATGGGATTCCTGTACCATCATCATGGTGAAAAATATGAAACTTCAAACAGTTCTTTGAGCAAATACTGGCAARCATTGTTTCTAATTTGGAAGTGCCTAGAAAGGGCTGATATATGACGGCACAGCTGTACATTGAATAGATTTGGTCATTTTAGTGCAAATAGAAGGAATAAGAGGTCAGAAGTTTCAGGGTCTGATATTTCTTTGATTCTGGTGTTATTATTTGTGTTTAAAGCTTTGATATGAGGAAAGAAGGTGCATAAAACACAAATAACTAGGACAGTGGAGAGCAAACGTGGATCTTGCTTTTGGTATGTAAGGGGCTCGTGTACCTCACACATCAGGAGGCACCTTAGCAAGCTAACCTACCCCACGGTACCTTCATTCAACAGAGAGGCAGAGATGTCCCTCCAAAGGGTAATTTGTGCCATCTGTAAGGGCTTGCCCACTACAACCTGGAGATGTCTCTCTCTCTCTCTCTCTCTCTCTCTCTCTCACCATTTGCATTTGACACTTCAGAGTTACCAAATGCCTGTTCTCAAGCCCATCTACTTTTCCCGCTTTTGCTTTTAAGACATTTCCTATTGCCATTATATCTGTTTAGCTTGAACATTTTCCTTGGTGCTATAAAATTTATGGGTTCAGTAAATGAGCTCTTTTCTTAATTTCTCTTTTTATATTCCACTTTCATTCTATTATTCTCTATTGAATTGTACCTCATAATTCTAAGAAGAATGAGAAAAATTCATTCCAAAATGTGTTAGMAAATGTGTGTTCACATGTATTTTTCTGATTAATTCATCAGAGTAACTTTCTCATGAAGCATTTTCCCATATCTGTTATTTTGCTGCTGTTTAGCATAACCAGGTTGTGGCTTTTCCTTTAATACATTTCTTTTACCAAATTTAAAAAATGTTGTTTCAGCCCACTAGTCAGAATGACAATGTTTCCCCAATGTTTCCTTAATCTTCTCTTTTTAAATGCCTGTCAGAGTATCAGTATATCCTACCACTTCAGCACAGATCAGACATTGCTCTTCCTGCTGAATTAAGTGTTATAATAAGGCCAGAAAGAGCAGCTGAAAAYGGCACACCAGTGTACACGTTTTTGCAAAAGAAAAGTCACCATCTGCCTGAAATCCAGCCAAGATGCTTCCTGTTCCCATCTGCAGGTGAGATGGGATATCAGTGCAACCAGCTGGTATGAAATCAAGCTCTTTTATCTAGCAAGATGTTTACCTAACTTAAAGAAGCATATGTTTATGTATTATATAACACTAGCTTTCACCCGATCAGCAGATACTTACTTTGTTACACCGACGTGCTAATAGGTATAATGATGGAAATGACGATGTCATTCTTTTTAGATCTAACATGTTGTATTCTGTGATGCATATGAGTATGGCTCTTCTTAGAAACTTAATAGATTACAAATTACGGATTTTTGAGATAATGATTGTACAGTTTAGTGACTGGTTCTTTAGGAGGGTGTAAGAGAAACTAGAGAGTCAGGAAGAGGTAAGCAAGTGAATTAAAATGATAAAAACATTAATCAAAAATGTTTGAGGAAGCAGAAGCAGAGCAGAATGACATAATCTCTTGAATTATAATATGATATCCTAAATCCCAATTGCCGAAGATTAGGGGAGAGCTTTTTAATAGAAAGGAGATGCCAGCCATTCCAGCTTGGGGAAGGATTAAAAAGGWAGGAGGACCTTATAGTCCTGTGTCCATCAAGGAGCGATCATCTTTCATGATACCAGGAAAGATGTATTTCTGAAACTCCATAAAATCTAAGAGAGTGTGGGAACGGTGGGTAGATCACCTTAGCAGCTAAGAGAGATGCAGAAATGCTAAAGAAAGATCTTAATTGATAAATATGATCGAGTGGTGTTACTATTAATGTTGCAAATTGACATTCTTTCTTGGTTAGTGTTAGCTGGAGGAGCAGGAAAGTGAAGAAATGGCCTATAACTCATTTCAGACTTGACATGCTGTGTTTGAGAGTCCATTGACTTGGGCGATTAGTAATGCTGGTAAAACAGAGCCCCTGCCTGCAGCCTTCCTGCCCCTGCCTTTGTACTGCTCTGAGCTTTCATGCTGCCACGTGCTGAGCCAGAGCAGGAAACTGAGATAGCTGAAAATTAATGAGAGTTTTTGAAGGTTGYTTTTTTCTTTGTTTGCTTGTTTGTCTGTTTTTGTCAGGTAGTTTTCAGCCATAGCAGTTCTTGATCTAAGTGACTGTTTGGTCTTGTGAACATTTGCGCCAGAAAAAGGGCAGGGATGAGAGTGTACAGGTRGGATGGAAAGCAGTGAAAAGAGCTAACATTTTGGTCCCARATCTTGCTTATATCAGCTTAAAATGACCACAAAACCACAAYTGCCTTTAGGCAGATAAAAAAAAAKAAAAGAAAGAAAAAGAAAAAAGAAAAAGAAAAGATGAGCGCAGCTGAGATGGCACAACATATGGTCAGAAGCGCGACTGAAGTATCCCCTCCCTTCCCTGGCCCCACTGCTTCAAGAAGATGTGCAGCAGCATTTGTTCTAATGAAGGATCAGGTTCTCTTGTACTACGTGTCATGTTCTTCATTCTTAATATTGCCTGTGTATGTGTATTACCTAGCACCTCCATTGCATAAGATCAGATCTACTCTACAGGACTCCACTGGCAAGTGATCCACAGTTACATGGCCTTGCGGTTAAAACATTCAAAGTATGTTTGTTGTTCTGTTGCAAATATCTTCATAATGGRTTTTGTAATGTAATGCAATAATGTGACCTGCTGTCAGGCAGCCATGAGCCTTGTCATATGAGCCTAAGAATATTTTGAGGGTATCTGTGCATTAAAATATTTTTAATCAAATAAACTAAATAGCTCCTTTTCTTCTGAGATGCTTCACAAGCTGCTTTTAAGATAATTTGTCAGGGGAAAAGGATGATGTAGGTGCATTAAAACAAAAAAAATCATTTTAATCCCCACCCCACAGAAGTGGAAGTTAATTGGTTGTGTGGTACACAAGCATTTCTGTGCTTATATTAGAGAAAACATCGCCAAAGATGTCCTTCTAGTGTGCACCAAATAGTACAATGATCTTTTATTTTAATGCACGCGCACGCACGCACACACACATGCACACACTGGCTACACCGTGACAGGAGACCTGKAGTATTTGAGACATGGTGACAGTGCCATGCAACAATACTGTAGTTTGTATTGCTGGCTGTGCTGGCATACCACTGGCCAGCACTTCAAAAGTGTCCAAAAGGCCAAAGAAACTGCTGCAAACAGAGAGCAACTTTCAATGCCCACGGAGAGCTTTGAAGTGATTTTTAACAATGCATCCCATAGCCTGAGGCATGCACAAAGTATGTCTGCACACCAAGCTGCTGAATGGAGCAAGATTTGTTTATCAGCCCCTCCATCGAGACCACAGAGGCTCCCTCTGAAACAATTTATTCTTTTCTGTTCCTGCAGCTGAATGTGCCACAGGCATTTTCTGCAGGACAGATTCAGCTAATAAATGATSCCTTCACTGGAAGTGGTAGTAAGTCCTGTCTGGAGAAAGCTGTAGGCTATCTGACATGCTGTGAACAAAAGGGCCAAAGACAACCTCCTCCATTTGTGCTCGCCTCCTTGCAACACTGATTTGAGTTTTGGTGGCAGAATGCAGCTTCCATGTAACTGCAGCCTGTTGTAGGTGGGCACAGAAGAAACAGGAGAAATCTTTCGTGCCGTCATGAAGGGAGCAGTAAGTGGCTTCCACTACTTAGTGCAAGACTAATGCAAATAATTTCCCTTCTGCATGCTTCTGTTTTGTTGCTAAACTTTGACCATTTTCTTGCTGACACACAGGCCCAAATCATGCCTCCATCATTTGTATGTATTGCCTGTCTGTCTCTTTGTGGTACCCAGATAGTAGGCTCCCTAGGACCTACTTTGACTGCTCTGGCTCATTGTTTCCCTGCTCTGAAGACACCTTCAGCAAAGATAATCCAATTCCAAGTTAAAAAATAATGATAATTCTGACCAGGTTGGCACCCCCAAAAAACCACATTTGAATAATTTGAAGTTAGGGTAGAATTTTGCCCAAAGCTGTCTTTTCTTTGTGTGGCTAGGAAGTAATAGTCAGGCATGGAATAAGAAAATGACCGTAAAGATGATGACTTAGGATCTCAGACAAAGTGAATATATCTCACTTTAAAGCTTAGTGAAGAAAAGAATGAAACTAAGAAACAGAATTTATTCCAGAGGCTGAGATATAAAATGTTCCTTATGACAGTCTCTGTTTTCCTATGCATCTTGAATATGAATCCATAACCATGTTACCCTATGGAAAGATACTGTTATCAAGAACTTTTTGCCTAAAAGATATAACTATGCCACAGAGTTGCACTGCAGATTTCATGAAAAGGGGAACTGGTTGCATTTAGTTCTCTCTCTCTCATTTTTATGACTTACTTAGTTGGATAGAAATAGAACTAAGTTTTTTATTAACAAACTACTTTCAGCTATTACCGATATATTTCCATGTATTTCCAAGGGCAGTGAATAGCAAATGTTTACATTTCTTTTTCTAATAGGAGAAATTTAATTAAACAATTAATCCTCTTTCCATCTGTACTGCTACACTGAGTTCTGAACTAGCTGAAAAGATTTGCCAAAATAAAATGTCAGCATTTGGTTTTATTCATTGGATACGAGCTGATATTTTAGGAGTATAAACTTGATTTTGGATGGGGATGTCAGCTGCATATGCTAGCTAGAAATGAAGCTCTGACTCAGAGGGGCAGAAAAGATATGAAAGTCAAAGTTTCTAAAATTCATTTCTTCCAAGTAAGGAGTGCCACCAAGGTGGAACTCTTCCTGTGTCCACTGCARTATCTCTTGCTTGCAAGTATCTTACTTGCAAGTAACTGCCAATTCCTGCTAAATATCAGCGTATACCACTGTGAAGTCTGCCTCACTACACTGCTCTTCTCCTGCATGGCCTGATATCATCTTCCTCCACCACTTCTTTTTTCAGCATTTCTTACAGCATTGCAGACCTGTATGATTTTTAATTATCAAAGCAAAGTAACAGGAGGATGGATTAGTTGAAACAAAATAACAAAATCCCTGAAACAATCAGGGATTGGGGAGGCAGGCTAGGAGAGGGGAAGGGGAATATCTGTTTTTATGCTAAAGGAAGAATACTTTGAATTAAGGAACAGTTTTGTTTCTGGTGCAGACATTTTTAACTGTGTTATTAAAACACTTGATCTTAGGCATCAGTTGCAAGAAGGAAGTAAGACAGAGGACAGTGGCAGTGACACAAATGCTTTTAGTCAGTAGGCCAGCAGTTGTGGTACTATTCCAAGTAATTTAAGACGTAAGTACAGCTTCTTGCCCTGTTCCGTGTGAATGTAGCAGCTCAAGACAGCGTTGATCACACCTCTCCACCACTTTTTTTTGCACTTCATTGAACTCCCCAGCCTCCTGGGGAGAACACAGATAGGTGAGAATATTTCAGAGCCAAAAAGCTTTTAAGTATTTGGTGCAACTTCAATCTTCCAGTAAATCATGTAGGCTCTAATGGGAAAACTCAGGCTCCATGATGTTAAGCCTGTAGGTGTTGGTCCTAACCCCCTCAGGCAGCACCCAGAGAAAAAAGAGCAGTAAGGAGGGAGGATTCTCAAAGCTGAGACCCGTTGAGGGCACATTYATTCTGATAGTGGCGATAGGTGCAAATGAATACTGCTAGGTTGTTGTCTTTTTATGAACCTCAGTACAAAATACCGATTAAAAATTTCTCCTGAGATGTAGAGGACTAAAAGACAGTAATATATTATTTTTCTCAAATCGGTAACTTCAGAGGGTTTGTGACCTGGGTTTACGGAGAACCTGGAGCAGGTACAACTATTGCATTTTGCTTGGCTGTTGGCACTGTTGGCCTCTGACTTTGGCTCTTCTCTTTTATATCACTCTTTTTCACCTCTAGGAATGATGTTGTATAATACGGATGTCATATTTGGAGTGGTAATAGTAATCCTATTTCACTACCCATTAGAATTCCATATGGGACTGATGTGGCAGTCCCATTTTATGTGGACACTAACTATTTTTCCTCTGAAAGTGAGCATGAGGCAAGTAGCAGTCTCTAGGTTTGATTTGTAGCTCAAAACCAGCCAAACCTAATATCTAACTCCAAACAGAGCTTGGTCATCTGCTCACCTGTTTATGCTGCTGCTCTCAGCCTATTTCATCCCATCCTTATAAAGCCTCTGTTCCTCTGAGTGGCACTGCTTTAATTCTTGGCTGAAGTGTGGCTCTAACTCTATTGCATGATTAACGAGCACAGAGCTTCTTCCTATGAACTTAGTGTATGGACTCCTTCAAAGGACTTCCAATTCTACTTGATTCTCAGGACAAACCCTCGAGGGCCAAGTCACCAAAAGATGTTTTTGTCTTTTCCTCCCCACCCTTTTCCTTTTTTTTGCCAGTTCTAAACAACTATAAAATATCTGCTACACGCTTCTGTGATGCAGTGAGAATAATAATCAGCCCTGGGCCAAGTCACGTACAGAAGCAATGGAAGAGGATTTTAACTGAACAGGAATGTTATTTATCTCTAACTACTTATGTTTAACTGTGTTAAAAAAAAATCCTTTTCTTTTGACCAAAACAAACCTCCAAATGCAGATGTTCACTAAGTATCCAAACATGAATAAAAGATATTCAGAGAGATTTTTTGGGAGAACATTCAGAACCTAAATCCCAAAATCCTTACAGGGATTTTCTTCAGTCAGAACTCCCTTTTAATTAATTGAAGCTGCTTAATGAGTAAAGCATTCAAAATTTAACCATCCGTRTGTAACTATAGTTTCTAAAGGTTGTGCTTTATAATTTGTACACTTTTATACAGCATTTTACCAGCAAAGTCACAAGCTATAACTGATCTCCTGAAAGCAGTGAAATTGAAGCCAAGAGCTTTTGACTAACTTGAAATTTGCTGCTGCAAGGGATAAATATGCCAGATTCCAGTATGTGGGTCATTTGGTTTGCCAGACCATCTAGTGTATGAACAGACTCATATCTCTTATTCTGAAGAGAAAAGAGAATAAATAAACATTTTGACCATTTTCAGCTTTTGGTGTTTTCTGGGCAGATATATTACAATGAAAAACTGGAATATGGAATGAATTATATTTAGATTGTTGCTATGAATTTGCTGTTTCTTAATACCCCTGCTGTCAGATCCCACCCTAACAGTTTGCAGTATCTGCCTACTGCCAGAATAGGCACTAATTGGTTGAAGAGAAACAGACTGGTAAATTAAACTCTTGCCAAATAGATTAAAATACAATAAAAGACAATTTGTGGAGCATTTTGAACAAACATATATAGCCACTACCACTGCTTTTCCTCTGCTGTCAATAAATACAGAAATTCATATACCAGAGCTGTCATTAAAATAAATTTCCATAACTGATAAGGAAAACAAAATAAGCATGTTTTCAGGTTTTTTCCCCTCCATGGATCATCCAGCTCATAGTGCAAACTTTTCAATAAAATTACTTTARCATCATGAAACAGTAATATAATTTCTTACCATATGATACAGGAACATGTTATTTTAAGATACACTCTGGAAGATGTATTTTGTGAGTCTGGGACAGCATAATCAAATAATGACTAGGCTAAAATCCTCCATAGCCCAATTACATAGGTAATTTTGCTTTTTTCTCYCCTATTTTTGCTAGTTAATTAATTCTGAAGTTGCTCATTGGGGGYAAACTACTAAACACTTCCTACCGTCAGATCTTAAGAAAGCAACAAAGTAAAATCTGTGGAAGAATCTATTCACTGTGATCAAAGAACAATTTATTCTGGGCAAAGAAAGTTTAGTTAAGCATGTCCTTGTGGCACGTTTACTTTCTTGTGCTTTGTTTGAGCGAACTTGTTCCTTATTGTCTATCATGCACAGAGCAGCTGTTCAGATGAATAGTTTTTAGGCTATGGTATTCAGACATGCTTTTTTGTTGTTTTTAACTACAACATTTCTGTGCTTTGGCTTTCTAGTGTACAACATGTGATCTTTGTTAAAGCCCTGCTGTGGAATGCTGACATACACACAGGATTATTTGCCTTGCCAGGATTTCATATAGATTTATATGAAGTTTTAAAAAATGCAGACTCAACTTTTATTTTCCATTCAGAGCGAAACACAGCTGTCACGCTGGTGACAAATAGCTTTTAATTTAAAACTTTCGGATGAAAGGAATAGGCGTCTTCCCTGACCACACTGTGGCAGGATAAAACTAACTACATCCTATGGGTTGAGAACCACATGTACTATCTGTAGGTAATATTTTATCAACTGCTTCAGAGCAGAGCTATTCTTTATTTCAGCTTTCCTAAAAACAGATAGTGCAGTCTCTTTAACTGCTTCCTGTTATAGTCGGGATTAACTGAATTTCTGAACCTATCTGAGATTGCCATCTATGGACACAAAGCAGAAAGAAAGATGCCTTTTCCTGAAAGSATGAAAGTACAGTAGGAAAGGAAGGGGAATATGTGAAGATTCATGCAAAGGTTGGCAATAAGACTTAACTCTTTTTATCAAAAGCTAGCAGGAATTCAATGCTTTCTTCACAACGACATTCCAAGTTGAGATAATGGCAGTAGAAGCAGGAAACTGTGCATACAGGAAAGGAATCACTTGCTCAAACCATGGATTAATGGCAAGGCCGATCAATAACTGTTGCAGAGAATGGTCTCTGTGGCAGCATATGCCCAACCTGAATTAACTGACATGATTTCTGGTATCATCTCCTCGAATCTTGCCCTTGCTGTAGGATTTGCACCTGTAGGGTGCAATATTTCTTTGCTGCTTCCTTTAAAGTCCTGCCCATTTAAGTTGTTCAGACAAAGCAGTGATGAGACAGCTGAAATAATGGCACCAGGGCAGGCAATACTAAGGAAAAGTATGTGTCAGCCATCTGTATGGCACTCAGTTGCCCAGCATCTGCTCCCCGCATTCCCAGGTCTAGGGCTACGATCTTCTCCTGGATGCATGAAGGGGCCGTTTGCTTGTCCTCGCAGAAGAAGGCAGCATCATTGGGCTCCCTGGAGCTGCAAGCCTGGATGACATATTTCTGCCCTTCCCACCATAGCAAAACAGTGTCTTTGGTAGTTTGTGGTGTTTTCCTTTTTGTGGTATGAGCACCACCTTGATGTAGYCCCACAGGGAGCATCTCTGGCTGAGGCCCTTGCAGGCATCCCTGTTCCCCAGCAAATCTCGACACCCTTACAAGGAAAATTTGTCTGTCCATCCACCTGCCTGCCCACCCTCACCTGTACTTGGTCTTTTTTGCCAGTGAAGGAAATCGAAGAGATTTCCTGGATCAGAATTTCAATCGTTATAAATAAATATGCCCCTTCTCTTGTGCTGGGGGCACTTTGCCAGTTCATAGCAGCTGAGATCTGAGCCTGCTACTCCAAACAGATACAAATGTTTACACAGTCTATTCCCAGGCTAAGATTTTAAAATATAAAATGAGTCTGAATGTGTTAAAAATCAGGTCTGAGAGAGGAATTGCAGGGAGTTTGTCAGGAATGTCCTGTGTTGATTAGAAGAGTGCTCTGTAGCCGGTTTAAATACTATTTTTGTTATGGCRTGTTACAGATTTTTCCTACCTGATAAATAAATGTAATGTTGTTAATGAAAATGAAATTTAACTAGTGAGAACTTAGTGTTTTCTTCAGTCTTGATAGAAACAGTCTTTTCCTTTCCCCTCCCCCAATTTCAGGTTCCAAATCAAAGCTAAAAAATGAATTTCCATGATATACTGCAAATCATCATAGTAGCTTGCCTGCCTCAGAATAAAAATACATTAAGGAACTTATTACCAGAAGTCAATTAAAACCATCAGTACGGCTAATAAATGAGGTAATCATGTGCATGACTGAATGTGGTAAACTATGAAATCACCATAACATACCTAATAGCGCTTTAAAAACTTTCCGATTTTCTAAAATGCCATTACCAGAAATTTCATTTTAGTTGTAAAGTATTCTAGCTGGGATGGAGTGAGAGCTTCAAATCTTTGTAACCTTCCTGTAATAAAATCTTTTATTAGTTCTAAGAACTGAGCTGAATACTGTAATGAGAGGAAAATATTGCTCTGAAGTTACTGCATCTCTAGCTGTATATTTCTAGGTAAAAAGTCAAAGGAAAGGAGTTTGAGCTTTACCCTGTCTAAACTTATCTGCAAAGTATACTCAGATGTAGTTTGAAAGACAGAGACAAATAGTGTGTTTAACCTTAGGAGGTGCTTGGGCTTTCCCTAATCTCGATCTGCCACATAGCTGAAAGTGGGAGCCTTTGAAATGTTTTTACAAAAATATTTACTTTTTATTAAAATTGGGAATGAAGAAGATTAACAAGGCTTTTCCTCTCCCTTTCTTTTTAACCTTGCAAACAGTTTAGTCATGAACCTCTGCAGGTCGGCATGTTCTGTTGTGTTTATCTGATAGTGAGTGAACAAACTTCAAATMTCTCAAGGGCTCAGTGCAATCTGTTGAGTACAGAGCAGCACTTTCTAAAGATCTCGAATTAGAAGACCACGCATTCAGCAATGAGCTCTGCATCATGTTAGTTTCTGTGGGAATCTTTTCATGACAATTACACATTTAAAAAAAAAAGAGAGGGAAAATGCACATAATGAGTCAAAGCTGCAGAATTTGGACATCCTGAAATCATTTGCTGCTCAAAGTCCGAATGTTAGATACATTGTCCATCTGCTCCTCATACTGACTGACTGGCYAACCCTGGGGCTTTTTATATTGAAAACTAGAGTAGAGATATCAGGAGAAGAACTGAACATCCAATCCTGCAGTCTTACCCAGGGAAAACTCTTCTTTCTTTAACAGAAGCAAAATCTGTTGGAAGCAAAACAAAACAGAAATTTTGTGTCAGTCCCAGTGTATCTTCATATGCAGTAAACACACCACAAATTAATCACACATTGAATATTTTTTGGCTCTTTCAGTTCTTTTTCATAGCCCTACTGACATTTCCATAAGCCTTTTGTCAGTTAAGTAAGCTTTCCTGCACTCGTGTTTGCCCCAGTTAAAGAGTATATTATCCTGTTTCTAATCATCCATGATCTCCTGTAACCCTCGCTCATTAAAGCAAGCTCCCAAGCAGCACGAGCTGTTGCTCACAGTGTRCATGATGTGTGCCATCTCCCTGCTTTTCCTACAAAAAGCTTTGTTGTGTCCTAGCCAAAACAACAAGTAGGAAAATGACTGACAGAGAAACAAGGGAAGGGAGGGCTTGACACCTGGGTAAGCCACTGAACTTTGAAGCTGTGGAGAAGCACTTTATATTTGTAAACAAGCCCTGCTCAGTTGATTTTATGTAATKTCTTTTCTTTCTGATTTAATTCCTGTTCATACATGTCTGTGTAACTCTTTGTGAAACGAGAAAAATTTTGTGTGGAACTTACTTTTTCTAGAAAAACTCGATTTTCTGTTCAGTGATGCACATACATGTGGCTTGTGAAATGTTTCACTTGGAAGTGCTTTTAAGTTGGTCCATTTTCTCTTAGGACCCTTGACCTGAAGACTCTCTGCTCCAGCAGTTTAAGAAGGAATGCACTTTCTAATGTTGTTTTGCTAGTTTTCATTTTGTTGATGTGACTGTTGAATTATAGAAGACAACTTGCACTGCAAGTCAGCCGTGGAAATGCTTGTCTTAAACATGTTAACTCATTCCCACAGTCTTGACAAAAGCCCAAGCCAGCTGGTAATCTGTATTAAATAAAGAAAAGACAGGTGGTTGAGGCTTATGTTCAATTTATTTATTGTATATTATGTGGCTTGAAAGTCTGAGAAGAAATTTAAAAAGGTTTTGTCTCAGTTACRTAGGTTTTAATACTAAATACGTTCCTTTTGACCAATAAAAGCAATCATTAAATGTTTTTTAAGTTTTTTCTATATGCCACTTACACAAAATATATGAAAATGAAACTAATAAGTCTGGCCAAATACAGAAGTGAGTATGAATTCTCTGCTATATCATAGCAGCAACACCAGCATTAAGATTTAATTGCCTGTTATTTGGACAGAAGATTATGATTGCCAAGGGAGATACTAAGAGTATACTTTCTCAATCCAGTTTTCTAAAGAAAATGTTTAAAAATGAGGTTGCAGATGTTGGTCCTGCTTTATGTCCTAACTCTTCCTCCTCTGTTTCTGTATTGTAGTCTACCTGCATGCGATTTCTTCACAGGTGTCTCCCTACACAGTTAGAAGAGCTAAATGAAGAATTCAGTTAAATAAGGACTGTAGGCTAAGTGAGCAATCCTGGACCTCTTCGTTGGCCAGTTAGGGCTCAACATTGCTGTGGATTTTCCATTGTGAGGCTCCCATGATATCTGTGAGTTGCCCATTTATTTATACCATCCACATTCATTCAGGAATACTTTTACATTTTAGGTCAACACTTGGATGAAAAGCTGCCTGACAACACTTGAACTGTTCTGCAAGAAATAGTGTGGGCTTGGTGCATAGTCAATGACAGGGCAAGGTCTTTGGGAATCTTTCCTGATAAAGGCTTTAAGCAAGACGTGACAAACAAATCTTAGYGCAGCTGGAATCACTAGGAGGCTCGCAAACATTTTAACTGGTAGCTTGTTAAACTCAGAGCTTACATCCATTTTGTGTATTCATTACTTTCTACATTTACAAAGACAGGATTTGACTCATATTCACAGACATACTTCCTCTCACTACATTCTCCTTGTTGTGGCCTCCAGTGAAAATGACAGTCTGTTTAGACAGGTTATTTACAAACAACATCAAGGCACAGTTCCTGCCCCCAAGAGCTTCCACTGGGCAWGACAATGGAGAAGAGAAATAATGTGATGACATAACTCTGTCTGAGTTACACCTGATGGCAGGGGTGATACGGGAATAGGAGCTAAGCCTCCTGGTGCTCAATACACTGCCATCTTTTATTCTTTCTCTCCCTTTCCAGTTTCTGCCATGGTCCAGCCTCCTGTCTAGATTTTTCTCCTTTCCTCACTTTCCTGCCCCCTTATGTTCTGTCCCTCATGAGTAACGAAAATATCTTTGGCCTCCCTCTCTTCTCTCCAGTGGTTTTTCAACTGTTCTTGGGTGCTGCATGACTACATAGCTAGCAATGCCTGAGCTAGCTAGTTTAAAGCTTGCTGAAGTATGTCTGCATGAGTCACAGCTCCTGCAGTGATTGAAGTTTCGACATATTTGGAGACAGCCAACTTAGACTGACAGTAATAATGTCATGTTTATATATTTACAYGCTATTCCAGATAAAGTTATCTGTAGAGTCCCAGGGACCCTGTGTTTCTCAATATTGTATTAAACTGAAGCCTAACTAGTAACAGAGTAGAGACCTTTCACAGTGCAATTTTCTACTTTCTGTATGCTATCTATCAGGTGGGTAATCTTAAATGGTTAAGGTCTTTACCACTTTGCTTGAAATGTTTCTTAGGAAGTAACATGGCCAATACTGCTTCCAAAGAAACCCTGTAGAAGCTGTAATAGTATGTTTGTCTAGAAATCTAAAGTGGAGTTGAGCTTTTGTTTTTAAAGGACCAGCATTGTATTATTTTGGATAAGTAGGCGATTTCTTTCTATACTTGTGAGATCAGTTTGCCCTGATTTTTAATTAATTCTGTTTTGCAACATTAGATAATAGATGACATTCATGAAGAGCTCCAAATTCCCTATGGTTTTGAAATACTAAGAGCTCCATCAGCATATTGGTCTAGTTCCCAGTGTGACCAATTAAGTGGGAGGATACAACAGTGGGAAGATGCAGAGGTTACTTGAGCAGTTTCCTTCAGGCACTGGGCAGAGTTTATCTGGCAACCTCTCTTACAGCATAAGGAGAAAGTTGGAAAAAATTGGCAATTGTGTGCCAGTAAACAAAGAAAACTTCAGTGGCTGCCTCTGTTAATGGGTGGCTGTGGAAGAACAGAGCTCAGCATTTCCAAACCGCTCTGCAAATTAAACTATCTGCTCTTAATAGCTGGAGTTTTCACTGAGGAATGGGCTGTGCTTATTTGCACATGTGTGATATTGCTTGTTCCTATGTACTGCACCAGTAAGTTTTCAATGCAATTTACATTACTTGTATGCTACGTTACCTGAATGCTACATTACCTGTATGCTAACTTTGCTACTGTAACTGCACCGTCTTCTGCACCATTACATTTCTGTTTCTGCAGAGATTGGCAGTCACTTTATGTT
The DNA here is from genome assembly GCF_003343005.1 of Rhea americana. Lineage (NCBI taxonomy): Eukaryota > Metazoa > Chordata > Aves > Rheiformes > Rheidae > Rhea > Rhea americana. Next base: position 314,627 of record NW_028186978.1, read on the forward strand.
AAGGTCATAAACCTACACCATRTCATGGACATTTTGATTCTTCTTTGTTGTGGACTTAAAATAAGCTGTTCAGTTAAAATGCTCTTTCTGCTTTGGATATATGAAGAAACAGGCCATGCAAGAGAATATGGGCCTTGCCCTGCAAGCCATTATTCACATGAGTTACTTACTTCACTTTACTGAATTATTCACATGAATATGTTTGCAGAATATGGTCCTACTGTTGTTGGGAAAATAATACTAATCATAAAAAAATGTTAAAAGAGTGTTTATTGCCCCAAAAACTAAAAAAATTTGCTTTTAAAATTGCAGTTAATATAGTTTTCATGAGAAAGATTAACATTTTGGTTACAGCAAGAAATGGTTTTCTTATTGCACATCTTTGGGGAAAAGAGAAACTTTTAGGTCATGAAAATTCCTATAGTATTTTGTATTAAAAGCGTTAAAAACTGAATTAAAGAACATAATTCAGATTGAGTTCTATTGACTGTGCCAAAGATGACATCGTTGGCTGCTGACTGTGTCCAGATTTTTAGAGCAGGTGTGTTGACTCATTCTCTGAGAAGCATGAGGAGAAACGTTGGCCTCATTCCAACTCTATAATGCGGGGCTAACCCGGTCCCATTACTACTTCAGGACTATCCACTGCTGTCAGACAGAACAATCTGCATGGAAATGCTAAGTATTGTTTTAACATGATATTCCAGAGAGATTAGTGATATTCTGCCCAGAGGCTAAGGGATGGTTCACAGCCATACATTTATATATCTTAAGGTCTAGTCATTCTACAGCTAACACAGCTTGTGCGTTGGGAGGTTTATTGTGATGGCAAAAGCAGCAGGCCCTCAGATGGTGATCTTTCCTCAGAGTGTTGCTGGATGCTGGGCCTGCAACTTCTGACTGGTTTTGGAAAAYGTGAGACTTTTTCAACACGTTTTGAGCATTGCTGCAATTTTTATATGAAGACTATCAAGTTTGCTTTAGTATTTAACGATGCTGGTGTTAGGTGCAATAAACTTCATTATATTTAGAATCTTTTTGGCTACAAAGTTATCTTTTTTCCCAAATGGTGTGCGTTATAGGACATTTATGGGAGTATATTTTAAATGAACTCATGTATTACAGATGAGAAACTAAGGATTTTACTTTCTGGTTTATTTCCATTCAGTAATTTTGTACCTTTTTATTAATTTAAGGAGCAGATGCAAACAATGCAACAAAGCAACGAGTGCATAGACTATATCTCCCTACCCCTTTCTCCTGTCCACTTAGTCCTTTCTTTAAACCTCCCAAGAAAGTTTGGAAGAGCACATTGACCTTGCAGAGATATCACAAAATAACAGCTTCTAAACTGTTGTGAACATGGAAAGGAAGACGCCTTTACTGACAACTCTTTTCATATAGCTCCCCCATGACTGAATCCAAAGATTATTAGAYTTATTGACTTAGTTATTTTAAAAAGCAGCAGTTGCATCTAACAGAAGTGTGTTTGAGATATCCAGTGTCGTAGCAATTAAAACCTAATTACGTAACGTAAGTTACGTTTTAACGCAAGTTAAAATGAGTGCTTCCAATTGCATGCAGAAGAATTGCATGGAAACTGCCRAATCACTCTGTGGACTGGTTGAAGTTCATGGACTAGCTTTTTGCCCATGTGACGAATACAGTCTGGAAGCAATGAAAGCCCACGACACCGTGTTGTTTACATTTCTCTGTAGGCGATAAATGCTTATTTGCATTGTCTGTTGGCAACTAGCAGAATGAAATTAGGAATCTAATCAACAGACCTGTCATGTTTACTGATAGCAGTAGCTGACATCTTTGTTGCTAGTATCAAAATGTTAGGGAGAGGGTGAGTCCGCTGTAGAGGACCAATGCAAATATGGAGCAGCTCTGTTGAAGTCAGTAGAACTATGGAAGCCTGAAAACTAAGTTAGCTTTGAGTATCGGAGGCTGATTGAACAGCCTCAGGATAAATACTGATTAGGATTGCATTTTCTGGGGAGGCTTACACTGCCATCCCATATCTGTTGTGTGAGAAAACAGGGCTTTATGCAGAGCTTGCAAGCATCCACCTTTCACAGACCCTTAATCTTGATAATAAAAAAAAGCATCTGGAAATATGTCACTAAAATCTCTAGTTACTCATTTTGAGAGTGTTGAATTTCAGAGTGGAAACTATCCTTTGAATTATATTTTTAACTGTTGAATGCCTGTGATTATTTTCTTCAAGGCATCTGTTTGTTTAAGCAATGCTTTCCTGCAAAGTTTTGTGTTTTTGTAAAGCCAAATAAATTATTTAAAATGTATTTATTTAACAGCATGATTCTATCTTAGATTAACCATAAATACTGGTTCTGACTCTCCTCTCTGTTGCTTCCACAAGTAGTTTTCTAAACTTGACAGGGATATTTGAAATGGGAAATCAAGATGTGAAGGAAGATGCTTGGTGTGGTTACTGCATGGCAACACACATTCCAACTCACAGCTAATTAAAGGCAATGCTGACATCTGAGAGCTGGGAACAAACTGGGATGTTAGATCTGCTTATTTGTACAGTAAAATCTTTTCCACAAAGTATTATTTTACTTCCCAGAGCCAAGGGCAGTCTGCAACGTCAATGTCAGCAGAAGCTTAATGTTGTATTAATAAGGGATAGTAAAAGAAGATGTAGCTTTATTAACTTAACATAGAGATATACAAGGACCAAAACATTAATCATAAGCATTCCTCTATTGACCTCCCGAAGGGCCAGACTCCTCCAACAAGGCTTATTATTCCCCACAGGAATAATAATATCCCATTTCAACAGTGAGAACCAAACAGTTGTCTTGGATTTAGTTGATGGATGGGCTATTTTTATTTTTTATTTCTTTAAGAGAAATAACATCCCTCTCCTTTTTGAGATCAGACAGCACGGTAACGGGCAGAGTCTGAGAATCTCTGCTGTATGGGATCACTGGTGATGTACTAAGTACTCCCTCTCATAAATACCAAGTTTTCTTTCTCGGAGCAGCTTCTTGTCATGACACTGTTTCCAACATATGGAAAGTTCATTGCTTAATATAATACAGGCAGAGCTTCCCTCTTTTCTGTGTCGTATCCAAAAGTGACCTAAACATAGTGAAATAACAACTCCACATTTATTAATATTGTAAGATTATCGGCCAGCTGCAGCAGATTTTCCAGAGAGTATATTGACAACTTGCATATGTGATTGCAAATATTCTGTTTTCAGCTTCTCTGAATTACATATGTTTGTGGCTGATCCTTGTCAGAAAAAACTCTGTTGGCATGATTATTTTTGTGTATACAAAGGGAGTCCTTGACTTTTATGGAAAAACTTTGATGTAAAATTAGAAGAATCAGGCCCTGCTTCCTTTGTAGTCCTTGTTGATTTATTAGCAAGGAATAGCCTGACAAAACTGTTCAGTAACTCTTTTTCAGTCCAGTTTCTCCAGCATCAGTCTGTTTCGTAAGATAAGAAAAAAAGAGATGTGGAAAAGGGAGCCACTATGTTGAAGCATTTATCATCTCAAGTCATCCACTAAAAGAGTTTCCGTGTTAACTTTCTGGGATCTTCTTTCCATAAAAATAAATTCTTGKTTTTTTGTAAGAGCTAACACTTACAGGAAACAAACAAACATCAAGTAAATCTGAGCAAAAACTACATCATAATGTGCTTTCCTCCAGAAAATATTAAGGTCAGCCTTTTCCATCAGCAAGTGTATTTTGTTCCCCCTTTCTGAGGTGAGTAATACCAATATGAGCTAGATCCATTCCCAAGCCACTGGGACAGAAAAGGGAATGTAACTAAACCCCTTACTTCTGGACTTCATTAAGATAAAGTGCAATTGTTTGTAAGTTTATGCACATTTTGCTGTAGCCCTCAGAAACCCACATCAGTGTGATTTAGCAGCAAAAATAGCTGTAGCAGATTTCTGTTTCCCTAAGCTGCTACCATGCAGTTCCCAGCTTCTGGTCATCTCTTGGCCAGTCCGTGAGGAGGGTTTGACGACCTTTTTGTATTTACTAACTGGGGTTGAATTTAGTAAACAACTCAGAGGTTGAGGCTGGCATGTTTGCACTGAACAGCAGAATAATAACAGCATGTATTTAATTTAATCTGCCTTTTTCCAGTTAGTTGTGTATATGCCCCATGCTGCTACACCCAGTAGGAGAACAGACACAGTCGTATTGATTTTTATGTATCGGCTCCCACAGAAATCCAGCTGTGCACCAGCCCTGACACTGAGTTCTTCTTTTGCTGTTGTTGTTATTCTCTCTTCATGCTGGAGGCAACATTTAAAAAAATATTTAACTAAGTGCCATGAAATGACTTCATGAAAATTGCAGGGCTTCAAATGTAACCCTAAGAACATACACAGTAAAGGAGAAAGACATTCCTCCTACAGTCCAAGTTTTGGGAGGGTGGAGAGTGAAGGCTGGGAGGTACAAATCCAAGATTTGGAAGTCCAAGATCAGTAAATCAGTCTGCTGTGCAATCTCTCTCCTTTCTTTCTGTGGAAGTCTTCTGGTTGAAGCAGTCCTTAGGCTTCTCAGCCAGAGAATGTTATTTGTTTCATAGGTACTTGCAGCACACTTAGCAATGGCAGGAGAAAATATACACTGCCTGTAACCTCTTTTCTTCAGAGTGCCTCCTACATGTGCTTAGTACTTGTCCCAAGAAAGTAATATTGCATGACTGCTGTCATGGGTGACCCTCATGCACGGTCTCGGCAGGCAATGCTAGTGTGATAGAAAGCCATGCTTGTGCTACAGGAAGGACTTTCAGGATGCTTCCTCATGTCTTTAGACCGTCTTTTAAAATTCACTCTGTTGTTTCTGTCATTTCTTTACCCTTTATTTTACCTTCTGGTGTTTTTGCAGTATTAATTTTGATTGCTGTTTTTATATTTTGGTACTGCCTAACCTRTGACTTTCACGTCTGGGAAAAATTCATTATTTGTGTTTTCACAAAAAAAATGCATTTTTTTCACTCTTTTATACCTGTAAGGCTGGCCCTGCCGAGCAATGTAACACTGAAGGAAGTAAAAGTGGTTCTACTTGGAAATCTTAGGCAAAAGTCAAGTCATATGCTGACTCTTGAACTGCGAGCTGCAAACGACACAGGTTTTAAATGCTACCATTAGCAGATTCTAAGGAAATAGTAATTTAATTAAGTTTAATTATCTTCCATTAGAAAAAAAAAACACTATGCAGCATTTCAAATKTAATTGCCTCAGTAAGGAAACTTGATTGTGAAAGTGTTAAAATGTCAATTATACATTCATACACCTGTGCTCAGGAACTAATTCACCTATGGTTAGTTGTGCAAGCAAGTGTACTATACTGTGTGTACAAAGGAGAAAAAAACAATCAAAACAAATCAAATTATTTTGCTGTCCTGCTCTTGCAAAATGGAACAATTCCCATTTGCCTAATATTTGATACTACTGAAGTTGTTTCTGAAAAAAATACTTTTGCAGCCTGTGTTTTCCCCAGTTGGCATGGCTGAGTGGCGCATAACAGGAAGTTTTCTGACATTTTAAAGACTTCTGAACCAGACTGTAAATGGAGACCCTTCTGCACAGTTGTCTTCCTGAGAAATATGATGATTAGAATAAATTTGAAATATGTATCTCCCAATAGTCAGACATAATCAACGGGCAAAATTATTCTCTTATTTTATATCCAGACGAGCCTTTGGCATCAGGATCATATAGCTATAAATGAAAGATGTGGCGCTCTCAGCTGTGGTCTGAGAGGTTATATGGAAGCAACTGAGAGTAGAATTTCATCCCGAATATGTAAACAGCAGCAAATACCAAAGCTGAAAAACTGAGTGGAGAAAAGAAGAAATAGAATAGGAAAAGAAAGGAAAGGAAACTTTCAGACGGAGGTGGGCCAGTTCTAGCAAGCAGTAGAAAGTTTTTGCTCTGCCATTGCCCTTACTAGAGCCGTTGCCCCAGKTAGGTGGCTAGCCCGGTTTTGTAGTCTGAGAAAACTGAGCTCTAGGAATCTGAGTTTGGGATTTTTAGCTTAAACTAAATGGACCTACAAACCATTTGGAGGGTTACCCATCACTGAATGCCAGAAAATATGAAAGTGATCCATGGTCGAGTACTCTGTGTTCCTGTCACAGGCCGTTCTGAGGATTCACTGTCTTATTGCATAATGCTGGACTCTAGTAACAAAACATCTGTTAGCTGCAAATGCAAGCTGCAGATAACTGCAGCATTAAAGTGACAAACACATATCCTCAGATCCTTAAAATTACTTCCGTAAAGGGGTACAGAATGGTGTAGCTACACTGGCAAGATTACTTCTTACATTTAGGATTCCAAATAATGTAACATAACCGCAACTTTTATTCTCGGACAAGATAATTACAAATGTTAGTGTTAAGGTAAAAGCAAACCACAAGGGCTGTATATGCTAAATAGATTCTGTACACCAAATACAAATCCATACATCAAACGCAATCTGTATTTTCTCCTCCCTCTCCAAAACAACACAGGCCTTACCTTCTGTCATGACACTCTAGATATAGAGTCACCAYATTTAATGTCAAGATACTGACTTTTATTAGGAGCAATGTGCAGCCACCCATATTAGCTCTCCTCTCTAAGATAGAGAAGATAGTGCCTTTTCTAGCTCTCATAGCCCTGGCAGTATGGTTGAAAGGTAGCAGTAGTTTGATGGATGTTGAGGACAGAAAATTCCAATCATCTTGGCCTTGTGTTAGTTGATCTTTTTCCCTCTTGCTACAGTGGTGCAAAAGCAATGCACAAGTTGGATGCATCTTGGAGGGTTATGGGAGGCTATGAGTGGTGCAAATGGGTACAGCCTACAAAAGGGGAGAATTCCAAGTTTTATTCTCTTTTTTTTTCAGCCAATTCGTGTATAGCTGTGGAAGATGCCTATACTGTCCATGTGTTTCGGTCTCTCTGACTGTAAAATGAGGGTTTATGCATTAAAATTGCTTGGAGGCTAATTCATTGCTTACAGCATGCTTTGCCAACATGTTGGCATCAGTTGCATGGCATCGTAGTAAGCCAAACAAATATATTTCCTCAGGCCATATTGTAGACTCCCTAGTCCCTTAATAGCAGACAGAATTTGCCTTTGAATTCGTAATTTGCAGTCAAATACAAAATACAAAAATACTCAAACTGTAATTATAAACCACATGCTTTCTGTTTTTCTTTTCAATATGAAAGCTGTAGAATACTTAGGTAGATTATTTATCAGTTTGATTATTAATGATCTCTTAGAAATTACCGGCAGTAATTAAAAATGGATGTTTTCCTGTATCATATAATCAGTAATCAGAAACTGCTGGGAAAAACAGTGGTGAAGTGAAATCAGTCCCTGTAATGTGTTTTGACAGGTCTCCTCATTAAGAAAATAATTACTCAAACCACTAAGTATGTAGGAAAAATRTATCTTCCAAGTCTGGCAAATGATGAACATGTTCCTTCTAATTTTCATCAAATTTTTCTATGAAATGGAAGAATCTCTGAAACGTATCTGTAATTGCTGCTAACCCTCAAAAGGGAGGTATCCAAAACTAATTTCTAGTGCCAAAAYAAAACAGATAGTTGGCAGTCAAAGCACACCCACCCATAAACTACATTTTGGTCAAAAGTAACCAATTCCATTTTAACTCAGAGGCTCACRTCCCATCCTTAGCTCATCACAGATGATTGCCTTGTCTTTCACAGCTGTCTGAAACATCCAGATATCTCTGGCAAAAATAGRGATTGATGAGACTGCATTGTTTGCTGATCCACATGAACTTCCGTTTGTTACTRTCTATTTCCTACCTGCACATGCACGAAACACTAAGTGAATTTCCAGTGTTATTCAGGATTTTCACTTTTTAAGTCTCTAGCAGGACTTTCACTATGGACTTAGTCTCCAGACGAGAAGATGGTCCCCATTGTTTAGAATTACTTTGTACCGTTCTTTCATTTATTCCTTCTTCTCCTTCCCGTGCAGTTTTATCTGTAGGAGTGATTCCTCACTTTATTCTTCACTTCTTGGCATAATGAAAAATCAAAGTGGTTATAATAAGGTTGGTTACTTCTGTCCTTGAATTGTCCAAGGGAACAGGAATGAATGAAGTGGAGGCTTATGCTAACTAATAAAACAGAATTTGATATGAACTTGAAGTTGCTCCTTTTCTTACTGCAGATGCTATCAGTCATCCATATCCACCTTAAATTTATGTAGCCTGTTTCAGAAGGTCTCTTGCATGCACAGATGTGATGCTTCACAGGGTCTGCCTCTTCTTGTTCTCTTCTGGCAGCACTCAGCTCAGTCATAAAAGCACACGGCAGCCCTATCCCATGAAGTCTCCAGCTGATCTCCCATTCCAAGCAGCTTTAGAGTCTAGTAAGTAAGGAAAAGTTGTGAAATGAAAGAACCACAAACAAATTAAAAGAAAATGACAAACTGGAAGACAATAAAAAGCAGTAGAACAAACCAACCAACCAACAACACAGGAACAAAAGCTGATCAGGGAAGAAGATGTAATAATTGTGCCAAGGCTCAGCATGAGAACAAATGGGCTCCCATCTACCAGCCTAACATTAAACAGAGCTCTGTCATGCAGATTATTGGGCTGGTGCAGAAACACTATTTCTAAGAAGAAGAGATGTCCATGCCCAAGCGCAAAATAAACATGCTCCACCCAAAGCAAGGAYAGCTATGGGTGGAGCATATGCCAGACCCTTGGGAAACTCATAGCAGTTATTCCTCTGATATGGATTGCCCCTGGCAGTCGCATGGATATCCTGCTTGCTCTTGCTGTGAAGGTTATGGTACTACACACATTTTTTACATAGTTTCCTGCTGATTTGTTAGGGAAAAAGAAGAGACTTGTAATTACAACTTGTTACTTGCCTAACTAACRTGTGTTAGACACCTTTCACATTAACAATAGTTAAAAGTATTGATGGGTAACAAAGTTATCCAACTTGCAGCAGTTAGRTTTGGAGAAGGCCCTACGGCATTATCTTCCATTCTGCCAGCAGTACAGGACCACCTCTCTTGCTCATGTCGTAGCCACCTACTGGGTATCATGTCCAAGAAGTGTTTCCTCTACTTTCTTTGTGGGATTGTTCCACACTTGCGTGACTCTCCAAGTCAGGAAGTCAAAGTGAACTCAAATTGAACCAAACAAAGCCTTTTCTTAGAGTTCAAAATAGTTCATTTGTTTTGTTTTTCTTTAATTTCCACGCATCTCTAATTTGCTGATATCTTTCAGAAGCAGAAGTTCCAAATTTACATATAAAAGACTCYTTTCCTGGTATTCCTGGCTCGTCAAAAGCAAAAGATAGAGGAAGTTGGATGAGAAATGTCCATGTAGCTGTCATCCTGATTTCCAGAGTAGAAAATGGGAAGAAACTTCTTACAAGTTTTCAGAAAACTGAGTTGTTTCTYTGAACAGATTCTTTTCAGTCTCACACATGCAAGTGATACTCTAAATAGTTTTGTGAGTTTTGCAGCTAAATGCTACAAAGCGTTACTTTGACATTTTAATGGTCTGTTTTAATTAATTGAAGCGAAATCTGCTCTTCTGAGTGATTCATTTATCCTATCAACTTTTCTATTTTTGTAAGATTAAATCAGGAAGCTTGCAATAAGCTTCCTTTCCTGGAATTCCAGTTGAACATTATTACCTTTTGTTTAGACTGCATCACTTATTCAGCTGATAAGAGCAGAGTATATTCCACTGGATATGTAAAGATTTAGCAATTTAGATTGCTTAAGGAGCCTTCAATATTTTCCAGTAAATGAAGTTACTAGAACTTCAGGAAGTTACTCAAAAGACATTCTGTAAATATGCAGGCATGAAATTGTACACTRTATCATATACCATTACAAAGATGTGTCTCAGCAAAGCATACATACATTTTTTGTCCTTGACAGTAGAGGCATATTGTAGTTTTCCACTATGTAATTCTTATTACAATCACAGAGTTTGATCATGATCTTTAGGACACTAAAAACCTGCCAAATGATTCCTTGAGCTGGCAGACAAAGGCATAAAAAGATCTAGTGACCAGATACTGAGTCTAAGAGAATCACAATTTGGATTAAGGCACACATTTTAAACTCTGAAGTAATTTGTCACTTCAAAGCTTAAAATCAAGGTACCTTCTTAAGAGAGGCATTGTAAAATGCTAGAGATAAAACTTCAAGCAGGGCTCCTGAGCAAGGTTTGTATTGCAGTGACCCTTAAAATCTGTGAATGAACAAGCAAGTGAAAATACACATGCACTCTTTAATTGTGCACAATTTTTCTGAAATCACAGCTTGCTGTAGACCACAAATGAGTTTACACATAATCRTATTTGCTGCCTGCATGCTTTGGATATTACATTTGTCTTACTCAGTTGTATTCTGGCTCCTATCATATTTGTGAAAATTGCTTAGATACACATTTTTTCAAGTTTTTAGATAATTACAATTAATTTTGTTTACTTTTACATGGGATTTTTTTGGCCTAGGACAAAGTTTGGCTTTCCAAACAAAGAAAAAGTCATTTGTTCRTAAGCTAACACCTGAATTTCCTTTTACACTTAGCAGAAGCAGGTAACGTTGCAGTTCAGTATCTAACATAGTCCAACAGGAGCCCAATTTCTTATTGCCCGGTATTTTCTTTACTGTTTATAACAGCAAGTCATTTTCAGTTTGAGTTTACCCTCAACCTTGCCTGTTTCTGCCTACAGACAGTTTTCATTTTTGCATTTATTTTCATTTGTTTTCCACTCTTTCTCTCAAGGGAAGAAGAGAATCCAGTGAATTTGTCTTCCACTATGAATTAGAGTAACAGCTCTGCTTGTCTGTGCAGCCAAAGATGTCTGAGTGAAGGCACTAACCTGTAGCCTTAGCCTCTCTCTCTGGAGACAGATTTTCCAAAGCATCTAAAATATATGGGAACACAAAAAGATAGGTATTTTTAAATTGAACCATCCCCCCATCTCCATCCATTGATAGATAGATAGAGAGATAGATAGGTCTATATGTTTATTTATGTAATAGACAGAAAAAATATATGTAGCAATTACATAATAGATTTGTGAAAAATATTTATATGAATTTATTTTTATATATTTATGTATTTATAAAAGATGAAGTAAAATTATACCTGCAGGAAAAATACTTTGTCCGCTCCAAATCTATCAATGTCTAGATCATTTAAGAATTAGGCAAAACCTCCATAAATAAATCATAAAATAATTAATTAATGTGGGTGTTTTCAAAGGACGAATAACTAATATTCATATTAACTTAGAGCAGGGCAAACGTGAAAAGCTTCATAAAATAACTTAACGCTCATTATTGCAAACGCAGATCAAAAGAGGTGCTTATCAAAAGTGGAGACAGTTTATTTCCATCGTGGAACAAAGGACAAAAGACACAGTGTCTTGTCCTTTCCTTTGAGGTTTCTCTGTCTGCTCCTTTCCACTCCCTTTCCTGATAGGCTGCAGTGCCTTGATGGCTGATCTTCYGACTAAACCGCAATAATCAACTCCGGGGAACATGTCAGCTACTTATTTTTGTAACAGGAACGATGGAAATAGCATCACATTGTTAATAGAGGTAAAAGTGATTAAAAATACCCTCTCGAGTTTTCCTTTCTAGCTCTCCTAGTCACAATGCACTGGAATTGATCCAGAACAAACTAGGACTTTACAGACACACATTTTTACTGGAATCAGAGAAGTTTGATTCATCTTTAGCCATTTAGGAATGCTTGTGTTTTAAAACTGCTGCTATGTGAACCAAGAAAAACTGGTTAGCCTTTTAATATACATAATTATTTTTTCACATCACTATTTCAAACCTAAAGCAAAATAGAGGTATTCATTTCTAAATCAGACTTAACATTGTACATTTGTGTCTGTACAGTATATATATATGCAGTTTGTGTCATACTAGTGCAGTGAGATCTGATTAAGAGCATTTGTTAGCACCGAGCAAATGACAAAGCAACATTCACAGCAAATTTGTGGCATCACACAAMGTTTGCGTAGTCATATGTTCTGAAAATGATACTGGGTAATTAATTTAGAATGAGATGCTTCACTCATTAAAGGTAGCATCATTTCAAAAATACGTGAAACTTGTGCATAGAGAAAGTTCCATAATATTTGCCTGACTAAATAAGTAATTCTTAYTTACTTTCATTAGTGGAAAGTTCTCCAAAATTTCAACAAACACAGAATATAACACTCCCTGTCCAACAAGGGAACACTATAAAGCACACCAGTGCAAATTTTACTGTTGTGTTTTCATTTCYTTAATTATAAAGAAGAGTCTCTCTGTTGATTTTGAAGTTACCATATCCACTTCCAGATATAAGGATAGCTTAGACCAAGAAAATTCAAATAGGCAAACTCTACTTCAGTGTTACAAAGATCAGATAAACAGTGCTTGGTGCACTTCTTTGAGACAAGCCACTCATACAGTGCCAAGTCATATTAGAAATTCATTTTCTTAGCTGAAAGTGGACTTTTCATGCAGAGAGACCATTATGAAAAGCCTGGCTGTTCTAGGAATCTGTACTTTGATTTCTGGCATTGTCAGCCAGATCAGAAATAGTAGGTACAAGTGGCCAGAGGATAAAGCAGCAGCTTTTCCTTCTTGAGAAGCTATTCTTAATGCCATGAATATAGGAGTTTCAAATGAGGTGTGATTGAGATCACAAGAATGGTCTGCAAAAAAAACTGAAAAATCATCATCTAAAAGGTATGGCCACGATCCTGCAAGCATTCGTGCGCTCAGATTTCAATATACCCTTCAAACTAAACAGAGCTGCATACATGATTAAGCATTTGTAGGGTCAAGGCTTAAATTCCTTTTCCTCCTTAAAAAAACAAAGCCCTTTCTAACCAAGGAAGGAGATCATGCAAGATGAGAAAAACTATTTCAAGACAAGTAGACCCATCTTAACAAGCAGACCCATCTTAACTGACTGATCTTTCCATTATGTTTTGCATTACTTTAAAGGGTAGCTACAAATCTGTGGGTAGCACCCAATTTTCTTTACATTATTATTAAGTGCTTATTGGTTTACACCGTAAAATAATTAATAGCTATGTAAAGCAATTCTAGCAGAAATTCAGCAGGATACTTGGATACCATTCTCTTCCTTGTCTCTTTACTAGCTTTGTTCATATCCAAAGGGTCTGAGCATTGGGTATCAACTGGCTTCACGGAGCTATTAAAACAGTTGTTAGATTTGCATTAGCCTGTTGTAAATTGCGAATATGGTTCATTTGGTAATGGTCCACTAAGTCTGACAGTGGTCTCGCATCTCTCAGTCTTTTTCCATATTTCTTTTTCTAGTTCTAGGTTCCCAGTTCCTCCAAGAAACTAGAAATATTTGTATTTTGGTTTGTATCCTTTTCTCCATTGGGGAACACTGTTCACCAGCTCGTGATCTTTCTGCTCTTCACTTGCACTGGGCAAAGGAAGAGCAGATGAGGAAAACAACAAAGAAAGGCACTTTTTCCCCTTATAATCATTATTGGTAGCAGCCAAATCCTTATGAGGAGAGAAAAGAAGAAGAAGATAGAAATGGAAGGAAAAAAAAAAACAGAGGAACGTGATGAAGAAACTGGCAGCAGCTGAAAGTATGTACCCAGCAGAGGCAATCACATAAAAATATTATCTTTGATGTAAAAACAGAAAGTTTCCAAAGTGTATTTTCAAACCTTTTTTTTTCAAACCAGTCTATGATTTTGCAGTACCTGGCTCATATTTTTTGCACATGGAATTCACAGTATCCAAGTGCTACTGCACCCTATGCCAAGTGGTTTATTTCCAAATAATTTCCAAATAATTCTATTGACTTCATCAGCTGAGAAATTCCATATCCTGACTTTTTAGATGACTTTTCAGGATGTTTTGTGCTATTCTGTCAGGCTTTTTTGTAGTGCTCTCCTTGATTACGTTAAGGAGCTGAGAGGCAGGCATGTGGTTTCTTAGAACTTAGATAATTAAGTTTGCAGGGTCAATATGACATGCATGACAGACTCTAAAGAGCTACTGGTAAATCAGATGGAAAGTTCTGCATATACACCTTTCAAGTCATTGTTTATACTTCCTGACTAGAAAATCAGATCCCAGCAGCACTGTTAATCTTCAGGTTTAATAGACCTTCTGTATCTGGAAAAAATAAAGATCCTCAGCAAGGAAAATTGACACTATTTCTGTACTCGAATGCTGCTCATGTGAACTATAATTCTGCTGAGTGATGTAAAGGCTCTAGTTTCAAAGGAGGGAAAGTCCTGGTTTGAGCACGAAAGGTGCAGGATGTCCTATCACTTAATCACTTGCCCCATTGATCCTAGCACAGTTATGTCCCAGGCTGCCTTGAACTCTCTGAAGCTGTGATCAAACAAAAAGCAAGTTAGCTGAATCAGACTTTCTTCCTGAGTTATTCTTCTCACAATAGAAGTATTTTTTTACTTTTCTCATTTTAAAAGCACAAGACCAGAAAGGATCCATAMCCTTGTTGGTACCACATCCTGTAAATAATGCTGTTCATTCAGTTACCTGGGCTCCATGAAGAAATAATTGGGTTCTCTATTCCTTCTAAGCTGACCAGAAGGCACTCTCTTTATTTTGTACCACCCATCATATGTATATTAATAAATCTTTAGCAAAACAAACAGAATCAAAAGATCTAAAGAATCCAATGRCATAAAGTTTTAAAAAATATCTGAGCTATTTCTGCCCTCTGTATGTAATCTGTTGGATTCCCACAGGGTGCACTATGTGCCCAGGGGAGCTGGGCACTTGGTAGTACTGGAGGAAGAAGAGGGTTCTTCAGGTTGCATTTGTTGCAATACTAAAGATTTTCTATAAAAATGTGAATAGTTTGCTATAGAATGAGTAACCCTGTTTTCAAGGAGATAAAATTGCCTTAGAGACACAACTGTTGGTATTTTATGGCATTATATGAGTAGCTCCTTAGCTTTCCCAAAATTCTGGGACCACAGACTTCAAAAATGACCATCTACACCAGTATAGTCTGCCTCGTGGTATTCTGGATTTATAGTAATAGAAAGTAAGAGAAGAATTTGCAACTTTGCTTTAGTGGGAGAACTGTTGTAAAGTTAAAAAAAAAACAGTCAAGTAAGCTTGATTTTTCTGGTGTACTCCAGACAAAGAGATTTAACTAAAAGTATTCTCCAGTCAGGACTATATCTTTGCATTTTAAGATATGAAGAAAAAATGGCATTTTAGGATATGAAAGGACCCCAAATTTTTCAACGTTACTAAAAGTAAGACTTTTATCTATTCCCAGTAAGAATCTCTTTTTTGAAATTCAGAATTAAGATATTTAAAACTCGCTCTGGACTAAGGCTAGATATAAGAGATTTGCTCTCTCAAGAACAAACTCATTTACCATGTCTCTTTGTATGAAGGTGAAAGTAAAACCTCAGACACAAACAGACTAAGAAAGGTAGTCATTCATAATGTGACAGCATTGAAATATTAAAGCAAACTAACTCTTGCCAYGTTTCTTTTTTGTGGTCGTGTAACAGAATACATGTCTTTGTTTTTAAAACATGCAAGCTCCTATTAACCTGTCAGTCATTTCTACATATTGTATCATGCTCACGAGTAATATCGTACAGTACTCTCATTCTCTGTAACATGCTGACATAAAAAGAGGAACGTGGCACGGAGAAGGAGGAGGAAGCATTTTTTAACTAAGCCAGCTGTCCATTTAGAAGTCATAATCCGAAATTGTAGAGTGAAGAATGAACACCCCAAGAGTTCTCTTACTCCTCCGAACCCCTGTCAGGTCCCGAATCTGTTGATGAAGGCCAAACAGCCACTTCTTTCTGCCTGACCCTCTCCCCTTGCTATTGCTGGCCCTCATTCAAGTCAAGATCACATTCATCTGGGTAATATACGCCTAATAAATCTTGTCTGACTCAGTTTGTTCTTACTGGCAAGACAGCTAGCTYCCCCCTCCACTTCTCTCGTCTTTCCGCAGGCATCATTATGGGTGTTGACACTCCAGCAAGTTACTTAAGGTGCTCTTAAGTAACTSTCTGCATGTATGCCTCTACTTCACCTCCTAGTAAAACGCAAGGTAATTGCTGCCGTAAGCTGTTTTTCTGTTGCGATAGACAGGAGCATGGACGGGCACAGTGACAGAAATAAGCATTCAAAATGGCAGTCTGCAATAGGACTTTTTTTAGGCCCGGTATCAGTGTAATAATCTCGCACAGCGCTTTCCCCAGTACATCTCAAGGGCTTTGCAGAAGAGGCACATATTCCCTGGTCTCTCCACAGGAAAAATGAAGTATGAGAAAGAGAATGGATAGGTTGCCCAGTAAATTAAAACCTGCAGAAGACAGCAGATATTTGAATCTCAGTCCAGTRTTGTGTGCACGAACAGAACAGAGGAGGGTTAGGAAGCTGCCTTACATCAGGCCTGACTTTGTTCACTGGGCTTGTTAGCATGTGTTTTCCTTCTTGGTTGTCTCTGTAGCTTCACACTGCATTCACAATAGCTACTCTTCAGACGATAGCCAGTACTTCCCTTGATGAATGTTGAGGTGAAATTAGCCATCACAGTGTATGTGTTCCAGTTGCCATAGTTATCAYGCTTTATTGAGTCATGGGTTTAAAATGATTTCCTGAGTCCTGGAGATTCCCCAAGGCTAGAACAGCAGCAGTCTTTCACATAATGGGTCAAACGGTCCAGGTGGATGCATGTGCCTATTTCCTCCAGAGGAAATAATTTTAATGAAAATAGAGTTCATTTAACTAAAAAGCCTTGGATCATGCAAGATGGAYGATGAAAGCAAGAAAATGTTGTTTTTGAAAGGAAATTTTTCATTGTTTGTAATATTTTTAGTTACTATTAATAAAAAAAAAGAAAACATTCTTTTCTTCCCTTCAACTACTTTTAACCCTAGCTGGGCACTGCGGGGCTGGCATGGCCTGACCCAGGCTATTGTGCTGAATAGTTTAGCATCTAATATGCATCATAACAATGCAGCTGCTTGATAAACTATTTTTTCATCACTGTTTTGTCATATTTAAGGCACGAATCCCTCAGTTCCCACATACTTTAGTGGACAAGTTGCATCTTACGTCGTGTTTTTGTGGAGGATACCATATCTCTCTGTGAAAGTTGATGCTTTTTCTTGATCAAATTGGATATCATGCATGAATTCAGCATCCTAATGCTGGAATGTTTGGGAAACTTGAGATTTTAAAGGCAAAAGGTAAAATATATTTGCTAAAAAGTGAAAAGGAAAGAGCTGGTCGATTTAATAATATAGCTGCTGTCATAGGAACACAGAGTGAAAATAAGAAATAGCTCTAAAAACCCCACTTCTTTCCTATGCAATACAAAGCTGAGATATCTATCCTGCCTCCATTATACTCCGTCATCAAGCGCTTCATCTTTTGATCATTCTTTAACATATACTTTGAGTAAAAGCATCCTTTCCACTGCCTTCCTCTCCCACTTACTTGCACACAGTGACTTATAAGCATCACTTATCACCACTTATAAGTAAGTGGAAGAGAAGCAGAGACACAAATCCAGCCACTGCCTCTGCCCTCCAGCTGACGCCTCTCGACAGGGGAACAGCCATGGTTGACTGCTGCTGTCTCAGGGCCACCAAGGCAGCTCCCACAACTAAAGGCAGCGAAGGTATTTAGCAGAGCCAGAGTTGTCCTACAGCTTTCCCTCACGGAGTGTGTTAGAGTAGCTCCCCTGGGACTGGCATGTCATTAGGACTAGCTGATGCTTCCATCAAATACATACAGAGGTAGCTTAAAACTGGGAATTCTGCCCCTGGGTTTATTTAGTCATGATGATTTCAGGTCCAGAATCCTTGCTGTGAAGCAAGGATTATGGATGCTGTCTTTGTCAGCAAATTAACAGTTATTCTGAATTTGGGGAGTTAATGAAAGAGGACTTTTCCTATCTGCCTGGATCATCCCTAAGCCTCTGTCAGAGGCCAGAAATTCTAACCACCTCCTGTAGCACTGCTAAACAAGGGTTAGTTCACCCAAATTTGCTTTCCATACTTTCCTGGAAATCAAAATAAGTTGGTTATTTTTTCCAAAGGTGAAACTTTTAACTGGTAGAAGGTAATCTCATTAAGAATAGAAAATTTTGCAGTCCTCAAAAAATAAACCATCATCAGTGATACTAAGTCTTGAACACAATATAAAAGCGAGATCCCACATCTCCACCATTTTCCCTAGAGTAAAACTCTTCTGTGAAAGCTAAGGACTGCACCTTCTGTGCTTAAAATTGAATGAAAATATTTCTCTCCTCCTACTATTTCAGTTCATCTGTATTTATACTTTACCAAATAGTATCTGTCAAACTGCATCTTCACTGTAATTTTTATTTCTCATCCTTTTGTGCGTCCATTTAATGCAGTCTTTCCTAAGTACGTTGTGTACCTGGTAATTTAATTTTTCAACCTGAACTTACAGTGTTTAAGAACATTCAAAAACAGACAAAAATATAGAACTCATTGATCTCTCCTTTTAAAATACAGTCAGTTACATGTATCACAAAGAATAAGGGATTTTTTTT
>NW_028186978.1:333271-420472 GCF_003343005.1 Rhea americana
AAACTATATGTTGGCTGGATCAAATATAAGTAAGAGCCCCTCATATAGAATTTTTATTACGCAACAACCATGAGTTTCGTTATTATAAGCAGCTATTTCTAGAGGAAGATTACCAGAGCAGTGACTCCATCAGCTACAAGAAGTAAAGCAGTATCTATGTTTATGCAACATAATATGTTTACTATATATTTTGTTAAAAAATGYTTTGGAAACATGCTTGCTTTCATTTTGCAATTCTTTAGTATGTGAAAGAATAGCTTTCTGAAAGCAAGGGTGCTCTTAATAAAGCTTATCTCTGAGAAGTGATAGTGCAAACACTCCTTGTCAAGAGGCCTGAACAATTAAACTCCTTTAAATAATTACTTTTCAGTAAAGTCAAGTGCTAGAAAATACAAACTTAATTGTTTCACTGACAGTAGTTGGAACATGGAGGTCCTTTGGACTGTGGAAATACTATACATGAAGACYCCAGGCGACAGTGAATCCAAGTCTAGAGCCACAGACCTGGTAACTCAAGCTGAAATTGCTCTATAATCTATCATGCTGTTTCTAGGAGGATATTAATACAAGCGTTTAGAATTGCAGTCATGTGTCTGACAATCCTGTGCTTGTATCAGCAGGGCAGTTGACTAATTACAAATTGGGACTTTTGTGTACTGCACTATTAGAAGCAAAGGATGACAAGGGGGGTACAGTTAACTATTAAGGCATTTGGGCCTCGGAGGGAAAACAGAGGACAATCAAGTCCTTATTATTAGATGCCATCCTGCGAATCACTCCCTTATGCACTTTCAACAGAAGGGGAATTCACCTTTTAAAGTGAATAATTGTGCCTGTGGGGCAATCCTTTACAATTACTTTACCATCCAGCTAGAGCTCATTGATTGCATTAAGGATAACAGTCCTCCTCCGAAACAATCCTCTTAGGCAGACTACTTATAAAATTGTGTGCCTCTGCTGGGCGGCTGCCTGCTAGTTGAATCACCAATGAATTAAAGAAATAAAAATATTAAAGGCCAAAGCTTTACTGATTTCACAACACTCTTTAAAGTGAGTGATTAGGGTGGTTGCAGCCTGCTAAACACCCATGCCTCAGGTGGAATGCTCCCCTGAGCACGTTTTACAGCTCATGCAAGACTGGTGCCTTGCTTTTCAGTGCTGAAAATACATCTGCTTAAGCAGCCCTATAGAATTCCAAGTTAAAATGCAAGCCAAAGAGACTGGATGTCTTCAAGAATTGATAACAAACTAGAATCAAAGCCTTTCTCTTTCAGATTACCAGCAAGAATCTAATCCAGGTCAGTGATTATCCTCTGGCATCTATTTAGTGATGATCCTGGCAGACAGCGTACTCCATCACAAAAGTCACTGGTTCTGACACTGCTGAGAGTATCCACAAAGCCAAAATGAGCATGGAGATTTCTTGTTTACTGAGGGAGACTATTGGCTTTGCAAGGAGGAGAGAAGTGCTGAACTAGACTACAAAAATAGCATTTTATAATCATCATCATTCCTTTGCTATTTTACAAAGTGGTAGAGGTGAGAATGATAAACCTTGGCTTCAATACTGAGAGCTCCCCATCTTCTGTGTCTGTACCACATTTGTGCTGTTTGCACATATCTCTTCACTCCTTTGCAGAATTCGCAGACAAAACTCTCCACTCTGAATTCTTGTTTTGCCTCTTATCACACAACMTTCTCACTTTCTGTTTTACTTCACTGCTGCCCAACTCCCCTTCTCATTCTCAATTTTTTTTCAGTGCTCTTTCATGTTACCTAGTCCTTTACCGCCCCCCCCCCTTTTTTTTTCTGCAGGGTAGAAGTCCATTCTCTCCTGCAAAAGCTTCGTGTGGGCCCTATACAAACGCTTCCTACACAGAGGTGCAGGCTTGGTCCAGGAAGCAGTCTAGGCTTGTCAGTGTCGTGTCACAACTTATATTAATAACTCTGCTTTTCACAGAGGGTATTAACCTGATAGTTGGTTTCTGGTGGCCTTCTGGTTCTAGCATTACTGTTGTGATGGGAACATCTCAGCACCAGCATGCTTTCCCACAAGTTCTGGACAATTTTATTTATGTATTTATTTATGAGGATCCATGTTGGAGAAACAGCTTAGTTTCTCTCTTTTCTAGAGTTCAGGCTCTAAAAGTCACACACAATTTGCACCAACCTTTTCCATCTTTTGTCATGATTATTCTGTCACTTCCTAGTCTACCAAGTGCTTAAAAGTGTGGACAATGAAGACAGAAAACCAATTAGACTGGGATTACCTTGTCTGTTCAACAGCTGGAATTTAGCATATGTCTGTCTTCCCTGTGTTAGCATTAAGAATTCACATTTTATGGGTTTGTCCTACCTTGTAAACATACAACTTGCTGCCTTGGAAGAAGCATTCAAAAAGGCAGGTAAATCTGCCTATGCCAAAAAGAGCTAGAATTAGTTTAGATATGAAGAGATAATTGATTAAGCRGGAAATGTATATAAAGTCAAGCTTGAAGATATAGTACAGTTTCATCCTCTTCTGGACTATTAAAGTAAATTAATGACCTGGAGCTGTGTAAGAGTTTCCAGAAACAACACTGTAATAGCCAACTTGCAACACTTTGCAGCCTATAGAAGGGGGAGATGTTTATTCTTCAACAAATTGCCTGCTCAGGCACCACACAATATATACTCTATATCTGACAGATCATAGTGCAGAAACAACAACTGAAACTTAAAATAACAAAAGTGAGTATAAAATATGATGTTGGCTTAGAAGAAAACGACCCAATCATAATCCATGATGGTATCCAGACATTTTCAAAATTTCACAGTACTCTTTTCCATGCTGATAGCTTGGCAATTGCTCAAAAGTAGCTGTGCACGTTTTGTGCCATTTTAAAGCCCTGAATATGAGGGTCTACCAAGAAATAAGCGCTTGAACAATTATCGGAAAATACACAGGGGAGAAAATGGCTTAGGGGGTGACTCCCAGGCACAGAGCTATGGGGCAAGGCTTTGCTYGGCTGTCCGAGAGCTGTGGACGTGGCAACGCTGGGGTCCCGCAGGGGGAAGAACGGTTGCCAGTTTTGCTCCGGTTGCGAGCGGAGCCCTTGGTGGTGCRCTGATGCTTTCGATGTTGCTCTTCTTTTTGATGTTGCTCTTCGGCACGCTGGCTGGGGAGGGACGTGTTCGTGCCCCCCAGCCATCCTGCCAGGCAGGCAGCAGGCTGAAGGCTCCTCGCCCCACGCGCCATCCCCACAGCAGCCCCCAGGGCACGTCTGTGCGGTCCCCACGGCATCCCCATGGCAGGGCCCACGCCAGGGCGCAGCGCGAGCTCCCGGCTGGGCTGCACGGGCCCGGCTGTAGCCAGCGGGCAGCTGTGCAGTCCCAGCCCCTGCCAACAGCAGARGAAGGAGCTGTGTCACCTTCTCGAACAGCACTCCTACGTACGTCTCCTGGAAAAAGCACTGCTTTTTAAAAAGCTTTCTATAAAGATCACATTCACCTAAAAGTCACTTTTATTAAAAGGTCACCACAGGAGCTGATTGCCATTRAACACCACACGTGAATAAAGGGGACACAAGCCGCCAGCCTGATTCTGACCGAGTTACCTTCTCTCTGCGAAAGTCGCTCGCACAAGAGCTGCCCCGGGGCCCCCGGGTGCCTGGCGGCTTCTGTCCCCAGGCCGGGGCGGGCGCTGGCGCCTCCGCAGGTGGCAGCGGGCGGCTGAGCGCGGGCGTCGCCCGCCCTCCTCGGCGGGGCGTGCGCCTCGGCACGGCTCGGCTGCGGGGCCGGGCGGCAGCGCGGCTCCTGCGCTCCGCGCAGGCAGCTCGGCAGCCCCCGCGGCCGGCGGAGAACATGATCCTCACACGTAAGCTGCTGCGCGCCCGGGGGCGCAGGCTCCGCGGGTGCCCGGCGCTGAGCGGAGGGGCTTGGAGGGGGGCTGTGGTTACTCCAGCGGCGCGGTGCGGAGCGCGGAGCGGAGCGCGGTGCGGTGCGGAGCGCGGCGCGGAGCGCGGGCGGGCGGGGGCCCGGAGCATCCCCGAGCTGCGGCTGGGAGCGCGCTGCGCGCTTCCTCGGGTGCCTGCGCGGCGGGAGACGCGGGGTGTCTTCGGCAGCCGCGGCGACGAGCCCGGCGCCAGCGCCCCGTGGGGCGGCTTCGCCTCCCCCGGCGCCCGCCTCCCTCTGCAAACAGCCACCGATGGCTTATTTCCACCCAAACTGTGAAGCTGTTGAGCGGCGGGTGTTGCCGGCGGGCTGATGAGCCCTGCTTCTAGTCAAGGGTACTGTTAGTGCGACGATCTTTTTTTTTTTTTTTTTTGGAAAACTTTAGGTATTTAGGGCATTCCTACGTTTAAACTATGTATGCAACTAGGTCAGAAGGTTCCACCTGATGCGTCATACTTCTTAAAACATGTGAATGAAGGGACGGCGGCGTGTAATTTTATCTTAGCCATCAATTGGGGGGGGTAATTTATTTATTTATTTAATTAATTTAAGTAACTTATTTGAATTGCCCCTGTCCGCATGAAGAAATTCCCAGCACCGAAGCGGTGACAGTTCTCTGGGTCGGGTTATGGTTTAATGCTGTTTGCAGTGAACTTCAGGGAAGGTAATAGGAGAGCTGCTGACTATAAATCTATCCGCAGGTCGGTGTCTGAGCGATCAGCATCTGTCTGCCAGCCGGGCTGTTGCTGGTGGGCGGCACGAGGAGCTGGTATTAGGCACCTCTGATAGTTCCACTGGTGCCATCTGCTCTTTCAGGTAGCCTTAATGGTATCCTGTACGTAGCTTGATCTGCATCTCCGGTAGAAGCAAAAAGAAAGGGGAGCGGGGGGTGGAGAGGAGAGAAGAGAGGAAAAAAGGGGGGGGAGGGGGGAAGAGAGAGAGAGGCGGAGGTGGCCAGGAAATGGGATTGATGTCTCTTTAACAAATGGGGTCAGATTACGGTTTCAGTTTGTCTGTAAGATCCTGATTAAGGGTTATGGATATAGTCTGTGCAAAAGAAGATGTAGATAACTGTTTTGGCAGGACTGCTTTTATCTACAGGTTCGTAGGAATCAAAGCATTTGGAGATCAGCTGCCTTTTGTAGACTGAAGGACTTTCTGATCTCTGTCATCTTTTAAAAGAAATTGGTTTGTTAATCGATTTTTTTAATCAATGGGAAATACAAATTATTTTTAAACTATATAGAACTATCACTAAATTTCTTTTTTTTTCTAAAGAAGTAATTAAAAGCAAGAAGGTATCTTTTTATGTTTTTATTTTGTTTTTAAATCTCAGCTGTATAGCTTGAATCTAGGATTTTTAATTCTCAAGGCAGGGTCTTCCCAGCCAGTAGTGTAGTTGCCTTTGCTGGACCAGAAACAAAGCAAGATTGATGCTGGTTGTGGAAACTCCAAAGTTCCCTATGTGCTTTGCCTCTGGAGGGTGAGAGGAAGGTTGTCCTTACATACTAATCCAGAATGTGTATGTTTGTATCAGGATTCCCAAAAGAAGGAGATGAGAGGTGATTTGGTTTTTTACTTCTCTGGTTCTTCTAATTCATTACATTCCAGGCAATGGTTTGTTTGAGGCCTGCGAGTTTGAGTTCTGCAAATATTTAGAGATGCAGGTTGCATGATAAGGTGGGGTTTGGGGTGTTTTTTTTTTTGGGGGGGGGGGACTTTTTTTCTTTTTCTGGTCAGAATACCACAGTATGTTATGTTTGAATTTCTTCAGACTAAGCTTCCAATTTTCTTCTGACTTCTGGCTTCAATGTAAACAGCACTGCACCCATGGCCAGTTAAAAGGAGATGGAGGAAGAGAACTCATGTGCTTAACAGGATGGTCCTGTACTGTAAACAAGCACTTTTCATGCCTAGCTATCCTTCCTAGCAACAGGAAGAAGGAAATGAGGCTATGCAAAAGGACCCTGACACGTTTCAGACAATGCCAGACCCACCCTAGCATTCATACAGTATAGCCAGAAGACTTGGGGGAATAAAAATAACTTCAGATGTTTCCCCTTCCTTCCTGTGCATATTATAGAAATGAAGTGATCTACAGTTCACAAAAACTTACCAGTTTGATCTCTGCTAAGGAGAGAAATGAAGTCTTGTATAACTCTTATGTATCTGTATCGGGTATCTGCTTTGCAGGCTGATTACTGCAGCCTTTAAGCACTCATCCTTTGTTTTAAATGTATGGCAGTGGTCAAGTATGTAAGCTTCAGGTGTGACAGAATCTGCAAAGTGTGACTGCCTGTGCAGGGCAACTGGACACTACGTCCTCCTAGCTATAAAGTGACCGTTGATGCCTAGAAAATCTGGTGATTTCAACAACTACAGGTGTATTCTTACCGGTCCCCATACTGTAAGTAATTTTAACTGGTACAGGATGTCCAGCTTGTCTTGCTTTTTGACTCCTGAGCCTGAGAACAGGGAGAAATATGAAGGTTGTTGCTGTCTTCACTGTGGAGACAGTGAATTAGTGGAGTTAGTTAGGAGGAGGGCAGGAAAATGAATATAACCTTTAACTTGTTCTTTCTTCCATCAATGAATGCTTCTGTTTTTTAAAAAAAAACCTTTGTGTCCAAATTGTTACCTTTGGTTTTTTTTAGCTCTGTTTTTTCCTTCTTTTTCTCCTGTTCTAAGGAACCACACTCTGTGTTACCTCAGTGATGAGCAGATCTTATGAAAGAGGCACAGGACCAGACTTTTGACTGGAGCATTCTTGTTCTGCTCACTGGAAACTTATTCTGCCATACTTGCTGATACGGAGTAACACCTTATTCTGCACAGCATCCCCTTGAAATCAGTAGGTCTGTTAGTACAGTATACTATTGAAATAACTAGCATTAGTGAAATGCTGTAATTCTGTCTCAGCTTCATTATCTGAAAGTTGCAGGTAATACTACACACTTTTCTGAAGCACTTCAGTGTCTTTAGAAGAGCAGTGCTAAGCACTGTTATTTGTTAGGAGGAATAGTCTTTCAAATACTGTCAGGTATTTGTTTCTCCTGAGAATGACTGTGCTAGATGAGACAGGATTAGAAAAAAATATTAACCAGTCTCTCTTTCAATAAAGGCAAAATACAATGGCTCACTTATTGCTGATGGGGGAAATCTTTTTTCTATAAGTGCAAAGTGGTGCAGAATTCCTTAGATTCATTTTTAGGCATATTTAAATATTAGGCATATTTAAGTATATCTAAAACTCTCCATTAAAATGGTCTTCATTGTACTTCCTGAGATGTATAAAAGAGATTGCTCCAACTTTTGTGGACACAGTTTGTCCTCTCTGAACTTATTCCTGCCATTTACTGAAGACCCGTATTTAAAAAAAGAAAAAATACATACCTCCTACGTTCTTGCATTTTGGGGAGGTCCATCCTGTGTCCTTGTGGATCCATAGATTTGGATGCTTTACTGACCACCTCTCTGTCAGTATGTGTTGCTCATACTAAGCTTTCCTGTGCATGCTAAGGCACAAGAAGCTTCTCCCCATAAAGCTTCGTAACATATTTAACTTCCCATCTTCAGGCTTTCCACAGTCTCCCTGCTTTCTTAAACAGCTCTCATCAGAAGAAATTTGAAGAAATACACATAGGGAGGTCATGAAATAAATACTAGCCAAGGGACAGAATGCAGGTAATAAGTGCTTTGCATTGCAAGATTCATTTAAAAACTGAAGCTGTATGTGTGACTTTCATCCTGAATGTCACATTATGTTCCTTACTTCAGTTGAACTTCTCTTGCCATCTCACAGCAAGAGAGCTGCCGTTAAAAATATCCTATCGGTTTAGGGAAATAGGCTTTCAGCTGGGGATTGGGAAACCATAAGCTCTGCTGATCTGTTCCACTGATTGCAATTATGTTTCTGACCTCTGGTGGCTGGTGTTGTACCCCCTGCACAGGGCACAGTTTGGGGACTGGGTCACGAACGAGCTGTGCTCAGACTGCAAACAAGCAGGTAGTCCTCCTGCCATGCAATGCTTACACGTGCTGGTGGTTTTGAGGTCAAGGCTGAACAAGCTAGAAGAAGTAGCTGTCTGTATAAAATTATTTTGGATGAACCTCTGTGTGAACCAGATCAGCTCTTATGCCATTAACTATGATTTCCTAGATCTGAATAAGCAGCCCAGACCTTGGATGTTTTGAGAGGAAGTACTTGTCATGCTGGACCTACTTGCTTTTCCCTACGCCATGCAAGTTTACCAGCTTGCAGATAGGGTACAGTTGGTGGTGGCTAATGCTGGGTTTGGGAGCAGCAATGGTTAATGTTTGCCCTTTGGTAAATGTTCAAAGGTCATTCTAACCAAGTAATTTCTGAGAGAAGAGAAGGTTAAAGTCATCTTCTGTTTCCAAATCTTTGGAGGAGGATTCGTTTCTCACTCTGGAATCTGTCAACATGACCTCCTTCAGAGGATTTGACTAACTGCTTTCTCTGCCCCAAATAATCCTCCTCTGAGACCACCCTGTGTTAATCAGGCCAGATAAATAACCCACATGTCCAATTATTTCTTAGAGTTTTTTCTTTCTTTCTTTCTTTCTTTTTCTTTAAGTCACTTGTCATCTTGTTCCTCTTCATCTCTGAACCTTCTTAAAAATTAATGAGGCAAGACCATCCTGAATGTATAAAAAGAATTTTTCTTTAGCGGGAAAACTGCCGTGTGAAGCTCTATTTCTTTTGTTTAAACAAAATCAGGTTTTAATTTAGATTACATTAATTTGCTTTCTTATTCTCTGTGCTGAAAATGCAAAAATGATTTAGGAATAAATAATGATCTTGGTTTACAGTGTACAATCCCAGCTTACCCGGTGACTTGTGATGTTTCTTTGGTGTCCCCAAATCTTCAATACTTGAACTGAAAGTTAAGCTCAAAACAGATTCACACTTACAGACTTCATGTTCAGCCTTCATACGCAGAAATATTTCATGGGGATCAGTACTCTTCTGAATACCAGCAGAGATATTTTCCATCTCTTCTCAAGTATCAGAGGGTTAACTAGATTAAAAAAAGTTCGTGCTGTTAGGAAACTGCGAAGTAATGCAGCTAGCTTTGGACAACACCAGGTGGTAGCATCCTTAATAGCATCTAGATAGGTAAATAGTAATTGCGATCCCTTTAGAGTGAACAGGGAAAGTTCTTGACAGAGACACAGAGAGTAACTTTTATTCTTGTATGCCTGCCTTAAATCCAGAAGTGGCGCTGATTTYCATGCTTTTCTGAGCATAACAGTTGCTCTGGTTCCTCCCAGTTGCTCCAGTTCCTCCTGGCAGAGGTGAGGACCTTTTCCCAGCCCTGGCCGGGCACACGTGGCAGCAGCCAGCAGCTCTGCGCTCTCCTCTGCTCTCCTGCCGTCACCCTTCCCGGGCCATGCGCCTCCTTTCATGCGGAGGAATCCCTGTGCTTGGGA
This sequence comes from Rhea americana, assembly GCF_003343005.1. NCBI lineage: Eukaryota > Metazoa > Chordata > Aves > Rheiformes > Rheidae > Rhea > Rhea americana. The sequence continues at coordinate 342,659 of NW_028186978.1, forward strand.
TGTTGGACCGTTAAGAGAGAAAGCAAATTTCTGATTTTAAACAATTTTTTATACAAAAATAATGAGAACTATGGAACTAGTCACTTTTCCTCCTGAAGAGGAGACCCGTGGATCTGTTTCCTGAAGAGCTTCATTCCTTGCAAGTTTGTGGAGGCTCCCATTGACTTCAGCAAACGTTGGCTCAGTCCCTAAACTTTTAATACATTTTGCTCAAATGCTGTTTCTCTTGTTAGGTTTTGAGCTGAAAAGCTTTTGGAGCAATTTTGATATGCTGAGTACTATGAAAAGGACATTCAAGTTAATTAGATTTTGATTCACAGAAGCAGTATTGTGTTTCCTGTGCTAGCCAGGAGGATTGATATGCAATAAAAGCTATTATATAACCTGGTACAGTTGGTGGGGAGGGAAATTTGATACAGCCAACACAGAGATATTTTGGAAACCAATTGTATACTTGTTTGTGCTTTTTAATTTAGCTTTCATCAATAAAGGAATAAATAAACTTAAAGCTTCAAGCAAATGTAGTGGCTTACTTCCACTGATGGAAGTAAGCAATTTGCTTTTTCCAAAGGCTCTACTGAAAAATGGGGTTCAGGCTTCCTGATTTTTTTTTTTCAGAGAAAATATCCATATATCATTTTAAACATCTGTTTCCTTATTTTTTTCTTCATCTGTTCCCACACAAATTCCAAACATTCTCAGTTTCTTCTCCCAGTGTCCTGTGGTTTATACATAACATTAGCAACATAGTTACTGTTTTGCTACAAGGCTCCCTAACTTGAAAAATCCCTTCCCATGTTTAACCCAAAGCCAGCAGTAACACAAGGAGAGTGTTTCTTTAGTCATCGTCACATAGTTAGGAGATATTTCAGTAACATTCCCCACCATTACCTCTTTCTAGGGTTTTATGACTAGAAAGCAGCGTATATATTTGGTGCCATTCATGGTTTCTTTCAATAACTTTTTTTTTCTGGGAAACTTTCTGGTAAGAAATATTTTTAAAGCTGTGCATGCTTCCATATTTGCTTGAATTGACTATTGAGGTATGCAAAGTTAAGTGGAGATCGGAGCTCACAGCATTTGACTGCGGAAGGTAGACTGAAAACGGTGAAATACAGGAGTATGTCAGAAAAGGCCACTGTTACAAAATTTAAATTGCACTTTAAAGGTCACAGGAAAAAACATCTTATGGAAAGATGCTTAACTTTCATTTCAAAACCTTGCAAGTACTTCATCAGTGCAAAATCCATGCCTGATATCTCTCCTTGTCTCACTCGTACTTCCAGAAATGAATCCTTAGTTGGATTAATGCAATAAAGTCAGCTTAATAATATTTTAGAATGGTGTTATGAAAGTAGATTATTCTATTAGAATAAGAAGAGATTCTGAATGCATTAGGAGCTTGACAAGAGCGTTTAAAGACATTTTCAGACTTAACCTGGCTTGTGTTGGTTGAATGTTTATTGACAGATTGACCAAATTTCAGTGTTCGTTTTAAGGTCATTGTCTTTATAAAATGCTGTTTTTCATTACTTACGTTTTTGCTCTCTCTAGCACTTGCTGAGTACGGGTTTCTTGAAAGGTGTGCAGCACTACTTAGCTCTGAGTTACCATTTTCAGTGTATGGTAGCTCTTTTGTGCGCAGCTGCCACATAGTACATTTTGCTCCAGATTTGTCTCAGATTTCCCATCTGTGTCCATGTATATAAAGACTGAGTGGAAGGAATAGTTTGATCAGAATTAGYGTTGGGACCACAATTCACGTGCCAGGGATGTAATTCAAGCACATGGAAGAACAACGGCTGGTGCTCAGGCAGAGGAATCCTGTCCCACGAAGCTCTCGGAGCTCTGAGGCACAGCTAGCGTTAAAAAATATAATCCAGAATGACMTCAAGCTCCTTAGCAGCTCAGGACAGTGTTTTGGAATTGACCATAGACTTTTGCAAAGCACCAAAAATTTCAGAGGGGCATTATGTGTAGGGGCAAGTAACTTCTGATACAGATGGAGCACGAGGACAAGCTTCTGAGYGTACAAGCCCTTTTTCTGAGCATAGAAGCCCCTTTTCAGCTGTTAAACACAAGCATTGATCCTGGATGGGGACGAATCTTTTTTGTACTCCATTAGTACATTAGAAAACAAGCAGGTGATTAATGAAAGTGTATGTGTGTAAGGAGCAAGTGGATTCATCCTTAGCATTCTGTATATCAGAAAGATTCTGTATATTGCATAGGAGGGAGTCTTTCCTGCAATSTAATCTAGAAATTTGTTTTTGTGTTCATTTTTTATTTTTACRATTTTTTTCACTTTCTGAAAAAGGCAGACAGTGAATGTCAATTAAAATGAAAATCTAGTCAAAAAAGAAAACAAAGAAAAAAGCGAACTCAGTTGTTAGGGCATTGGAATGGGACCTTCAGCAGTGAAGCCCATTTTTGTTGAAATCTGATTTTTTTTTTAACAGCAYTGATTTGAACAGTCTCATTGCAGATTTTTAAAATCTGCTGCCTTAACACAGCCAAAAGGTGAGATGAGTAGAACYGATGCATGAAGGTGTTAATATGGACATAGACATGTCTGAATTGAGTYGAGAGGAAACCATCTCCTAGAAGAACTGTTCATATTATGCTTAGTGCTTAGGTGAAAATGAAACCAATGCCTCACTGCATGAAGATGCATCTGGTTTGTGCCTTGTTCTGAGGACTCTGAAAGYGCCTGTACTTTAGTTTTACGTTACTTTATTATTTCATGGAAGCAAAAAGCAAAAGAATGAAACAAAACCAAATAAAAACTTTTAAATACATCTTCTTATTTCTGCTGCAAACAGAAGCTGACTGCTATAGATTTTTGTTTTGTTTTGTTTTTCCCTGAAAGGACATTAATGCAACATCAAAATGTGCAGGTTTTTGTTTTATAGTAAGGTACCATCCAACCAAAGACGGTAGGTATCTTGAATTTTCTCATCTGTGGTTGCAGGATTGACCAAAGTGTGAATTGAGGTATTTTTGCTATGAAGTTTTAAAACAGTAAGCTTCCAGTTTCAGGAACCGAGATTAGCTGAAGTTAAGGAAAAAGAAGGTAGCTAGGAGTTCCCATTTTCACTAACTAACCTGGAGAATATGTGGGTCATCCTAACCCCCCAGGAAGTGGGTAAATAAGGACTAATGGTTCCCAACCTTACACAAAAGGAACTCCTACCCTTCATTTAAACATGTAGGCCTGCTTTGTGAAACGGGCTAGCAAATAAAGCTGTTTCCAATAAAAATTTCCTGTTTCCTCTTTAACACACTTGCCTGCTGTTTGCTTATACAACACCAAAGAATAAAGACTTCATTGTACTCCTTTTTTGGTTTTGCTTTGTTTTACTTTCTAAGAGAATTTCTTGTGTATCAGGGCATTTGAAAATAATAGTGTAATTTCTTTCTTGCCAGAAGTTCTTTCATATAAGAATCTGCGGCTGGAGGATGGRAAGCAGCACAGGACTTACATCTGTAAAGCTGCACATACATTTTTGCCWGGAATATGTAGTGAAGTTTATTGTAAAAAATTTAACTGACACTAGCATTTGAGTCTATTGTCCTGACTARCTTTGAAAAGGAATTGGCAGGAGCAAAGAGGAGGGAGTGAGACCAACCCCTTGGCAGCAGCAAGTTGCATCAGCTTAGCTGCGGGATCTTTGGATGAAACGTGCATATGCTGGGGAAACAAGACTTGCAAATCATGGCAGATGTACTAGGGCTTCAGAAGGCTTCCATAAAGCAGGTTGGAAAGTAGCTTAGAAGTCCTTTGCCAGTGACCTTCTCCACCCACTGATAGCCCTGACCAAATCCATGCAATGCTCAGAAACAAGTTCATAGCGTGGGTGGTAACCTGTAAGCTAGATCCATGGAGACTGAATGTACAGTTCCAGGTGTCCTGTCCCCTCTAAAACTTTGTCAATACAGTAGCGGAGAAATAAGATTTTGGAAGCCTTGTCCTTCCTATTACTTTTATCTCTCGTTATCCCAGATGCCATTGATTCAGATGGTGGGGACATGCACATACTGCCAATGTCCACCTGCATATGAAACCAAAGATGCTGGGAAACTGAGAGTTGGAGGGCTGATGCTTCTGAACTGGAAGAAAAACTGATATTTGGGAAGTGTGGGAATGAGCTTTCTCTCCCAGGGTGGCTTAAATGATTTGCCTAGTTTTAACTGATTTAGTTTTTTCTMAAAGGCAGATTCCAATTAACTTGTGAGAGTGAACTTTTTACTTGTCCCAAGCTTTCAGCTGTTTAAGTCTAAATCTCGTATTTCATGAAGCTTGTCCCGTGTGCTGGGGTTACTGTGCAGTCTGTTAAGCACAGACTGCTGCCAAGGCTCTATGAGCTACAGAGCTTCGCAGTCTCCCACACTGCTGCCACGTCCCCTTCTCACAGACGCTTGGTGTGGAAGGAGGTGACGCAGAGCTGCTGCTTCGGGACAACTTCCCAGACCCCCTGAGCGCTTGCACCAGGAGCCAGAGACCACAGCTCTGGGTTTCCCAAAGCGTTAGAGGTGGAAATTGAGGAACAGTGTTGTCTGTAAGCGAGTTAATACTGTTTGGTGCTGTCTTATAGCCAACCCTGGGCATCGCAGAACGTAACTGAGTAGCAAGTGCATTGGTGTTTTAGTATGCTTTGCAACTCTTGTAGCCAGCAAGGAATAGCTTAGATGTTTCCTGTCTAAAGATCTAGCTGGTTTCTTGTGGGATTCTCAAAGGTATTGTGAAAGGCAAATATGTTTCAGAAATCCCAAAGGCTATCTGGGTGCCCATAAAATAAGACCCTCACATAACTTTCACATGTATTTTCAGAAAAGATACCCAAAGTTTCTATTGAGAACCTTTAAAAAAAAAGTCCAGTAAATGTATATTTATAATTTTATAGCTCTGGAAACATTTTACAGGTCATACACCTGGGGTGCTCAGTAAGGGACCTGTGGACAAATATTTAAAGCCACTTAAGAGCCATGTGGTAGGTAGGAATCTGACACTTCTTTCAATTGCACTATGAGCATCTAGCTGCATATTTCAGTAAATACGTACTGGTTATTGGGAATCATTTCCTCAGTTTGCAATCAGGTAGAACTCTTGTTCAATCCAGTGACCTCCACAGGACATAACCTGTAAAATACAGTAAAATTTTATCATAAGCACCCTTAAAAATTAATTGCAGGATTTTTTTTAGTATAATGTTTTCATTTCATAGTAATATTCTGTTATTTGTTCTTGATRTTAGTAGTACAACTTTATGTTTAATTGTATTTTATGTTTCTCTTTTACCTTCTTCATTATCATTTCTATATACTACCAAAATCTACCAAATTTAAAATTCAATTTTAAGCATAACTTTACAATTCCTTGCAACTGGAATTGAAGAATGCTTTTTCTTAATGAGTAGCTAAGCAAATATGCCTGTACGTGCTTGCTCTCATGTGGTCCCATAACCTAGAGCTGAAGCAAACACAAGTTGCACAAATGCCTGCTTGTCTTGACTGCAGCGAGAGTGGGTTTCGAGCTGTTTATTTATCTGGAATGTTGTGCTTCGGCTCACCTTAACCCCTTGATTTGGATATGTATCTTAGCAAAGCAATCTGGCAAAGCACAAATGTTCTAACCCTGTTGTAGCTAATTGGAAAATTAGGGGAGAACCACTGTCATTTTGGAGACCTTGAAAGATGTTTGCTGTTTAATCTGATTTTAATTGTGTACCTTTACCTTGCTGGGAATATTTCATAACATATGCCAAAATCCTGAGATATTTTACTTATGTTCAATTGACTCTTTACTTCCCTATATGTAATAGCTTGTATTCTGAGCAGTTGTTAAACTCATTGCGTATAGTTTCTGCAGCAAGCAGCAATAGTATCCTGTCTGAGTAGGTGGCAAAATTGTCTACTCAGTTGTACATAATTAAGCTTTTCTTTTCTGGTCCATCAAGAAGAGTGAATATAATCACAGCCAGATGAACTTAAGAGTTTCTGAATGCTCACTGTCTGTTTGATCTAAGTAGGGTGCTAAATTATTCGCAGTTGTACTTTCTTGAATGAGGAAAATTGTCCCAGTCAGTTTCCTGAAYGTTTAGAGAATACTCTAAATATCTTTTACATTTTTCTAGTTTGCAACCTAATGAGATAATTTTTTTTTTTGCTTGTGTTAGGTAACAATTTATGTGTAGTTTATTCACAAGCTAATATAAACCATGTTCAGAATGTTACCTTTCTTTTAGTGTCATGTAGATATATGTGAATTATTACATTTTGTGGCACATTCTTTTGGGCAGTGTGAGAGAAGGTTAGCTGAATTTCCTGTAATACACCAAGTAACCCATAAATGCCTTGAAGACCTCCAGTGTAACTCAGTTCTCCCTGGGTACTAAATATATGCTTGAGTGAGCTGCAATACAGTGTGTCAGTTGTTCTTAGGCTTGGGTCTATTGGTTCTGTCTACAAGAAGTTAAAACACACAGTTTTATAAGCTCTACTAGGAATTTCTGACAAGATAAAATAGATGTCCCAAGAGGATTGCATGATACACCAAACAAATGCTGCTCATGCTGGTTGTAGCATTGGTTTCTCTAGTGTTAACAAAACCTGTACAGAATGATCCATAAGCCCTGCAGTCTTCACCTGTGTCTGTTTCTTTAGCTATTAAAATGATGAGCATTTGCTAAATCATCGGTGGCATTTCAGAATCTAGATAACATTTGCTAGAGAGAAGAAAAGCAAGCTGGGAACAGCAAACCTATGTTTCATCTGGAAGTAGCTGAATATTTCTCTGCTCATTTGTTAACAAGACCAAAAGAAGTGGTAGGAAGGAAGCTCTTGCTTTGCTGYTCACTAACCCGTGGTGCCTTGTTTCTGTTCTCTTCCAGAAATCGAGGCCAAGGAAGCTTGTGACTGGCTGCGGGCCGCAGGATTCCCGCAGTATGCTCAGCTTTACGAAGGTAGGCACCTGAGGTTTCAAGCTGATCATTCAGTGGCATCGATACCAAACAAGAACACGTAACTATGAAGCACTCTTACATTTGTTCCAGGTTTCTGGTTTAGTGTGAATCTTCCAAGTATTTTTATAACGCAAATCATGTGTTAGCAACATTGTACTTTCCCTGTAGTTAAAAAAACAAATGAACTGTATTTTCATGCATGTAACTATCCATAGCTASGAGCCTAGTCTACAGCAGTGAAGAAACTGTAGCCAGTTTATCCTGCTGAAGCCAGCCAGCTCTCCTAGTGGAGAAGAGATAGGAAATTCTGCATATGTGTGGGTACATCTGTACTCCTCGTCATAGCCAAGTCCTATATGTTTTTTCAGAACAGTTTGGCTTGAAGTTAGACACGGGCTGACTATGAAGGGAAGAAAAAATATACAAGCCGCTGTTGCAGTGCAGGCTAATTTGCAATAATACCTTGAAGAAACTGCTGACTCCTTGTCCTTTTTGTGGAATGCATTCAGTTTTGTGTAGCTACTTTTACAAAGMTTTTCCTCAAGCAAAACAGTACTGTCTTCATTGTTTCTCTAACATACCAAGAACTTACAGTTTTGTCTTGCGATACTTAAACTCTGATGTACAGAAACATATAGAAGTTTGTTTTAAAGATTGACATCTTAAAGGTCTTTTTCTAATGTGTATTACCATTTCAGTTCCCCCCCCCCACTTAATATTATTTGTGTTATAATGAAACTATTAAGCACCCTCTTATCTGCCTCTTCATTTTTATAAAACAAAAGAATGAGCATAGAAAGWCCATTATTTGCAGTGAATAACTGCTGGAGATTACAGCCCATTGGCTGMGCTGACTTTCTTGAAAGATGATCGAGTTGAGCTTTGATTTGCAGCTGCATTGGCAATGTGAGATGATAATAGCACTTTCAAAACAGCACTTGRTGAAACTTTTTGTTCTCCTGTTTAGAAATTAAATTTCATTTTGCTATGTCTCTTTTTCTCCTTTTTGATACCGCAAAAGTGCCAAGGACAGATTTTCCTGGGATGCAGAGTCAGGACTGTACTTCCAGTCTTTGTTAAAACTGAGGGCAAGACTGATGGCTTAATATGTAGGTTTGTGGGTTTCACGCTTTGCTAAGGTATAAGTCGCTTAAGAAATCACTCGATTCAGGAAGTATGTCCTGCCTGTGGTTACTGTTGTTCTATCTACAGACTCTAAACTTGTATGAAGTTCTAATTTAGGGCCATGTCCTGCCAAACATCAAAAGGACTGCAGAGGTGACAGCAAGATCTAGCCTTACACACTGAAAAGATAGCTGTCCTTATATAAAAACAATATCCCACTGTCCTTTTCAAGCCGCTCTGGCAACAACAACAATGCAAATTTAGCATAACAAATAGGATTTGTACAGATTATCAACTTCTAGTCACCTCTCTCACTGAAGTCCTCCCATATGTTTTCTTGAGGGCACTTTAAGGTATTACCATTCTCAGAGGAAAAGCTTCTCAATATCAGCACTGGTAGAAAATGCCAGCAGACTGTGCTCACGTTCTCAGCTTGCAGTTTGGGCTTACAGCAGTGAAAGGGTGACCTAGCRATTGATGAGGTATAATTCAAGAGCTCTGAAAAGTCACCTATATGCAGTGGTCGCAGGTAATACTCATTTAAAATGGAGATTTCCATGAGCTTTTGTCAGTTGCCCTTCTGTGATAAAACCACAGTTTTATATAGAAAAGCCAGGATTTCTTGTAGTTCACAGTGTATGCTGTTATTTGTTTATTCCTCATGCAAAATTAGGAAAAAAATCTTCTGACATATCTATTGTCATATTGACATATCCAAAAAACATAATGTTATCCACCTTTCCCTAAATTAATATCAGTCCTTTTCATCATTGTAGCTGACTCTTCCCTAGTCTCTGGAGATAACAATCTTTCACAGTCAATCCCTTGAACTGGGAAACAGGTCTGAGTACAACTGCAGCCGTACAGTCAGTTTGTTCTCCTGTTGCTGTGTGCATTGAACACCCAGTGGCTTTGGTGGGAGCTTTGGCTGTGCAAGGAATGCAGGATCAGGACCTGTATGACAGTGAGGAATCTGTGGAGGACAGTAAATAATATATATCTGGTTGCTGCTTCAGGGCTATAGTAAATTTTCAGCACTCTGCCAACATTGTTTCCTCCTCCTCACTCTGCCCATTGTTTATCTAAATAATCTTCTAGGGARAGGAGGCAGTATGGGCCTCTGAGCAGCTTGGCTTTCTTTCATTTCAGTCCATATCTCCTTARTGTTGTAGCAGTGTCAAACATCTAAATAGCTTGATTAACAGCCAAGGAGTTTTTGTTTTTCATTCCTTTCCAGAGATTTTGGCTTCACTGACCTTTTTCCTTTAATGTGCGATATTAGTACTTTGATGAAGATTGTATATTTATTTTAAATAAAGCTAGTCTGCATCAGTTTCAGCTTCTGATGTGACATAGGGGGATCCCACTTGCCTTGCTCCCTGTCGCGTTGTTTCATCTTTGCTCTTTTTCTTCCCCATTATGGACACAAACTTGCCATTATCAAAGCTGCATGACAAAAGTTTTATATGAAAAGTAAGCATTTCTCTGGCATTTGTGATGTTATGATGTGTTTATCTTAGAAGTGCCAGTCACTTGCATCTTACTGAGCTAAATTAGAGGCAGCTGGTTGTTTTGAAATAATTCAACACTGGGAATAAGAGTCTTTTTGATTTCTCATCTGTCTCTGTTCCTGCAGATCTCCTGTTTCCCATTGATATCACTTTAGTCAAGCGAGAGCATGACTTTCTGGACAGAGATGCCACTGAGGCCTTATGCAGGTATGTTAAAAAAAAAGAGAGAAAAGCTGTGCTGCATTTTGAAACAAAGCTCTTCCTGTTTAGCAGGAAGCATAGGAACATGTCTTAGTAGGAAGCAGAACCTATGAAAGCGTAACCTCAGCAAAATTATATATTAACTAATCATTCACTTGAGTCTTTTTTTATTAGCATCTATGTGTAAGCATTTATATATTAGACTAAATAACCTTTGGAGGTCTTATTTAAAACCAAGCTGGGAAAAAAATGGCAAGAGTCTTTGTGACAAGTATTGCATAGTCCTTTTTTTTTTTAATTAATATTCTTTGTTTTCATTACTGATTCCCAAGTTAGTAAGCCACATGGAAGCAGAGCTCTGCTGGCTACAAGCRCCTGTAAGTACAACTGTAGCATCAGCCCCACGCAGGAATTATTTTTGGGGAGCARTATTAGCAAAGCCATGCTGCTACACTCTGCTACTCTCCCTTGCTATGCTGGAGCCCAGCTACGTAAACAGTCATGTTGACTTCTGCTTCACCATGTGAGCATTGCAATCACCAAAGTGAATATGGACATGTTTGTAAGGGACAAGGCAAGCGAAGCTGAGAGTTTTTCCGCTGCTGCAAAGGCTGACCTGCCCTCAACTACACACTTCCATTACTTACCTTGGTTGTTTATGGGCTCCTTCCACAAATCGGTTTGACTCTATTACCCAGCAAAAAAGTCTGGATAGTTCCTTGCAGGGTTAGTATATTGAATCAGCTCAGGGAGAGGTCACAGGAGCTTCAGAACTGGTGCAAAGAGCTGGACCGCAGAGCTGGTGCCAGGGCAGGCAGAGGGTCGGATAGAAAAAGAGGGAGCAAGACTTGCCTGTGCGTGCCAGTGTGTTGCTACAGAACTGCGGCCTCAGCATTGCCAGTTTTATTGTAAAAGCTGTAACGATGGCACAGTCTGACACTGGTCCATGCACCAGTTACCTCCTCTAGCRCGAGTCCGCAGTCTCAAACTATGTAAGTACCTTAATTTTTCTTACCTTCTSTTGCCTAGATGTGAACACAGTTTTCTGCCTCTGTCCGTCATTATGGTGGATTTCCAAATTACCTGCAAAATTAATGCTGTTGGATACTGCATGTATAATGTCTGCAACTCTAAATGTCAGGAATTCTGAAGAATTACAAATTCCTTTTAAGAACAGCTTTAAATATTCTCATGCCATCATTGCCATACTTGGAAGGAAAAGAGAGGAACTGGAATTTAAAGTTCTTCAGAAATATTTACAAGATTTTAAAGCTAAGAAAATAGATTCATTGCCCAGTCTTTGGGAGAGRAAAAATCTCATAAATGTTAAGTTCAAGATGTGGTGCAAGGCATCCATATCTTRCTGTTGATACTAAATGTGATGCATCGATCTGATTATTTGTGTGCTCTGAAACTTGTGAAGTCACTGAGCAGAAAGTGTGGTGGTGTGAAAAAGTGCTGATTCCCAGAAGAATGGTCTTCCCTTGCCAGGAAAACAAAATACAGTCAAGCGAGCGTATTCTGGATCTAGTGCTCTCCTGCGGCAATACTTTTCAATCTGAGGTTTTTATTTATATGGGGGAAAAGGTAGCAGATTGTTTCTTACTGATGAAAGTAAGARTATGAGCTGAATATCTCTTTGAGGATTTGCTGCTAATAGGAACCGTGAAAGCAGCTACCACTTTTTCTGAAGTCAGAGTGCAGTGAAAGGATATGTCTCTTAAAAATGGAATYTTATTTTGTAAGTCTCCTGGTCAAAGTAACTATCCCAAGAAAGTGTAGTTATATAGATACTCTGTGAAACTCRGAAGTCTAATGCAAAGTAACAAGTCCTCTGTGCTTGGCTTCCTGTGCCCTGTGCTGGGAATGTACTTTTCTGTTTAACAACCACGGTGCAATTAGCAATTCTAATTATCTTGTTCTAATTACTGCATGTCCTGAAGAAGGAAAAAGTAATTTTGAAACAGACCATAGAAATCACATTTTTTAAAAAAACTTTAAAGCATTTTGAATTGTCTTTTATATCCGAATCTATGTAAATTATTGTTTAATAATCTTATTAATGTGAGCAGGAAAACTAGTAAAACTTTCAATATTGCTTATTAATAAACATTTTGCAGAATTCCTGGAAAAGGTATCAGTAGCCATCCTATTCAGAATTTCCTTGAAAAATTTTAACTGCAATGTGGTCTGAGACTTGGATTACAGAAACACTACCTGGTACTTGGTAACAGTAGAAGATAAATGGTTAAGAAATGTCATTGTGTGCTCTTGTCAGGAAATATAGGGTTAAAAATGTAAGAGTGATGCTTCTACTGTAGTTTGCTAGGATGCTTCACATGGTAATTGTGTAAAGCACCTTGAGACTTCAATGATGGGGAATTTATCTTCAGAGGGCTACTGGCTGCATAATGCTCTGATGAAACTGAGTACTGAAACATGCTTATCCCGAAGGTTGCTTCTAAGTACAAATTACATAGCAAGCCATAATGGAAATCCTATTTCATCTCCTTATATGTTACTAGAAAACCACCACACTGTCTGAGCAAGAGGTTTCTTAAAACCTTTACATGAGATTTCTTAAATCCTTTACATTGAGGATTTCTCATCTAAAATTCATCGTAACAGGTTTGTATGAGCACTGCCTGCTCATATAATTTAGTTTGTAGAGGGCTGGCTTCCTTTGCAGGTTAGAACAGGCAGCTGGACCCCAGGAGCACAATTTTCTCCTGTTAATGAGAGCAGAACTAATTAACAATGCTTATAGCTGATGTAAACTTAACTGATGCTTAGATTAACTAAGAATTTTTATTACAGGGCCATATTTATACATTTGCTGAAATTGTCTGTTCAAGCTGATATTTTTGACAGTGAGTGTCTTGTTCGGGCTACTTTTCTTGAAAGACGTTTAGCTAAGCTAGTTTGTCCATTTCAGAGAAAATACAGACTAGAAAAAATGCATCATTTGGTCGTGTCTTAGGGAGCTCCCGTGCCTCATGTTTTGGGTACAGTAGWGTGGAATTTCATTCAGGGATGAATTTTGTGTCAGATAACCACCTCTTGCCATTCCCATGAAATATTGACCAAGATTTCTGTCTTCAAATACAGTATTTCCTACACCTTCTGTAGAAGATGACTGGAAGTTCACAAGTGTGCTCTGTGCACACTAAAAATACAAGTTTTCCTATAATTTCAGCTTAGGACTGATATAGGTCAATCAAGACTTAGGTCTTAGACTGAAGACTTAGACTGGGACTGAAAGCTAGATACAGTTGCATCTGTCATAGTCTGGAAGAAGAGTTTTGCAGAGCCAGGATGAAGGAGGATGACAGCCTGGATAAGAGTTCTGCATGCGTGGAGGACCAGAAGTGATGTCTTCAAGAAGTAACGCAGAGACACTCTACAGAGCTAGGATACAGTTTGGATCTGAAGACCTACAGAGAGAAGTCTGACTCAAAGATGATTATCTAAATGATGAGCAAGATAATTTTTTTGCCCACGGTCATCTAGAAGAAAATGGCCAGTATAGGAGTTGTTACAGAAATTGAGACTGAGATAGCAAGGCAGTCTAAGYGGATATAGCTGCTGACTGCAGCAGTCCTGCCCCGTCCCTCGTGGATTCCATGTGAAGATGTCGCAGAGACAGGTTGGGGCAGAGTGAGATAGAACTAAAGAATGAGACACAGCTGACAATTGTCAGTAGAGACATAATAAGTTGAATTTATACTTGGGAATGAAATTACAAAGAGATAAGGTCCTGAGCTAGAAGAGAGAACTGTGGTTCATTCACAAGCATCAGTTTGATGAGAAGATCTGTAGAAATCTGCGTGTGCTTAGAAGTATTGCAATGCATGTGCAATACGGTTAAAGTTGTGTAGGTATCTCTCATCCTAGCAAAGACAGAACTTCTTGTGCTTAGCTTTGCAAACTCAGTAATGTATTTTGAAGGCACTTTTGCCTAGTATATGTTATATGTAGTATATGTTTTCAATGTAATATAGCTCAAAGAACTAACACGCTGATGAACTAGAGTCCTCAAGTTAGAGCAGGATGAGTGATACATGTATATATATAATGAAATTTACAGACCTAAAGTAATCACTGCCAAGCATTTAGATTTTAAAAAGGAAGCTAGTTTTGTAATGAAATCATATCAGATGTGTGACAGAACCTGTATGTGCCCGGCTGTTACTGTGTTTAGTCTTGCTCATTGGGGGTTACCTTGTCTTGCCTCCTTATTCATTTCTGTGAGGTGTGCACTGGGGATTTTTCCTGCAGTTTTTCTTTAAGGATCTCTGTGGAAACAGACTTTGCTTTTCCCTTCTTCACCTATTTCTGGGTTTTAATTTGAATAGGAGAAAAATCTGTGAGTTTAATCTTTGTGAAATCAAAGACTGTCTTTATTAGCAATGAGGCAGGCTAGTTAAAGGCAACAGGCTGGAGCTAGATAAAATTTGATACAAGGAATCAGTGGTAGCTTTTCTGCATGTAAGTCAAGGGTTCCAACACTATAAAATACATAAATTATTATACAGTATGGAACTGAAACCGAGTTAGTATGGCATGGTGTTGAGGCTCAGGAGTTTGAAAAGAGAATGTTTTTAAAACAGAGAAAAGGAAGCAACTTTCTGCCGGTTTGTGGTCTCTTATAACTAAAATAAAAATCAGTTTTGTTGTGTAGTGCGTACATGGGACAGTTGATCTTCACCCACACAGTAAACAGCTTCTGAAATGCTGTGGACTTGTGCATATATCCACCAACTGCAGTCGGAAAGATTGTGTCTACTGGATTTTTAAGATGAAGCAAACATAAAAATTGGCAGATCTGGATAACTTGCCTAACTTGCCACTGGCCTACTATATGACCCACAGCAATTCTTCTTGTTTTTCTTCTGCTCTGTTGTGGCTGGGTCTAATTATAGATCAAACCATCTTTAAAAAAAAAAAATCACAACTGCAGCAAGAGCACCAGTAGGAGCTTTTCCATTTTCTTTGATGGCCTCAGGATCAAGCCCTGTGTAAATACCATCTGCAACCAATCCTGCGCATAAAAGGAGAGAGGAAAAGGAGGAAGCTAGTAATGCTTCCTGTGCACACATTTTCTAGCTTCAAGTTACAAGTTTCATGACTCTGAAGAGACTCATCTGAGGCAACAGAACAAGTCAGCATTTTTTTTTTTTTTTTAGTTTTTCAAAACTGCTAGTACAGGCTCCTCTTTATATTATGCTTGAAGGAATTATGTGAAAACTATACAACTGCACTCAGAATGAAGCAGCTTTGCCCCTGTTGAGTTGGGGCTGCAGTGGGACCCCTGGATGAAGAGAGCAGCTCTGCTACTCTGCCTCCCACCTTCACACATGACCATTCATGCAGCTCAGGGAACGGATCTGGCAGGAATTCAACCCACCAAAATACTGAACGATTAGTTTTCAGCTCAGTTAGTTCCCTCATGCAGCCTGCAGTACAGCCTCACAAATGCAAGCGTTGGCACAAGGAAGGCACAAAGAGCGGGGGCAGAAGAAAGGGCAAGGCAGGTTCTTCTGACCTGTCGCTTTTTGCAGTTATCAAACTGAACCGTAGCGTCCCCAGAGCAGCTTTCGCACGACAGCTGTAGTTGCACAGCGTCAGCTTTTCTCCCTTCTGCATCAGTCTCTGCCCTTTGCCTTGCCTTAGCACTCACATTGATCTAACCGCTCTTTACCCATGTGTTTTTTGGGGGGCTGAACCGTATCCTTGAAACAGTTTTTGGATTGTTCCAAGGTTAGATATAAAGTGATGTTTGATATTTAAACGTAATTTTTACAGTTAGCTGATTATAAGGCACTTCACAACTTTCAGTCTGCGTTTCTGTTCGCTTCTCTTTCTTTGATTCAGGGAATAGTGAGAAATGGTCCTCAATCCCTCCTTCTGCAACCAGAATACAGCCAAATGTAACGGGTTAATGATTAAGTATAAAGGGCTCTAATTGAAGCTCTGCTTGTTCCTGTTTGTATGCAAAGGCGTTTGGGCATAGCCTTCACAAAAGCGTTTGAACTGGAATAGCCTGTGTCAGAAAAATGGATTATTCTCTTAATATGGTTTTCTTTGCTTTGCAGACGCTTAAATACTTTAAACAAATGTGCAGTGATGAAGCTAGAAATTAGTCCCCACAGGAAGAGGGTAAGTACTTTTAACATTTTCTGTTACTGAACTGTACATTAACRAAGCTGAAAAAAACTAGCAAATAGTTTATCTGTGGTCTGGGACAATACCTGTATAAAACCTGCCAATGACACATAGTAAAAACTCTGCTTACGTTTCATTTTGTGTTCTGACTGAGTGAAAACTGCAGGGCTTGGCCATGTATAAAAGTCAGTTGTTCAGCTAACTCTTTCATGGGATGCTGGCTTTAAATCTGAAATGCCTGTCAAAATCTGAAAACTGCCTGTTAGTGAGCTCGTGTGTGTTGTGCCACRTTACCTCCTCTCTGACAGGACCGTGAAGTCTGGATGGGGGGATTCTGGCCAGCCACAATGAGCTGAATGTTAGAACGTTGTCTTGGTGTAATGTTCACTGTTCTGGCTCTTTGCCATAACATTAGAACTGTATTCTGCTTTTCTAACATATACAGAATCAGTGGGACAGTTCTTGGTCTGCAAAGGAAAGAGACAAAACTCGTTTTAGACAAAAGTCCCAAAGAATTGGGCATATTGTTTCCTTGTTTTTTTTTTTTTTTTTTTTTTTAATTATAGCTCAAAATTAAGGCAAAATTTTACAGAATACATCAGCTACTTCTTAAAACAAGTTTGCATATTTCCAGGAAATTCAGCAGGAATTGAAAAGCTTCTTGGTTCTTCATGATTACTGTGAAGCGTAGTGATTAATAATAAAGCACTCAGTGTAATTTCAGTAAGGTAATACTGATAGAAAGCTGAGTTGCTCGTTTTTCCCAGTAAGGTACCATTCAATAGCTGTCTTGAAACTATGTGTGGGTCCTAGGAGGGATCAGTAGTTGATACCGTCCCCTGGGATATGACAATTGCAGATAAAGATGACTAAGCGAAGGCAAAACAATGCTGCCCTGCCCTTAACAAGAATGCATACAAGTGCTCTGAGGTTGTTTACCAGGAATTAATCCCCCCTTTCCTATCTGTTTGTGGTATGTTGGAAACAGCATCCAAGCTCCAGAAGATAACAGTCTGAGGCAGCGTGTATAGGAGCCCTGTCACATAGGGATAGACCACTGGATTGCCATTTATGACCACCAGAAGATTCCTCCTTGTTTCTGAACCTTGTTAACATCAGAATGATGGTATTGCTTTTAGAYCAGCCCAAACTGACTTTCAAGTCCAGCCCTCAGATCTTCCAGGGTCTGGATCTTAGTTTTTGTTTCAATCCTTTCTGATTTTCATTCATCACCTATGTTCTGGCAGATGGACTTGAATCTTATGTTGACTTCATTAAAGCCAGTATTTAGCTAGTGAAGCTTTTTAACACTGGGAAAAAATTGTGATGACTCAAATATACACTTCCTTATGTTTTCATTGACCTCTTTGCAAATTAAGATCATTTTACTCTTTTTCCTTCTGAAAACTTTAAATAAGCAAGCCAGTCCTCTTAAGTTCTCTGAGTCTTAGACAGAAATACTATTTTGTACTAGCAAGGAAACAAAGAAAATGACACTGGCTCTGTGTCCCAGGAGTAATTGGTCTTAAAAATAAATATGGAGGTTCACTTATTTTACTTAGCTTATGAAATGTACTATAAAAATAGGAAAAGATAAGGAGCTAGACTATACATAAATAAAATACTTGAAATAAGAATAATTTATTTGTTTTTCAGAGTGTAAAAGTTTGTGTTCCTGGCACACAAACAGTTACAGTTTGGAGCATGCACGTGTGTTTGTTTTTCAATTAAAGCAATCTAAACAAATGAAGTGAAACTTTGGCACTCATGGAGCTGTGTGGCAGATAGTGTTTCCTACTTTGAACACCAGAGGTTATTTTATGTTTTCCTGGTGTCATACTAAGATCTTTCTCATTGGCTTTATTCTTCTAACTGTGTGTGACCTGAAATTTTCTAGATGAGTGGAAGATCAAATATGTCAGTTCCAGGATCATTCCCTTTCAGGATTTATATGAAAAGATTGAGACATAAGTGATATATATGTAATTACGCCCTCAGGCATTACTCATACATCAAACATAATCAGTGGAGATGTTATTTACAATTTACTTATGTGCTACACTGTCAGTGAGCTTTTGTGGCTCACTATCTGCGAGTGTTAAAATTTGCCTGGAGCAAGACTGAAGTAGAAACTTCACAGGACATTCTTAAAATGTTAGCTGCTAGCCCGTGGGAGGAAGAGTGGACCAGGGAAGAGCCTGGAGGTATCAAACTGTTGAAGTGCAGGAGTTTCTTTTGCTGTCTCATTAGTCACAGTTGGGAGACCTTTTAAACTTCCAGAATCAGTAAGGAATTAAGCTACTACAAGTCAGAATGTATGAGAAACATCTCTTAATTGCGAAGAGGAGTATAAACACAGAGCCACTATCAACAGAGTATAACTTTGGAGAGAGTCCAGAGGGACCCCTACCCTTCACTGACTCCAGTTTAAAATTTTATGCATGCCAGGAATTTCCATTGATGTGAAGGCTATCCTCTGTGACTAATTAATTAAAAGTCTATGGATACTAGGATTTTTAGAAAAGAGCAATTAAAGCCAATTGTATTGTTTGTTTCTTTTTTATGAAGCATATATCCTTGGTATTTTAACACTGTTAACATATATTGCCTGTCCCCTGTTATCTTTTCTTGTGATGGGCTTTATGGCCTAATCTTCCTCTCTCTGAAGAAAAAAGACTGTTTTCATTTAAATTCAGTGAGAACAAGGTGATGCTTAAATCAGTTTAGTAGGCATTGTATTTAAATGTGACAGCCTTTGCAGTTTTCGACAGTTGTAGCAGCACTTTCAATATTCTCTTTCCTCGCAGAGTGAAGATTCAGATGAAGATGAACCTTGTGCAATAAGTGGCAAATGGACTTTTCAAAGGGACAGCAAGAGGTGGTCTAGGCTTGAAGAGTTTGATGTGTTCCCTCCAAAACCAGACTTGAATACCTCCTCCCCAGAAGCTCCTCATCTTACAAATGCAACAAGCCGTGAGAGTGTGTTAACAGACCTCAGTGAAYGCCAGGAGGTGGCTTCTATTCTCAGCATCAGTAGCACCAGCAGCCACCAACCAACCCTACAGAGTGAGACATCTACCACCAGGACAAATTCAGTTGTGAGCGTTTGTTCATCAAACAATTTCGTAGCCAATGATGACTCATTCAGCAGCCTGCCCTCACCCAGGGAGCTGAATAGCTTCAGCTTCGGTATGAAAGCCAGTGAGAAGAACACCAAGTCCAAAACAAAGAGCCTGCTGAAGAGAATGGAGAGCCTGAAAATCAAGAGCTCTCACCATGGCAAGAGCAAAGCTCCTTCAAAGCTTGGTCTTATTATTAGCGGGCCCATTCTGCAAGAGGGAATGGATGAAGATAAACTGAAACAGCTTAACTGTGTGGAGATTTCTGCCCTCAATGGCAATCACATCAGCCTCCCCATGGTACGAAAAAGGAGCGTCTCCAATTCCACCCAGACTAGCAGCAGCAGTAGTCAGTCTGAAACAAGCAGTGCTGTCAGCACACCTAGTCCTGTCACACGAACGCGCAGCCTCAGTGCATACAATAAAAGGGTGGGCATGTATCTGGAAGGGTTCGACCCCTTCAATCAGTCAACGTTCAGCGACGTCATGGAGCAGAACTTTAAGAATAGGGGAAGCTTTGCAGAAGACACTGTATTTTTTATCCCTGAAGATCATAAGCCTGGCACCTTTCCTAAGGCACTCTCYAATGGCAACCTCTCTCCAACAGAAAGCAACGCTTCTGTGAACTGGAGGACAGGGAGTTTCCATGGGCATGGCCATCTCACCCTCCGGAGGGAGAACAGCGGAGATAGCTCCAAAGAGCTGAGCACGGGGAAAAGGCGCAACTCCTCCAGCTCAGTGAGCAGTCGCCTTAGTATTTACGACAACGTGCCAGGCTCAATTCTGTATTCTAGTACAAGTGATTTAGCTGACCTTGAAAATGAAGACATATTCCCAGAACTAGATGACATCCTATACCATGTTAAAGGGATGCAGAGAATAGTGAACCAGTGGTCAGAAAAGTTCTCGGATGAAGGGGACTCCGACTCAGCACTAGATTCAGTTTCCCCATGTCCTTCCTCTCCAAAGCAGATCCACCTTGATGTAGATAATGATCGAACAACGTCAAGTGACCTTGACAGTACAGGAAATTCACTGAACGAAACTGAAGAGCCTTCAGGGGCACAAGACCGAAGGGACTCTGGGGTGGGTGCATCACTGACACGGTCCAACAGGTGAGTTCACAAGCACTTCACCTGCAAAGTTGGCCAGGCACAGATCAGGCAAGATCCCTGCAGCCTGAATGACTCCAACTGTGCAAAGCTCGGTTAAGGTCTTTGCACAGTAYAAGTGCACACGTGCTCTTCTTATTACTTTCAAAAACAATTCCAGACAACAAAAGTGTTTTTACAATTTTTGTGATTCCCACACTGTAGCTCTGTATGTTCAGCTTGAGTTGTCATTGAGAAACAGCCTACTCAGCAAGTCAGATTTAGGAGTGATGTTAAGACAGTTCTGAGGGATGGTAGTTCTTCAAATTGAACTGGTGTGTGGGAGGGCAAGGGACCTCCTGCAGGATGATTCCGTTTTTAAATTGGCTAGGAGAGCTAATGTAAGTGTAGTCTGGTTTGTGTCAGTATGTAGGAAAAGCCGTGTCTTTAGACTGTTTCAAAATATGGCACTTTGCAGTAGCAGGCTGTTTCTTAATAACGTGGTAGGGTGTTAAATCCATGGGCAAAATGAAGCTTGCTTACTTTCTCTTCACTACAGTAGTGCAGTGGGGGCTTGAGGGAGCTCCCGAGGCCTCCCAGTTTATGTTAGGAGTTCCACCAYGGGATGGATGTGACTGTATTTTGTATTGTGATTAGAGCAAGGATTTGGACTCTTTCTAGGTTTGTTTCTAGTTTTCCTTTAAAACGGGTGCAAATCCGTTGTCATTTAGTCGCCTACAGCTACTTGTATAAACTTAACAGGACTTTTAGAAATGCTTAGCTCCCATTTGGTGTGTCTTAAGATTTTGGGTCTTTTCTCTTACGGAGTTTGTTGATTCTGACTGACCTAATACTGAAAGGGAATCCGAAAAATGGGGGTGGAGCACTCTGAGGGTATCTGCTAGTGCAAGACTATGTTGTTAACACGGTTGCTGGACAGCTCAGAGTATGCTTCTGTTGGAGACACCTGCSTGTGCTGCATTGCACCTGGTGAGTCAGAGACACTTAACACCTGATGCCTCTGAAATCTCAGAAGATAATGGCTGCTGAGGGCAATCAGTTTAGCAGWACATTTAAGGTAGTTCCTGCACGTGTCTTGCAAAGATGCTTCATTGACCAGCCCTTACTCTGCTCCCTATCTTCTCTGCAGGCATAAGCTGCGGTGGCACAGTTTCCAGAGCTCCCACCGRCCCAGCCTCAGCTCAGCATCGCTACAGATCAACTGCCAGTCAGTGGCTCAGATGAACCTGCTGCAGAAGTACTCTCTGCTGAAGTTAACTGCTCTCCTTGAGAAGTACACGCCCTCCAATAAGCACGGTTTCAGCTGGTAAGGGCACAGAGCCATCTGTAGACAGATGTCTGTTCAAGCACAATGGTTTTGCTAGGCCTAAGCAAGTTTTAGGACCATGCAACTAATCCCTCCGTTCCTCTTTTTTTCCATGTTTGCACTTCTTCCTCTAGCCATGTACTGACAGTGACTTGTAGTTTCCTAAGACGGTGCTAAATCACTAACCCTTCACCCAAGTGTAATATTATTAGGATTGAGAAGTATGTTTCTAGGGTACATGTGATGGAATAAAGCAATGAAGAGAAACTTTCTGTGCAGKAAGATGTCTGCTATCCATAGCGAAAAAGGAATATATATTGAGGCAATTAGCGAGCAGTAGCATAAACATCAGTTGATCTTAAGATGCTTGCTTTTCTGTGGTTATTCTTAAATATTCGCATTAGTTTCCCTCTATAATTATGCCGTTAAATAGTGCAAGTTTCCTTTAGTTCTAGTGTCTCATTATCTGGCAACCATCTCCTCTTTTTAAAGCACAGTAAATCCAGTTAACTTGCAATGAAAACTAGGGGGAAAAAAAGGCAAGTTGGGAGAATCAGGAGGTTCTTTTGTAGCCAGCAATTTCTGCTGTAGTCAGGTGTTTGTAACCCAGTTGAATGTTTTTTGTCAGATGAATGAAATAGAAAGCTCTTTTATTATTGCATCTGCAGTACAGCCTGTGTAACCTTCAGGATGCAAAAGACGCAATAAAATTTTGCTTCTCCCTACCACACACCAGCCTCCTCCCTTCCCCAGGAGTCACAGAGAGTATTTAACTTCAGCATCAAAGTACCTCCTGTTCAAAGGCTGTTATTATGTCAGCCTTTCTAAATACAGAAGTTGTTTGTTCTGAAAGACAGAAATAAGTATTGACCGGTTATCCCTGCATGCTTTGGATTCTCAGTGGAGATCGCAATGTGTTTTTTCACATTCCATTGGCATGTTTTTTGACAAAGCAAGTATTATTCATACATATATCAATAATGCTCTAAACTTAACTACATGGCAATACAAATTGGTTCTGTTTTTCTATATAACAGATTAGTCAGCCATAAATCCAATGTACTGTTTGTATAGCTGTACTGTATATTGAAATGTTAAATGGGTCTCCCTGTTTTCAGTGCTACTGTGTCCTATTAGCTGTTGTACTGTATTTTAACTTTTCTTCTATTTAGGAAAATGATCTCAATATTTTCACTTTTTTTCCCCCAACACTCTTGGGAATCTAGGAGTAAATCATTCTTTTGTATTTAGTAACTTTTTCCTTGKAGTCAAAAGCAAATGGAAAGGCCTCTCATTGAAACTAGAGTAGGAGGTGGGGGTAATGACAGTAACTGGCTGACAAGGAGGGGGGTCCCTCAAAAGGCTTGTTTATAGAGCTGAAGTTTTTAGCTGACAAACTCAAATGTATTACATCAGTTTCCTGCTGTTATGCGCACTGGTGGGTGGTGGACCCAGTTTGAGGACTTTGCAGAACAAGTAGTTGCCATACAAAAGCTCATTGTTTAAATGCCCATCTTCCCTGAAACCTAAAGAAGCAGTGTTATAAGGGGTCACTGACCACAGGATTTATTTTGACTCTTTTGCAATTCAATCTGGCCCCTGCAGTTTTACCCTGTAGCTTTTGTCCAACTAATATTGATAGAGTAGCACCACATTAATACTCACAGGCAGCCTACTKCCCTGAATGTCAGGCCTATCTCTTAGCAAAACTGTTTTGTGTCCTTCTCTCCTCCCTTCCAGCCCTGAATGAATTAGCTAGTTTATATTCTTGGCACTTTTCATATTATTCAGTGTACCAAGGTTGTTCCACTTATTTTCACTGACTTTTTGAGTTATTGAAAATACATGAGATAAAGAGGTTTAACTTAACTTTGTCATTCCCTTGGCTTAAATAGGGCAGTACCAAAATTTATGAAGAGGATAAAGGTGCCAGATTATAAAGACAGAAATGTATTTGGAGTACCACTGCAAGTCAATGTTCAGCGCACAGGGCAGCCTCTTCCACAGAGCATTCAGCAGGCGATGCGGTACCTCCGCAACCACTGCTTGGATCAGGTGAGTTTTGCTGTGCTATGTGCATTCACTGTCCAAAGCCCGACATTCCATTAATTTTTATTGTTTCTGGGTCAGGCTGTAAAAGCAGAGTCAAACCAGAACAAAACAAGTAATTAATTGAAGTAAAATTTTCCATGAAATTAGAACCCATGAATAAGAAGCTTAAGAACGTACTGACATTTCAGATTTGCTAGACTCAATGTGAATGTATTTAACTTTCCATATACAAATATGTTTAGGTTGGACTGTTCAGAAAGTCTGGAGTCAAATCAAGAATTCAGGCTCTGCGTCAAATGAATGAGAATTCAACAGACAGTGTTAACTATGAAGGCCAGTCTGCTTATGATGTAGCAGACATGTTAAAGCAGTTCTTCCGTGATCTGCCTGAGCCTCTCATGACCAACAAACTCTCTGAGACCTTTCTACAGATCTACCAATGTAAGTACTGAGATTCCTAAGGTTAGACAGCAAGTTGGCATTTGTGTAGCTGTCGGATATATCCTCCTCTGGGCACCACACATGTTGTACATGTTGATTGCTTGTGGAATTTGCTGACAGATCATATTATCTTCATTTTTCTCTAGTGTCCATTCATCTGTTATGTTTCAGGCTGCATCATGTAATTGATTTTTTTTGATTATTCTAGTTTTATAATGATTTATAGTGCAAGTTCTTCTCATTTCACATTTCTCTATAGTTTGGGAACAAATATAGAACCTCCATCACGTTGCTCTAAAATTTCCTCTCTTTTCTGAGCATACTTGATACTACAGTTTGAAAACAAACCACATCTGATGTGGCTAGGTAGAGGAGTTATGCAAACACTGCATGAACAGAGTTTGGGGCTTTTGAGGGGATTGGAAATCTGCTTCCAAATTATGAGACTTTTTTTTGATATCAAGACTGCCAAAAATTTCCATTTTCTTCCATTTCATATTATTTCATCCTTCACCACAATTTCTGGAAACAACTTCTAAGTTGGAAGTTTTTCTGCAACTGACTTGTAGCTACATTACTGGTTGGTACTGTAAACAGAACGTGCTTAGAATAAATAACATCAAAAATGGAGTTTATCAAAGCATTTGAAAAGAGATAATTAATCTTTCTATGATGGCAGGTTTGGCTGCAGTGAGGGAGATTTTCCCTTCTGTCGGTTAAAGAAATCAAGTTCTGTATAGATGATAGCTTTGTGCTGAATCTTTCCAAACAACAGATTGCCCTTCAAAAGTTGTTTTCTTCCATGTTGTTTCATTGGGAATACTTAAATGCTCTCGCTTTATAAAACAGATAAACTAATATTTTGGTGATCAGAACTCCTAGATCTTTTTAAATACTCTCAGGAAAAGACATATTATAGGCACCTTTTGCATTCTGTGGTTTCTCTCCCTAACACTTCCCTGCCTCCCTTCTCATGGTAGCACAGCTCCAGCAGAGCTTACTGCAAAAACACTTTCTTCTAGCCCATGCTGTGTTTCATGCCTTCCTTAGGAAATGGTGCTAAGGCTTTACATCACCCAGGGCCTCCCTTCAGAGCTCTGTAGGTGACAGTTTAAAATAAAAACATACATACTGCTGTTTCAGTGCATGCCTTTTTTACTTTGTTTGGATTTCCAAGAAAGTTTATGGAGAAAATGAATCAGGCTCCCCATACATATTCTTTGCATATTATATGGCAACCCTTTCTGGCTTTAGTGCCAAAAGCATTTTGACACACTATTGCAGAAGTATCTATTCCCTTCCTTTCACAGGTAATAGGTCTAAGAAATTACCAGAGGTTGGTGGGAGTGTTCTCTGCTGTGTAAAGAACCTTAAAGCAACTGTAACTTTGCTTCCCTGCAGAAGCCAAAATTTCCCTCGTCCTGAGTGTTATGCACCAGGCAACATACTGGAATTGTCTGTACAAGGCTTAAACATGCTTTGAGCTGATTGAGGGAAGAGTATGGAAAATAGTGGATTTTGCATAAAATTACGTTCTAAATTCATTTGCTAGCCTTACTAAGTTGCTGAAGCCCAAAGCAAATAATACAAATTAAGTGTCTGGTTAGTAACATGTGTATTAGGAGAYGTGCAGTCCGATTTGTGTTGTGTGGTTCTAATGATGATATAAATGCTCCAGGACTCAAGACTCTTGTGTTCCCTTCAGAGAGGGCTCGTTGGAAATCCCTTTATAAAAAGCAGATCTGGTCTGGGTTATTTCATTATTTGTTCCCTTCAAGTTTGGAGGGGAGGGCCTTATATAAAGACACACGTCAAATTTTTCCAATGGGTGTTTGTTGTTCGTAACCAAGGAGCTGTTTAATGGTGTGGGGCTTCACATCATTGACTTTCTTTTTCCACCACGTGATTTTGAATGATCTGCTCAATAAAGAAACCCTCTGTTCAGTAAAGCACTTTCTGGATATTTTATGACATCATTGTTGAAAAGGTTTGCTAGCCAATTTATTTAATTGATTCACCTATTCTAAAATGTGTTAATGTTTTAAAATTCTTTGAAAGCCAGAGAATTTTTGCTAGAGTCTGAATTGGCTGGACTGTATTTGCTTGTTTGCTGCCTGAGTCTAGGCTTGTCATTTTAATGCATCCGCAAGAGCATGTAGCTGTTGAAATTAAATCTAAAATTAACTCTGGCCTGGGCACAACTCCTTGCTTGCCTTTCTTGTGAGGCAGGAAATAACTGAGGGTAGTTAAACTAGTGGGTTAAAAAAATTCCTTCATGTTTCCTACAAATGGTATGCATCCTGAAGGAAATCACTTCAAACTCGAGTCAAATATTTGAAGCAGGAGTTTGCTTTGGGATGTATTCATGCTGTGTGTGTGGAAAATCAATGGGCTGATGAGAGAATTACTAATATTATGCAGATGTGCCAAAGGATCAGCGTCTCCAGGCTATCAAGGCTGCCATTATGCTTTTACCCGATGAAAACAGGGAGGTCCTCCAGATTCTCCTCTATTTCCTGAGCGATGTCACAGCTGCAGTGAAGGAAAACCAGATGACACCAACAAACCTGGCAGTGTGCTTAGCACCTTCCCTCTTCCACTTAAACACTCTCAAAAGAGAGAATTCTTCCCCAAGGTACGTCTCCAGAGAGTGCAGCTCATTACTGCTGTTCCTGTACTACAGCTAGCTTCGTTGTGTCACTCAGCAGGCACTGATTTTGCCTCCCGTCGACCCTACTGGTTTTGATCACTTTGAACACCTTGGAAGATACCAGGTTTAGAATACTCGTTTGAGCCTGCTTTTTTTTWTWWTWWTTTTTTAACATATTTGTTGAAGTATAAACAAGTTCACAAAAGGGGATAAACARAGGGACTCCRAAGAAAAGTTTAGTGACAGTAGCAAGAGAAGTCAGTAACGCCACACCAAGATTTTGTCCTAGGCAGCACTGCTCCAAATCACCAGCAAATTTCAGAATCCTACCATTTTCTTATCAAACAGCTTTCTTGTTCTGTATTAAATAACTGGATTTGTATGTTTGTGCTCTTCTCCTCCGTGAAGGGTGATGCAAAGAAAACCAAGCCTGGGAAAACCTGATCAGAAAGACCTAAACGAAAATTTGGCTGCAACCCAAGGGCTAGCTCATATGATTGCTGAATGCAAGAAGCTCTTTCAGGTAAAAAAGCTATCTGCAAAACTAATAGGTGAAGTATTAGCCAACGTGATCTGTTGTGTAATGGAAAGTTAGGAGTGTCTCATTATTTTAATTAAGATTGATATATGATAAATAGATTTTCTAAAAATTGTGCATCCTGACCTTTGTGCATATGTGAATTAGAAGTGGTACCAGAAGAAAGGAAAGTTGTTTTGTTGACACTGGTACTCAGAAGTCATGACACAATTATTGTGGGATTTAGGGCTTTTTTATTACATCCAAACTGCATCTGAAATATGCTTTCAAACTTTCGTTTTACAGTCATGAGGATCTGTGAACTTCAGCTTTAATTACAAAGCAAGACGTTATTTCTAGGAATCTCAGTGCTTGTTTTGTA
The DNA here is from genome assembly GCF_003343005.1 of Rhea americana. Lineage (NCBI taxonomy): Eukaryota > Metazoa > Chordata > Aves > Rheiformes > Rheidae > Rhea > Rhea americana. The sequence goes on from NW_028186978.1 coordinate 370,202, forward strand.
TTTAAATTCCCAAGAGTTAGCAAGGCTAGGCCACAAAAGCATCCTGGAACATGACACTATCAGACCATAAGTTGAAAAGWCTGTAACAACTAAAGCATGCTCCCACTAGAGCCCGGGATGGAGAACCAGACAAGGCTGAGTCCTGGTTTTTCTCACTGTCATCAAATCGTTTCAGAACCCACAACTAAAGACGTGCCTGTCTCTCTTCTCGCAACTGACAACTGACCCCTGTTTCACTCAATCTGCAAGATAAATTGTGCTATAGAAATCAATCCAAATTGTGTAGCTGGGAAGGGATCCTGCTTAGAACAAATAAAAAAGAAGACACACTGTGGTTGAGAGTCTACTATAATATATGTGAGCAGGTCAAATTAGGGTCACATACACAAATTTAATTTTGGTATTTCTTCACATTGAATGCTTGAGTTGACAAATACATCTTTTTAAAATACAGTTTGCATGTTAGTGTAGCTAATTTRTAGATGTAATTGCGAGTTATATACACATACTCACCATAAACCTCCCTAGGAATCTTGCTTTCTATCACAGGGTGTTACTACTGACAAYTTTGTATCCCTCAGTGAAGGGAGTAGGCAGTGAGCATCTGTGAACAAGAGACTGTTTATCAAGTGTATCCTCATTGATGTTTAAGAAAAGTAAAAGAATGGTTGCATGTTAAAGAGCTGCATGCATCCCATGGCTTACAAAGCTAGTCTACCCCTAGACTAAACTCTGTGATTTTGAGAGAGAGTGTTTCAAAAGGATGGCTTCATCCTTGTCTCCCCTAGATCCCTGAAGAAATGAGCAGAGGTCGGAACTCATACACGGAGCAAGACTTGCGGCCCCTCAGCCTGGAGGAGCTCAGGGGCAGCAGCAGCACAGAGCCCTCTGACTACCACTGCTACCTTCAGGACTGCATGGATGACTTACTCAAAGAGATGAAGGAAAAGTTTAAAGGCTGGCTCAGCTGTTCCACCTCAGAACAAGCAGAACTAGCCTACAAGAAGGTATGCACCCTGTATCTTACTCCATAGCTCTATTTCTTAACCCATCTTAGCCCAAAGGGTGGCACAAGCCACAATTCGATGTAGAATATTGCGGAAGGTTCAGTGCACATCTTTGTTTTGTAGACCGACCTAAGAAAGAAACCAGTTAATCTTTTAACAGAGTGTAGTTGCACTTCATCTAAAAACAACATGTCTTTCAGCAGTTGTCAACTAACATGCAGTGCACTGTGTTCTTCTGTTTATCCAGCCCAGGAATGTTCAATGTGTTGCATTTATACACCTTCCTTCATTCACTTGTGCAAAGCCTTGGCAGGCTGAATGAAACCTCTAAGCACTTTCCTTATGCAGACAGTAGGAAAGAAATTCACACAGACTGGAGCTAGCACGGAGAGCTATGTCTTAAATGTAGCACATCAACATTTAAGATATCCTCATTTTCCTTTTTTTTTTTTTTTTTTTTTGATGTGTTCGTGTAGCATTATGATTGAATAATGGTCATACTGGGAAAGATGACTGTAACTTAAAAATAATTTGGAAGTCAGCATGCAGATGCCTTTAGGCTATTACAAAAGCAAAACAACCTCAGTGTGAACATATGACAGTGTTAGCACAATGTAAATTTTTTTGTAATGATGTGCTGTGTTTCTCCAACATTAAAATAGAAAGGAGAAGAAAATATAAACAACAGTGAAACTGAARACTCTGCACTGGTTTTTCCTCAGGTATGTGAAGGTCCCCCGCTCCGGTTGTGGAAAACTACCATTGAAATCCCTGCTACACCAGAGGAAGTTCTAAATCGTTTACTTAAAGAACAGCATCTTTGGGATGAAGATCTTATAGATTCTAAAGTGATTGAAACTTTGGATAGCCAGACAGATATATACCAGTACATCCAGAACAGCATGGCACCTCAGCCAGCCAGAGACTTTGTAGTCTTAAGGTAAATTTTCATATACAGTTGTCTTAATATCACGCAGACAGTAACCTTGCCTATAGAATTTATGTAGTAAAGGATGTTTTATAGATATATACCTTCTTATGTGTAATTTGAAGTTTATTAGATGTTTGAATTACTATTTATCAAAGACAAATCCACTTTTTTTTTTCTCTCTCTTTGTAGAACGTGGAGGACAAACTTTCCCAAAGGAGCCTGTGTTCTCTTGGCAACCTCAGTGGATTATGACCATGCTCCAGTAGCAGGTGTTAGAGTCAATGTCCTGTTGTCTAGGTATCTGATTGAGCCCTGCGGGTCAGGAAAATCTAAGCTTACTTACATGTGCAGAATTGATTTAAGGTATGGACTTCTACCTCTCAGGTGGTAACCTTTTCTGTCCTTTTCTGGTGGTAATCTTTCCTGTATTGTTTTGATGCAGTCACTGCAAAATTCAGACAGTCCAACTGGCTTTACTTAGCCAATGATATATATTTCTCTAATGCATACACAGAAGACTCTGAGATGTCACGGAAGGTCAGCTTCAGTGCACATCTAACAACAGGTTCGGCTTCTTACATTAGAAGCCCCCACTATGTGCTCTGTCTCTCACAAAACAGGAAACATCAATGTTACCTCTTTTTATGTCTTATCATGGCTAGGTAGTACAGAGAGAAGAGAACCTTCAAAGTTACTGAATAACGGCCACCACAGCTATTGGCGTATATAATGCTTCMCCCTCCCCAATTTCCTCAGACAGGTGTATTTATATGCAAATAGAAATGTAAATTTTAATGTTAAGTTAGTAATGAAGACCAAGTTCTCATAAAACCTTTAATAACTTTTTTTCTCACTTAGGAAAACTTTTTCTTTTTTTTTTTTGAGCAAGTAAAGCTGGGCCAAGCAGTAAGCACTAATAAGATTTCCCAGACTGACACCTAACCAGCTAGCTAACTATCTGATTCCAACTAAGGAAACACATGCAATGTTACTGGTTCCTGTTTCACATGTTACTGGTACCTGTTTCACATTTACTTTTTCTCTATGCATCAGGGGCCACATGCCGGACTGGTACACCAAGTCTTTTGGACACTTGTGTGCATCTGAAGTAGTTAAGATACGAGACTCTTTCAGTCATCAGAGTCATGACAGCAAAGAAGTAAAATCCAGGTGACTACTGAAGAGGAACAGCTGTGTGTTCCACACCTCAGCAACGTACATTACCCGAAACTGAGGATCAACCGCTGCAGCCTGGACTGGTGTACAACCTACGAGGCATGTCATGAAAGGATGACAGCATGAGACTTTGACTGTGAGCATTACTATAGGACTGTGGCCATACCGTACACTTTAAAGCTGCTTCCTGTCTGTGTAAGGTCTATAGTGTAGGCCTCGACTGGAATACATAGGAGGACTGTGCAAAAAAAAAGGTATTGTACTATTAGATGGTTTGAATTGCTTCTGAGAAGCAAAMGTCTTTAAATGCAAAATATATTATGAAATGTGGTGAAGGCTCATCATTCCCATGTGAAATATTTAGCTTTATGTACATACCCATGTCATTTTATTTGTAATGCGTTGAGGAACTGGTGTATCCACTGGAATAGTTGGTACTCTTCAATGTGTTCTCACTGAGATAAGCAGAGAAAGGTTTGCACAGAGATTAAAGTGTGAATGAGTGTGTTAATGGTTGAAAGGATAGCAGAAGTCGAACTTGAAATGTGTCTGGTACACTGATAGGCAACCAGGAGTGGATTTTAGCRTATTGGTTACAGTTCAACCTAGAATTTGACTCCCCTGTGGACCAGAAGGTAGCCATCCTTCCCGTTTCCCAGTTCTACATTTTCCTCAGCTCTAACATTGCTAAAAKCTCTACGCAGATGTTGTAATAGACTTGCTCTGATTACTGTTTACTCCTTATCCAGATGATCTTTTTTTAGGAGTGAGTATCTGTAGCAATTTTGAGTAAATACACTTTTAAGCAACATAGCAGCTTAGAACTGAAATGCCTTTGCAATGGTCAAGAGAGCCAGTAATGTCAGTTGTTGTATTTCCTAAAAAAAATTTGTTGCATTTACTGCTAACTGCATTAACTATATGTGTTTTAATGAACTTCTATATATTTACTGTATTCTAATGGCTCAAGAGGAAAAAGTAAACAGTGGAGTTCTTGGCAGGACTCCTACAGAAGCAGATGGAGTAAAGTGACGAGGAAAATTCGTAACAGTTCTCTATTTCTCCTTTGCTTGTTTTTTCTAAAAGCTACATGTTAACATGAGCAGAACCTGAATATGAGCAATGTGGAGGGGTTTATTTGGGGACAGAGAGGAGGGTAGTATTATGTCTTCTGTACTGTCTTTTTTTAGTGGGTTTTTGTTTGTTTGTTTGTTTTTAACCTTTTGGGTTATACCCTCCTGCCCTGACAATCGTATTACATGAACTGTAGGGAATCTTGAGGTCCTCTGGAAAGGTGTCTTTCTGTAGGTTTTACTGTAAAGATAGGGATTTGCTTTAGAGGTGCAGTATTAAGTGTTAAATGTATTTTGTGGCTAAGGTATGAATGAGTTGCAAGATGGAAATTTGACTGAGACTTTGTTACCATTGTCAGTATTATTTTAAGCTTTTTGATGAAGATTTTTTTTTTATTATGGCAAATAATGCAGTACTTCCAGTAACAGTGTTCCTCATGGGTAGGAAAATCTTGTATATTCTTCTACATCAAACACTTTTGAATTTGTAAAAATGTATGTTGTACATACCATTCTATTGTAAACATGTATACTTGCCCACAGTGTACTGTCAAACAAACATAGATAAAGCATGGTAAAGATTATTTAAAATATACCTGTATTTATACCTCAGATATTCTTTTTGGGTTTTTGTACCTCAAGTAAGTTTTCTATTGTAAATGTGCTTTACATGACTATGATCTAAGTGAGAGAAAGGAAAATGTTTAACTTGCTATATATGTCTGTACAGAATATAATCAATAAGTGCACTATTAAATGTTTAAAATTGGCAAAGTGTAACGTTTTTATTTTATCCTGCATTCTTCCTTCTACTCTCATGTCCGTGGTTGGTTCCTGAGAGGTGAGCAAAGCTAGCTCTTCTCCCGATTTCTCTAGACATATTTAGGACTCTAACTGCTTCCCGTGGCACAGACTGAAAGGCTGCAACGGGAAATTCTCAGTGATGGGCATAAGCCTTAGATGGTGTAAGTAAGTTCCTTTTACTACTTCAAGACTTTTCTTGGTGACAGGTTATAGAGAAATCTTTCCTCAGTAAAAGCAGTTTGGGATCTGCTATATTTGGATAGCAGATTTTGCTATCATCACATATCTAAGTTGACCTACACAATCCTAACTCATCTCTATCATCTTCTTCTTTCCCCAACAGACCTTCTATATTTAATGAATGAGCTGTAGATACTGGGATACAGCTCCATCTGATCGTGAGCAAGGCTAATAAAGTAGCCCCAAAAAACTTTGAAAAAGTAGTGGTAACTAAAGAAAGAAATGTATTTTTTAATAGAATAGATGAATGAGAGTATCTTTAATTTTAAATAAGTTTGTTCTTTCTCTGGGGTTGGCCTGGTTATTTTGCTGCTCAGAGTTAAGAATGACACTTCGCTGGCCACAGATTCTTTAGATACTGCTACCAATTTCTTTAGCTCACCTACCGTCTCTTAGGCCACTCTTAAAATTGAGTACTAAAGCAAWTTCAAAATTTTGGGAAGACTAACCTTCATGATAGTTCGTTAGACAGAAGTACTCCTCAGTTAATATCTTCCTATTACCCCCCTTAAAAGAAAAAATAAACATCAGTTTTGCTACTCTTCTGTAGAAAGGTGCTCTTGAGTTTAACAGGAAGCAGAGKCCTACTTGATAGGCAGTTGTGTGAAATGTTGAAACATAATTCACTACTTTACTATTTTCTACAGGGAGAAAGAGTGCATGAAGAGTTCTGGAATCGTAAGCTCTCTTAAAAAAAAAAATTACGTGTGAAAGTAATTGGAGAAAGTTGAAGCATACACAGCAATGAAGTGAAGCCAAAGAGAAGGCCAGGAGGATATACAAACAACTGACTAAGGTGAAAAATGAAGCCAAAGACAGCTGTTAATTCAAGCAACTTTAAGAAGTGTTTAAAGTCATAGCCAACAGAAATATAATTTGGGCATCTGAGAGAGGCTTTTGATTCGAGAGGCTTTTCTGACAGACAGTAACCAAAAGTAGACCTGCTGTTTTTCGGTTAGGGGTATCATCCTAGTCTTCCTCCACCTGAACATCATGAAGTCCTGATCCCAAGCAGGCTCCTTTTCTTTTGCTGGGGAGAAGCCAGAGCTTGGCAAAAATAAACCTTTTGTTACTGTGGTACCCGTTCACACATGCTAAAGTCTTTTGGAGAACTTTTCTAATAAGGACCTAATTTGTTTGGCTCTTAGTCCTCTTTTTTTTTTTCTTTCCAAATTAATACTAAAAAATAAAACATTCATGATTAAAAAGCTCCCAGGTTTGGTCGCAGTCTAGGCCCTTAGAACAAGAAGGATTAGAGCGGTTTTTTTCCCTCCTTAATGATGGTTTTATTTGGATTTTTGAGAACATTACTGCACTACACATTCAGACACTTCAAGGCTTTGCTTTTGTTTAAAATGTATTTAAATTACTTTCAAATCTGCCTTTTTCTAAATATTTCTAAAATGGAAGTTAATTTTGGCTCATAAAAATAACTTCAAAGCTTGTTTTCTTGGCTTGTTCATTTGCAGGTGTTCATGTTGTAGTTGGACAGTACAATTCAACTTTAAGCTCTGTGTCTGTGTTTCTTATCAGCAGTCTCAGTGCAGAGCTAGGTCCTGCTCAGCCGATGCCTTGCTCAGGCAGTTCTCGCTGACCGGGGATGAAAGCTGGGTACCGGTTCGGTTCTGACAAGCTGCTGCTATGGCTGGCTGCGTACACGGCGTCTCCAGTAACGGCGCAAGTCCAGCCTGCCCTATGCTTCAGTAACACTGAAATTCAGTACTGCCGTCTAACAAATTCAGATGGGAAAAGTCATCTTTTACTGTCATTCCTCACGTATTACACACCTCAGTTAGATATTTATAAAGCCATGAATAATTGGTGGCCTTCATCTTAAAGGCCAGAAGGCAATGTCATTAGCTAACACTGTCAGGCTAGAAAAGTGAGACTTAGAAACCATTCAAAACAGTACCTCTGCAGTCTGGTATAAGACCTTGGACAGAACAAGAGCTAATATATATATATATATATATATATATGCACATGATTCTTTGCCAGGAGGTGGCTGATATGTAAATAGTATTTATGAGTCAGGCTATATTATAGCAGGCAGGTATTTCCACTTAGGACATACAGAAATTTTGCTGTATGCTGCTCTTCCCTCTAAGCGTTAGAAGCGGTGTCCTGTAACACCATGAAATCAGAATACTAGTTTAATTTTGCAATACATTAAATTTACAAACTCAAAATGCTAATTTATTTGGTGCTGTTATACTAGTAATTGTCAATACAGCCCTTGACTGCAGCCATTATATAAGGAAGCACTGACCATCTCTGAAAAACTATTTTGGGGTATTATTTCTCACTTGTCAGCTCCAAGCTGTTTTGTTTCTCTAGTGAGAAAAATTATCAACATTTTAAATGGTAACTAGTATAACACAGATGGTGAACATGTAACACTGTTTTTATTATTAATGCTAGTACACGACTGTTGTGAATATGTGCTTTTACATTGAGCACTATGCCAGACACTTGAAGCTTGCTCACTTGCCCCATCCTACTGGATTTTCCTGTATTGCCTGAGGTTTCCTGAGTGCTCTCAAGAAATGACTCTCCAGACTGAGGCCAGAGACTGTAAAGAGCAGTAAGGATGGGGAGAAAATTCAAAGAAGAAGGAAAAAAATTCCATCAAAAGAGATTAAGGCACTAAAGGGATGTATTTATATAGGAAGATTCAATACACATAATCTGGCCACTAGACAAGAGGGATGTAGTAAATGTCTGCTAGCACTGGAAGGTCATAAAAACACAGAAGAAGAGTTCAAATGGGCTGTGTGGGTGTACACTTTGGGATAAAAATTTGTTAATGGAAAATTTGAGGCAGAAAGAAAGGAAAAGACATTTTTCCACATAGCAAGAGGTCTTTGAGGCTGTGGGACAATCCCTCCCTGAGAAGCAAGAAGAGCGTAAGTCATTTTAAATTGCACTGGGTAAAATCTTGAAATCATTCCTGTACAAGTTGCAGTAAAACAAAAGCCAGTCTTTTTCTTTTGATGTGATTACAGGATTTACAGGCCCCCTAGTTTTCATCTGTAAGTGCATGCCACGTAACCTTACCTTGCCTACTAAGGAACAGTTTGGCAGCAAAAAAAACATTGCAAGTAGGTAACTTTTTTTTAAATTACTACTAAATTGTTCTGTAAGAATTAAATTGCAAGTTGTGGAGTGAGCAGTTGCCTTATGTTTTGCAGAAGTAGGCATTTGTTTAAACGAGAAGACGCAATGCCTCCGTGCTGTGGGCAAAGACCATGAAGATGGCCATCAGGAGGTTACCTGAGTATTGGGAATGTCTTGCTTTTCTAATAAACACTTGCTCAAAACCCAGGCCATTGAAGAAAACATATTACTATGCTTTATTTGTACCCTCCACGGGCTGGAGAGCTAAATTGTCTTTCTGTAACACTGAGTTACATATGCAATGGGTGCCTCTCAAGCTGGTTTACTCTAGGCTGAACAGGCGCTTCCCTGCTGCTGTCATCTCAGTGGTATGGTGCACATACAGCAGCAGGAAGCAGGGAGTCTCTCCTCGCCCTCTCTTTTCACCCTACTAGAGCCTGGCAGCAATCGAGAGAAGGCATGAGAGAGGTGTAATGAGTGCAGGGAAAAGAACCAAGAGCAGCAGCTGAGCGCACGCGCACACACACACACATACACACAAAGACCATTTTGCCTGCAATACCTGGAATTAAATCGATTATTCTTAAGGCTCAACCTTTCCTTGTTTCTAGAAAGAGAAGCAGCAGCCTAATGGCAAGGACATTGCATATGCTTTTCAGGTACCAATCTTCTACTAGTCACTTGATTAGCTCAGGCAGTAAAAGGGTGTTACAGCAGATCGCAACATCACAGTAGCTATTGATCCATGCAGACATTTCTTAAAAGTTTGTAGCACTAAAAACAAGAAAGTCCCTTAGGAACAAAATTCTCAGTGCAATTCCCATGTTGAAAGAATATGACTATTCCAAAAATCAAATATTCAAAATATAGTATATTAAAAAATGTCAATGCATTTGAATTATATTGGGTATATGTTCCATGGAGCTACATTAAACATTTTTTTTCCATGACATGACAGTTAGTTTGCGCAATACACTAAGACAAGCCTGTTTTAAGTAYGAATTCAGGACTGTATAGCAGAGGTGGCTCCAGCTTGAGGGCACTTATGCTTCCTTTATTAGAGAAGTTGGAAGCACATGAAATGGGATTTCAAGATAGGATGGCCTTGAAATTGCCACTTGAACGTTGCTCTAAAGAACTAATATCTGATAAATAAGCCAGCTAGGAGCAGCAGAAGTAGAGCACGGTCAGAATGTGGCCCAGGAAAAGATCGTGACAGGTTGTGGGTAATACAGGAAAGCGTCTTCCAAGAGGAASAAGAGAACCAGTTGGGCAAATAAATTACATTTAGATCACAGCATTTCTGGAAGCTGGTTGAATCTGTAACCTTCAGCAAGTCAATAATTCAAGTTTATAGAAAACTGATGGGATGGTTAGCAAAGATCCTATACGTCTTTTTCTTTTTCCTCTGCCACTTGGGAAAATTGCACATAAGAGCACATTTTAAGTAAGTTGTCCATTTAAAAATTTAAAGAGAATCACTAAGATAGACATTAAAATCTTTATCTGCTAGCCTCTAGCATCCTCATTTATATAACAACTGCCAGCACCATAGCAACATTACAGAATCTCTACATAACACACTTTTTTTAAAAAAAARCATAAGAATGTAATTTTTTTAGACTGGAATGTTAAAAAAAGGGGGGGGCGTTAGGGAGTTTTGCAGAGTCTTTTGCCTTAATGTTTCTAAAATGTACAGTCCTCACTGCCTATGGAATAAAAGATTCTTATTGACGCTTTTGTCACGTGTTTCAACTATTGACATCTAGCACAGGCAACGAGTAATATAGCCTTAAGTAACGACACTACAACTAATAATCCTAGCTAATTTTGAAGCCCAGCTGCAAGAACTGCCTACTAAGCTGAAGCTACGTTAACAGCAGTACTTCAGTAAAAGCAAGAAAACAGTAAAACTACTACCCGTGAAGAATTTTGTTCACCTCTTCGCCGAGGACAGCCCATCTCTGTGCCATGCTCCGGGCGAGCTCAAGTGTTACCTACAGCGCAGCAAGGCGCGTTCCTGGGAACGCGGGGAAAGCAGTCGATGAAAGCGGGACTAACCCACATCTAGAAGGGGTCACAACCATCCACGAATTCCAGGACTGAAACTGCGCACTCAGGAGCACTAACACAACGCACTGCTTGGGCGGCAGGCTCACTGATTTGGCTTTGGAAACCTCAGAAAATTTATTAAAGTGTGTTTGGGAGCCTATTAGAAATGACCTTAAATGCATACAAGGGCAGAGGGTTTCCAGCTTCTAGCTAMGTGCCTGAACCAACAGCCTGAGAAGTTTGTGCTTGCACTCGTCCCCTTTCCAGCTTATAATGAGACTAAGTAATGCTCATATTTAAAAACAGCATATAATCTTCAAGGTAGAGCACGCACCCTGGTCTTTCCGTAGGCACTCGTTCCCGCAAGAGCCCACAGGACGTTTCCGAGGAGCCGTGCGAGGCCGCTATGGGAGGCGCCGGGTGGCTCAAGGGCGCTCGGAGCCGCGCTCCAGCCCRGGAGCCGCGCTCCGCCGCGCGCCCGTCCCTGACGCGGCGTGCCAGGAGGCGACCCGGGGCGCTTTGCAGTGTGACTGCTCAACCAGCACGGAAGAGCTTTGGTTGCCCAAAGAGGTCTGAGACGATTTTTTTTTTTCTTAAAGCGCCTTCTCTTTCATTTTTTGTTACCTGGTTTAAACGGTTTGCAGAGGCAGCTGCTCCGCACAGGGTCTTGCGCCAAAAGCACACAAAAGCATACTTTTGTGCTTTGGTGATCATAAAGATTTTTTCACAAAAAAAAAAAAAAAAGAAAAAAGAAAGAAATTAAGAATACCTGGAGGCCAAGCCAAGAACAAGTTTTCCTTTGAGCTGCTTCTTGTCTGTACACAGCTCCAAAGCATTTCTAAATCAAATTACTTTTGATAGACAAGAGATGAAACAGAAGTACTGTTAACTCCTGTTTTTTGATGGGGAGCTAAAGCATAAAGGCAAAGATTTTGGAACTAGAGAGTCAACTAGAATATTTGAAATAACCACCTCAGTGTTGCTGCTTGCTGGTCACGGGAACAAGCTGTGACACCTCAGAGCTGACAAACCTAGTTTAAAGCATTTTTTGGGGGGGGGGGGAATGCAGTAATTTAAAGGATTGTGAGAAAGATTTTTAAAGCATTTTCACATTTCTTAGCTGAAGAAGAAATTTCTTAGCCGATCGAGAAGGCTTTACAGAGCATCGCGCTGCCCCTGTCAACAGCCCCACGCAGAAGGACGGATGGACGGACAGCAAACGGAGCCGGCTCCGGTCACCGTCCCGCGCGGCCTGCGGTACGCAGGCGTTTTGGGGCCGGAGGAGGCACCGCTCGCAGCYGCCCACATTCGTCCCGTTAAAAGCAAAACCGGGTGAATTCTCTTCTTTGCCGCCGGTCTCTGCGCTTCCCCCCTCTGCTGCGCCGCGCTCCCGCCYGAGGCTGCGAGCGCCGGCCTGGGGTGGCTCCCCGGGGATCGTCCCTTCTCCCCGGCCGCGACGGTTGCTCCGTCCTGCCGGTGCCCCGCAGCCGGCTCCGGCTCCAGCCTCGGTGCCTCCTTCCTCCTCCTCCTGGAAAACCCGCCGCGGGCGCACGCGCGGCCCAGGCTCCACAGCCCGGAGATGGCATCGCGTCCTGCAGCACAGAGAGGTGAGGAGCCTGTTGCCACCCTCGTGGAGGGCCAATGCCAAACAACGAGCCATTCCCCTAAAACGCATGGGCTTTTGCTAAAGGAGGGTCTTYGCATGGGTTTTAGCCGTTCCCCTAAAATGCATATTTTCTTGTCCCCCAGAAGTTTGCCTGGCTGGGACAAGAGACCAGATCAGAGCTGACAAGAGCAGCCTCGCTAGTTATTTTCAAGTATGGACATTAAGTTACTAACCATGGTGCTGGCAAGTTCAGAGTCATCCAAAGGTGTTGTGGAGAGCAAGAAACCGTCAGCTTCTGGCGTGCCCTGTGCCAAGGCTGGGCTGCCGTTGCTGGGTGAGCTGAGACCTTCTCCGGCAAAGGACCAGCTGAGTAAACGCTTTTGTCAGTCTGGAAAAGCATCTGTTATAATTTGTGTCTAAATCTGGCGTCTTCGTAGAAGACAGCTGCCTGCCGGGGCACCACTGCTGTTTGCAAGCATTGCAGCCGACAGTTTCAGTCAGGAGGAGGAGGGGAGCTCAGAGTGTGCAATCGGTCTTTATTTTCCATGCTTCTCACACACGTATGTGCGAGTGAGCAGCGACTGGCACTCATCTCTGCCAGCTCTTGCTTTCGGATTCCCACTGAACAGTGTGAAACGTAAAGCCATATAAATGACATGAGAATCGCTGCGTAACTAATGGAGAAACCACCCAAAGCCCAAACGATGACGTCGCAGCCTTCCTCAGCCGCAGCCTTCGTGGTGGCATCTCACACCCACGCGCTTGAGAAGCGCAAGGAAACGAGGCAACCATGTTACAGGCTGCTTGAACTCATTCACTGAGAAGTCAGCCACTGTTCAACATTGTATTCCTGGGCCTAGTGAAAATGARTTTGAGATTCAGAGTCATTTATTTGGCTGTCACATCTCCCTGATACATCTGTGACAGGAGGAAAAGTAGCTACTTTCCCAGTAAACATGACCAGACCTAGGCCTTCTGCTCTGCAGCCAGAGATGACCCTTCTCGTGGCACCCACGTGAACTCCTCCCTCCTTGACGCAGCCTGTGTTTTTGCAAGTCACCCATCGATTTGCTCAAGGTCATGTAGTGACCTCAGATGAGCAGTGACAATATTGCTCCCTCTATTAGGCCTCTCAAAGAGAGGGGGAGAGGACATTTAGCATCAACAACCCTCCTCTGAGAAGATACTCTGCAGTATCTTATTAGTTATTGTTGGCAACAGCCAACCTTATGTTAAGTTGAACGTGTTTGCTGCCAGAGCCTCATCTGCAGCACGGGTTTTGGCACCATCAGTCCATTTATCAGGTGAGCCTGAGCAACTTACTTTCTTGAATCAGRCTGATCTCTCCATGCTCTGGTTCTGCATTTTGCCAAACTGCCCTGCTCTCATCTGAGTCAAGAAACACACCTGCAAGTTGAATGGTGCTGGGCTTCCTCTAAAAGCAGAGTTACTGCCCGCAGGTCTCTCCTTCCACTTTGTGGTGGCATGGAGGAGCCCAAGGGCAGCTTGATTTAGGCTAAACTTTTAAGAAGCCTTATTATCTAAAACTAGCCCYGCAGAGGGATGAAGGAACATAGGCRTTTGTTGCCCGCTGACTGCGGTTCCYRGGCAAATAAGGCTTTGCCRCAGGAGGACAACTCTCCTCTGTCTCTCAGCTGTGGGACTCGTGGAAAGCTCACCCAGGAGTGCTGAACAGCAGGGGAAGAAAGCTACTTGTTAAAAGATATCCCAGACTCTCCCTCGGTCATTTTTGCTCATCGCTGCTCCACAGAGAACAAGAACCATGTCCCACAAAACAGAAAAGCACCACGTCTAGGAACTCCTAGTCCAGGTAACCCACCGGCTGACCTCAGAGGGAAGTTTTAGCATGCACATAGCTTCCTCAGGGAATTACAGTCTCCAAATCAGCACGACTTTTTTTTTCAGAAAATATGAGCAAAGCATCATCTTTCTCCTCTTCCGGCTACAGTAAGTTCTTTCCTCTGCAGAGCTGCAGGTATGCAAGTCACTGTCAAATGCAACCGACTGGCTGAAATACCTTTTCATCTACATACATAGTCACAAGGCCATGTCCAGGAAGCCTGACTGTCACTAGCTACACAGTCATATTCATGTGATAAAAACACTGCGGCATTAATAACTTGTGCTGGCATGCAATTGTCAGTGCTTCAYGTAAATAAAGAACTTTATCTATAGGTTTGTTTCAGAGCCTTTCTAAATCTGACTATGGCTCGAGGCAGCTCCTGGTCTGTACAGACGCGGTAATTACACATCAGTAACTCTGTCTGGTGGCCAACGTTCCCTGCAGTGGGAGGGGAACATCCGATGGGTTTCCAGCCACTCGGCATTTTGGAGGCGCCCTGAAGTCAGCTGTTGGAGAGCCATGCTCTGCAAGGACAGRGCATTAGCTGCAAAGGAAAACAGCCAGCAAGCACTGCCGTTGCAGCCTTGCAGCAGGAGAAGGTGGTGCCCCAAGGCCCTCCATAGGAAACAGATTTATTTGCACAGCTCCACAGACATCAACAGAAAGCCATAATACCCATGGGTGAAACCAGTGACATGCACGTGCACCAGCACTCCCCTTGAGACACCCAACAAGCACGAGCCACTCCGTTTCTCTGGACACACACAGGAAAACAAAGGAGGGTTCTTGAGTTTCTGAAGTACTCGTCATATAAACAGCAAACAAACAAAACATTATAAATAAAAACATTTGGAGGGGAATGATTTCACAGAGGTGAGAATTTCAACAGCAAAACCATACTGGCTGCCATGGATCCCACTTTTTTTTCCTATATTTAATAGTCAGTGTTTCTGTGAACTGGGACGAGAACGTGGCTGAGCTAGAAGTCAGATGTTTGTGAAGAGCAGGAAGAGAGTGCAATGCACTGGCAGCCCAGAAGACATCAGGCCTCAAGTAGAATCACAATTTTAACCAGATCAGCTAATTTTGTTGCGTTTCAGTCCATGTAGGTTTGTAATGGGCCAAGTCACCTTTGGTCAGGTCAGCCTGAAGCCCCAGGGTCGCTCCCRGCTCACCCTGCGGGAATCAGCTGCGGCTGCTCCCACCAGCCCTGGCCAAGCACAAACCAGTATCTTCCCCTAAACGAGCGTAAAGATCCTTTCGGCTGAAAAATCTGTATGGGCTTGGTCAGAAATGGAGCAGATTAAGAAAGAAAAGCATAAGACTTAAAGTGTACAAGAACTAAAAAACTTAGCTAAATAACTAACTAGAGGGGCAAGACTAGTGCTGACCACTGTGGACCTCGTAGTGAAGCCTCTTCCTTAAGAGACGGGTGACATTCAGGTCCCAAACCTACCGTGTCTACACATGCCAGGAAGAACAATGTTCCATGGGTTTCAGTCGAGCTAACCACAGCACGGCCCGAGACTCGCGTCTCGGCTGAAGTATAGTAGGAGGTAATTCCCAGTGACTCAGACCAAAGCAAGGTGTCTGTGTCAGATATATGGTGTTAAAAATTGCTAGCATAGCTCTACTATTAACAGCATATGTTTCTTTGGAATAAAGCAATAACACCTGCCAAGTCAACATACGGTTTTGTGTTCCTGGGAGCAGCAGAGTAAATCGTGAGAGGAAGCAGTTTCTCCCCTTGACTGAGCCCGCAGGGGAGCTCACTCTTTGCTGTGGGTACTATGGCTAAAAAACAGACAAGCAACAAACTTCAGTTACAGCTTTGGTTGTGTAAATGAGATGTGGCTCTGGGTATTTTAAAGAGAAGACCAAGCCCAAGACCACCAAGGCTACAGGATTTTTGAGACAGCAGCTGCGTGCGAGTCTGTCCATCCTGGGCATCTTGCAAAGCTGCACAAGCAGCCCCCAGAAGTATTTGCACTTTCTCTGTTATATGTAGCCAGGCCAGAAAACAACACCTCAGACATCAAGGAGGAAGAGCAATGCAATAACAAATACTCCAACCAAACTTTTAGATTTCTTTGGGTTTTATGTTGGAATAAATCTTAATGATTCCTCTACCAGTTTACTCTGGTAACAYTCCCATCGCTGCAATGGCCACTAACAGAAACCTAGCACCTCGGTGGGGGAGAAGCATAGCAAAGAGGCCAGCCCAGCATGCCAGGCCAGGACCATGGCAAATGACATATAGATAACATGAAGAGCAGAAGCACACAGGGAAGGGGAAAAAAAAAAAAAAAAGAGTTCTGCCACCTAGTTTCTGCCAGGCAACAATACCTCAGTAGATTACAAAAAAAAGTTTGTAGCAGCATGCGATACTACACTGGACGTGTTACTAGAAAGGATCTACCTGGGATAGAGAGTCAAACAAGAGCTGTGTTGCTCTGTTTTAACACAGCCAAGCTGAAACGGCTCCATGGGCTTTCTTTCCCCTGGTGCTGGCTGCAGCATCCCCTGGTGCACTGCCTGGCTGATCCTGCTTGGTATGATTATTAGTCTTCCCTCTCCTACATGGCCCTTGGGTGACTGCTCTCCCCAGGACAACCCAGGTTCAAGGAGCAGTGGCTCAAGTCCCATAGCCGTTAGTGCCACTGGCTCACTAGGGAAAGTCCTCTCTGCTCTCTACTTTCCAAGCCACGTTGACATGCTCCCCTGTATGCTTGTCTTTCCTTCTGCCCTTTCTTTGACTGCTCTCTCCAGTTTTGGGCTTCATCCCTCTCCAAGCACTCCCAAGAGCTCTCCCAGGGCCTCATCGTGGTGAAGCCCTTTCCCTGCCTTGCCCTGTCCTGAAAGGGACTCTTTTTTAATCCTACWGCAGTCCAAAGACTCGATACTTCTGAGCTGCCTTGAGAAGTGTCAGGCTGTTTGCAAGGTCTCTGGTTTTCAAGAGCAACAAGCAGTAACTGAGGACCCTTCCCTTGGAAAGGGCCAAATCCTGCTCCTGATGAGCCCAGGTAGCATTTTGACAGTGATCTCTGGGTGAACAGGATTGACATTAAATACTCTTTAGATAAGTCCAGCCAGTCCCTTCTCCTTCTTCCTACTTGCTATTTTCTCTAGATTTGCTGGTTCGTGGCTTGGCAGTAGCAGGCTTGGAGCTTGCCACAGTTTTTCTGACTGTTGTTAAATGAAAAATGTAAAGCAAGTAAGAAAAACATAGAGGTACAATTAAAATGGAGAGTCATCCATTAAGTCCAAGTCTTTCAAAATAGTTCTGGTTGGTACTTACGAAAATAACTATTCTTAGAGCAGTTGTACATCTGCCTTTTTCTCTGTATCTTCTTCTACAAATACACCCTATTAGCCTAAGAAATACATTGACTGACACCTAGCGGAAAATTGAAGCTTTTCTTTCTCTTATTCTGCTGAATAGAGCAACATTTTAGGGAGTACTTGAATGGTCTTAATACACGTTATCATTAGTGTAGAATGTATTAATGTTGCCAGGGCGCCTGTATTTTATCTCTACATAACTTATTACTGTATACCTGTGCTCAAAGTTAATGTAATCACAGGCAGAACAATAGAAGTATTTCATTTTAAATACATGTAGCTTCTTTGATTGATGAATCTGGTACTTAGACCACAGCACTTCCCTTCCTCACCTCGAGTAGATCAGTATCACACAACTCTGTGAGCCCATAAAGTGACAATAAACAAACACAGGTTTATTCTCAAAACTGACAGTTTTCTGAAGTTGCTGTTTCTACTAAACCAGAATTATTGACTCCCTTGCTAATGCCTTAAATATTTAAGAATTGAAAAGAATTTATTTCTAATGGCCTTCGAGAAGTTCATCGTCTGGTATTACTTAGTCCAGCTAATGATAAGAATGGGAAGATGATTTTGCCTTGTCATTAGGATTCATACATGCTTCGGACTCGTCTCAGTGGTCATCTAACATTCAGCATCTGTGAAGGGATTTTGCAATACCAGACAAATGCCAAACATTGCTGTGCTGACTGCTGTGTTCCCACAGACTGATGGAGGTCCCATCACCCGTATGTGCTTGTGACTAATACAGTTGACTAGTGCAATGCTTTCCAGGCCCTGCAGAGAAATCACTTTACACAGTCCAGCTGGAGTAGAACTAAACAGCGGGGCTTCTCTGAAAGGCAAAAATCTCTAAATACAGTTCCCTGCTACTGACAGACTTCTCTATTTGCTTCCTTCAAACAGCACGTCCGTTCTTCCAGCACYGCCATCCATACTTCCCAAAACTAGTTATCTGACCTGCACATCCTGGCCCTGCAAATCCATATTCCTATGAATTGTTCCCTCTGTCTCAATCAAGCGGGACACAGGTGTTTAGAGGTATTCTTATATGTCATTTTTTGATTAGGCCTGTATCTTACAATAGCAGGTCAGAGTAGAAGTTGATACGACCAATAGTGCCATTTACCCACAAATCCCAGAGATTTGGGTGTTAGGTTTGGTATGAAGATACAGAGAGAAACAATGCCAAAAATTATCCAACATCCAACTTAATAGTCAGTTTATGTAATATATAACTAGGTCCTGAGAAATTATTTATAAACCAGGCATGTTTAAGGCAGTGATATCCAAAAATCTGATTTTCCTTCATAAAATCCCAAACCAATGAGCCCCTAAAAGCTTCTGCACTCCAGCCACATAGCAAACATAGAACTTCACTCATAGCTGTAGATCCTGTGTTTGTATTCTGTATTTCATAATACTTAGCTACTTCCAGTTGGCCTTTAGCTGGGTATGGGAAAGTCATCATTTTCTGTGGGAGCTTTTTGTTATTGTTTTTTTCTTTTTTCCAGTTTGGCGTCTTTGCCATCTCTGATTTTCCTCTGTCCCTAGTTTTTGTCTCTGGGAACAGTAGAAACCACAAAATGCTTCTGATTATCCAGTTAATCCCCTCAGGCAGTGCAGTGTCTTTAGTGTAGACTTCAGTGAAACTGCATTTATTTGTTGAGCTTTTAGTTCTCAATTAAAAAAAAAAAGTCACTGAGAAACTTCCTGTGGTTCCTTGTATAGGCTCTTGGCCAATCTATATAAAGAAAACATTTGCTGCCTTATAATTCATATTGATACTTTTTACTTCTTTCCTTTAATACTTTTTCAACCTAATTCTATTAAACATTTTTTCTCAGTTGTGATGTTCCTCAGCACTGGCAGGAAGAGCTATTGTTTTTTTCTAGCTATTGCTTTTCTTCCTCTCTCCCATACATGAGTGCTTCATTTGTGCTCGTTTTGGGGGAAGGTGGCACACATGTTCAGGAGACTGTTCCTGAACTCATCCACAGCAGGAGAGCTCATTTTGTGGGGTGTCATAATTTGGGAGCCAGAGGTATCTTTGTCATGAGATTTTGCCAGGTGCAGAGAACATACCTATTTGTCTGTGAAATGCTCCCAGAGTTTCTGAACAGTGTCARGTCAATACTTGCACTCTCCTCCAGAGCCAGCTGTCTTCAAAGCCAGCTYTCAGGCCTGTGTACCTCCCCCTTGTTTTACCCTCCTTCCACCCCGTGATTTTATATGGGCATCCTATAGCCTGTTGCAGATAGGGAACAGCCCTTCTGACCCAGGCACATGCAGATGCCACCTTCCCATACTACTACTCTATCTGCCAGTGGTTTCCCATTTAACCATCTTTGAGATCTCCGTATTTATTATCATCAAGTGGACGTCACTGCACGTGACTTTTTTTTTTTATTTCAAACTTCATTATAAGAATATCAAAAATATTTATGTAACTGCTGTATTAAATCTTTTATTCATATTTATCTACTTAAATACATTTTCTGAAACTCTGTCTCCAGTGAATTCTCATTTATGCTTTTTTATTCTTTATAAGCCAGAGCCTAATACGTTACCACAGAGACGTGATCCAACACAGATTGAAGCRTCCATGTGGGTAACCTGCTCAGACACACTAATGGTTTGTTTAATATTTCATAGCAATGTCAATTATAAATTCAGCTCCTATTTGAAAGGAGTTTGCACAGCAGTAAATCACTGCACGTTTCCTGTAAAGCCTTCGTGAGAGCTGAAAGGCAAAGGTGAGTCTGAGGACACACGGGACTGCAGACAGACACTTCCCTACGCTGGCACAGGAGAACCTGCATCCTCCAGAGGCAAAATTGGCACTTAGGACTTGATCCATACCCCAGCAAAGTCAACAGAAGGAATTCAGAACAAATTCTGGTAGAGAAACATTTTTTTTCCATAGGTAAATTTGAAAAGTTCCCTTTGATTTGTAATTTGCTATCTCTGGCTGAGCCTTAGGTACTTTTCATGGTGTATAAGTACCTGGATGCCAGGTGATCATCCCGCTCCAAGACCAYGTCACAGCCCCAGTCTGCCCTTCATGTGTGGATTTTTTTTTTCTCCCGTTGTTGAATCTCAGGTAAAGGCTGGAAAGAGGAAGGAGCTAAGGTCTCTCCCCGCAAGGGGTAAGAGCGTGGCTAGGGGCACACGCAAACGCTGCAGCTTCGAAGCGGCCCTGGGCGCACCAGTATACCCGGATCTGTGTGGTTATGAAAACATACCTCCACAACTAATGGGCAAACATTTCTCCCAACATTAAACCGACTGAACTGCCATATATTTGAGCATAATGTAAACCTTGCAGGCRTCTTTGTTCCTCCTCTGAAGAAAAAGAAAGGAAATTTCCAGGGTAAATAGGCATTTCTGAGCAACAGACACCGAGCAGTTCAGGGAAGCCTTTCCATCCTGCTATAGTTCACCCCAARTACCAGACCAGAGCTCTCAAGCAGGCAGCTTTGAGCAGGTTTCTGATGGGCTCCARTGTGGTCTCCTAGCACCTTCCACCCCCCTGCTACTTCCACCCAGGCACCACCTGGCTGGCAGCGGCTTGGTGCCAGTGGTTCCCACTCCTTCCTTCCTCATTACTGAAAGGTTTATCTTTTAGAAATTGTACCAAGCGCTAGCTGCAGTTGCATTGTCAGATACTTAAAACCTTTTCTTTGGTTTTTCTACATATATTAGAAAAGAGAAAAAAAATGCATCAAAATATTACATACATTTGTATTCCTTATTTAAACTATTTCAGGAATCAGAGTAACCTTTTTAAAAGGTCTCATAGTCAATACTGGAACAGCCAGTCTACTAAAATAGCTGGATGCCTAGAGGCAGCGAGCACCCTTGACTGCTAGTAGTGCTGATAGGAGTTGCTGCTGCTCAGTTTGGGGACAGGCCTTCATCGAGCCACGTCATCGACTAAAACATCAGTTTAAAGCAGCCTGGAGATGCTCTATGCAACTTGCTCGCTATTAATTCCATCACGGTCTCCCCTCCCTCAGTTTTGCACTGGAAATCAGCTTTGGCCAGTCACCCACAGAGCAGTCTGAGGTGCCTCTTTTTAAAGGCAGAAACRCTTAACCTAGCACTGAACTTGCACTATGCTTACTCTGCGCTAGAGCATTTGCCCTTTCCGAATRGCTAATTCCTCCTCCCTCAGGAAACGCACTTTATTTCACCCTCTCCAAATGTTCATAATCAAATCTACCCCTCCTGCCAGTCCTGCATTAAGGAAACAGGCAAGTGACGGCTTCATTTATTCTTAATAATTCTGACATGCAGCGTCGTGGCTTCTATAGGGACCCAGAGAAGAGGTGCAGAGCAAACATGAGGTTGCCTTCCAGAAAGGACTCCTGTGATTGACGCTTATCGCTGGGAAATGGAGACATCAGCTTTCAGCCTGGCTGTGCATAGATGGATTTCCTGATTAACACATTGAAATATGTGTGGTATTTCCAGGTAGGGGGTGAAGAGCTGCTTGTTTGTGTCTTCTTCTTTACCTTTATACTTTTTAGTCAGGGCAAATTCAAAAAATCATTAAGCGGTGGTCTCAGGGCCATATTTTCTTCACTCAATCAAGCATATTTCAGATGCTGTACAAACAGTCAGAGCAGCGGTGGTCAGTGCCCTGCACAAATCAACCTCCTTTGTCACAACAGGAGAGGGCAACCTAGTACCACCACAGCAGGTCCTGTGGCGGCCAGGGCACGGGTGCCTCCTTTCTTGGCAGCCCCAAAGGGCCTGGAGAACTGGTGCCGAAGAGGCTTTTCAAAGCTAGGAGTGCCACATTTCCTCTTCAGTTTGGCTAGGATCGCAGCTGCTGAAGCACCTCCCACTAGTTCTTTTACATCAAAAGATGTGGATGCCATTTAAGACGGTTTCTCTCTATGAGAGGTGCTGAGGATTTAGGAGAATTAGAGATGATGATGAGGCTTGGGAGAAGCCGCAGGGCTCTTGCCAGGGGCCAGGGCTGGACTTTCTTAGCTGCAGTGCTGCAGGCTTACCCAGGTTTATCACATCAGGGACAGAGGCATCAGCTGTCACAGAGGACACCTCAGAGAAGATGTAGGGATGTAGGCATAGCTTAAAGAGCTCAAAAGATAAYGGCATGCAGACAATGATAAATAAATGATAGCCGAGGAAAAAAAAAAGAGAATAAAAAGTAGATGATAGCATTACATATTGCACTATTGTCTATTTAAATTATCTGCAAGCCTCTCAGCTGGTCATTGTGGGAAGTTTGCTGTCTACCATAATGCTCTGAGGCACCAAGGGGTCATGTTTTCACTTTTATCTTCAGCTGTCAGAGGCAGCAGCATGAAAACAATCTAGAAGTATCATCACAAATGGAGGTTTAAGAAAAATGAGAATTTCCAGTAASCTGCAGCATCGCTGCTGTATTTTGTACTTGGCTTCTTCTGCCCAAGTAAGAAACAGAGAGGGTGGCTGAAGTGGAAAGWCTTTGAAAAGACATGCTCAGTAAGAAGAAAACAGAGATAGAAGCAGAGCTCTTGTTTAGCAGTCAAGAAAAGGGTGGCTGTGTRATCATTCGTCTAGCACACAGAAAGCTAAATATGTTTACTGCTAGAGCAATAAATCAAGTACCAATTAATTCACTCAGAGATAYGGGTACAATCTTCTACAGCACACACATGCCCAGGGCATTAAGTGAGAGTCTCAGAGCAATCCTTCCTTCACTCTGGATGATATACTTCAGTTATTGCACAAATACCAACAGCAAGTCAGTGATAGCTGAAAAACTGTACCTCTTAGTGCCTTAAAACTTYCTAAATCCATCCCTATGGCACTTTCCACATGGAAAGATTGTGCCAATGCAGCTATACTGATAGAGCAGGTAACTTCTAGTAAGCCAAATGCAAACCCATATCATGGGCATAGTTAASCAAGGTCACATTAATGAAAGCAAATGGAAGCACTCAGCAAGAATAAAAGAATAAATAGAATAAAAATAGAACATGCCGCAAGGAATCAGTGGAATCAAAAGGAAGGAAAAATTGTTATCCTGAGCCAGTCTTCCTCTGTGTACGCCCATATGCTTCCTGGAAGCATATGGGYAGAAGTGCAGAGCTCAGTATGGTGGGTTTCCTCCCTCTACATGTGCCCTCGAGTTAACGCAGCAGGGAGACATCAGCTAGACCCTCTGGTAAGTAGGAAGAACACCTCTGCACATCTTAAGAATATCCAAGTGTCAACTGTGCCTTCTCTGCTGCAATTGCTCTAATCTTTGCTTTTCCCCTTCATTTCACTGTATGCCCCCGATGTTTGCCCTTTTTTCCCCCTAATGCCTCTCAGCATCACACTCAATTCACTCCTTCTTCAAGACCATTCCATATCCCCTAAAATTACATGTTACCACCCCACTGACTACTTAGTGTACATACTACTATCCCATAATCTTAATAATATTAGGTTTCACATTCTTTATACTACAGGGCATGTACTGATCCTCATCTGTGTACTGTTTGATTACTACTAGGTATTATGATAAACGGATAACTGCAATAAACAACCACTGTAACAACACTTACAATAAATAATCACTCTAACAACCACCTCTGTAACTGTAAAAACACTTAMAATAAATAATCACTCTAACTGTAAAGACACTTTCAACCCCAATGTAGCTGTAAACTCACCATGTAAATCCATATTTTTGGTTACTTTTGTTTTCCTTTTTGGATTTAAATTGGTACAAGAAGAATGCTGACAATCCCAAAGAAATGCTTCAGTACCATCCTACACCACAGAGCTTAGTTCTGGAGTAGCAATAGGTTGGAAGGAGGAGCAAATGTAGCTTTGATCTAATTAAATCTACTGGTCCATCAGGTGTACCCATTTCTATCATCAACAGCACACATGGGAATGATGTGGTTAAAAATCACATTTCATCACCTTTAGTTATGTAGTTCAAATAGTCACATTTATGGCTAGCTTTGCTATGGATGTCTAAAGTAAAGACGGATTGTCTGGTTTCACAGCAAATCACTGTGCTTACCTGCTCTACATTGTGCCCCCCACATTCTGACTGTTACTGAGCAAATAGCACTAACAGAGGTTTCTCAAATTTAACATTCATCAAGAACTTTCCCAGACACAGAGTTTCCAGTAGCTAATATCATATTTATTAAGTAATCTTAAAGCATAGAAGTTCTGTAGGAAACAATACTTTAACCAAGTAGGATTTCTTTCCCATTAAATACTAGATAATACAAGAGGGTCCGCATGGGGACAAAGAACTGATTACAAAGCAGTACCTAAACATGGTTTTGTCTGGCATATTAGAAGATAAAATCATGGGTAGCTGCCAGAATTAATGTACTTTAAGAGTAAGAAATGCTAAAGTCACAAAATAGATAAACAAGTCTATATATTTAACACTGACACACTTAATTTTCCTGGAGTAGTAAAGTGGTCACAAATCCTGTAACTGTGCTGAGCCAGAAAATGGGTAGGTCAATAGAATCAACACGACATCGATATTAATACAGCTCARTGCAGACATGACATAGCAGAGAGGGCACAAGACCAGAGACATTATTTCTATTCAGGATCTAGTGAGGCAGTTTGCTAACAACATTCTGCTGGTATAACATACAGTTCCCTTCACCCCACACGATTTTAAAGTGTGCACATAAATAACTTGTATATAAATATATATCACAAAGGATCTGCTGGAATATTTATGGTTTTCATCTCTCTCTTGTGCTTTTAAAATGCCTATAACGAAGCTTGGAAGAAAGTAAATTAGCTGCCGTTCATAGAAAAAAATGATAGTTTTTGCACTTCTAATATAAATATTTTCATGTACTCAAACACACAAAAAAGATTAAATATTACTTATCAAATATTGCAATTGTACTAGTCTTTCAAAAAAAGTCTGTTTAATTGTACCTTTTTTATTGCAGTTTTCCATTTGAATTATAGTTTGGAAGAGTTAATAAGGTAGCAGCTCGTGTTTAGCCAGTTCAGACCGACAATGATACCAGTAAATTRAATTGTAAGGAAACAGGGCATCCTTTCCTATGTAATTATGACATCTCCATGTGCCAGTTAAAGATAGACGAGCAACACAGGAGAAATCCTAGCCCGCTGAAGTCAACAGCGGGTTTGATACTGGGCGAACCAGGGGGACAATTTTGCCCTTCCGTCAGAGGAGAAACACAGGGCTACGTTCTCATTTTTACCATGTAACAGTCAGATCTAGTAGTCTGGACATCAYTGTGATTTTTAGCATATAAGCACAGCAGGATTTTATTTATCTGCTCAGTTATTTCTTATAGGCTTTGCAATGGCAAACACAGTTGTCTGAGCACATTAAAAATGTCYGCAAGGTAGTAACGGCTGGGATCACACGGATTCTTTGGGAAATGACGTTTTGCTGAAGACAGGCCATGTCAGAAGAGGAATCAATCCAAAGAGACGTTGGCAGCGCTCCGAGCGAGGCAGGCCGGCTTCTCGTGAGCTGATACAGCTGCCGCGGAAGCCGGCAGCCTCCCGAGAAGATGGAGATTGAATAAAGGCRTGACGCAGACACGGGCAGACCTGTGATTTCGCGACCTCCTCTGACTGATCCTCAAGCTGTAGCAATTGTGCTACACACAGGCGATACGTCCTCAGAGGAAAAGTGAGTATGGAAAACCAGCGTGGTTAACCCCCAGCCGTTCCTAACGATACAATCCAAACCTTGTAGGTAGCTCAGCTTAACGGCCTCAGCTCAAAACAGGAGAAAATCCAATATACAAATAAGTAATGGTGAAAGCATCCCTAGTCAGGAATCTCAAAGAAAACAGGGCATGAAAGCTCTCCAAGCACAAAAGCAGTTTAAAGGTACCTTAGTAATTTTGAGATGGCAGAGCAGGAAGTCTTTACAAGAGCCTAAAACATAGGCTCAGCCTTTTACAAGGATAATAAGTCTCTGTTGTAAAGAGAACAGAAATGTTTCCTTCCCTAATTCACCCCAAATTTATCAGCCTGCTTGGCTATACACTGAATGCTGCATGGCTAGATTGTAGAAGTGCAGGTAACAAAATTATAATGCCCCTTTTCCCTGTTAACTAGCCATGGTTGGCAGTTTACATTTACACATTCTTATAAATACATTTGTATATGTATAACGGAGTTCCTGAATGCTGAGGTTCAAGGACAAACTTTCAAAGTTGGCTACATGACGACAAGCAACTACCTCCTACCAAAATGTGACGCACATCTCAGAGGCGCTGAATGTCCACTAGCACATCTTATCTGGAAGCAACTGAGCTCACTTCTGAAATCCTCGAGCTCCTCCGGATGTTCCCGATGGGTGAGGCAGGTCTCCCCAGCAGGGTATGAGCACATTGCAGAAGAGGTGCTGAGACCAGCACAATCCACGCTGCCTCTGCAATACGCACRCAGGGGATTTTTGCACCAGCTTTCTGAGACTGGGGAGCAGCAGGAGCAGCCGTGGGATCTGGCAGTGCAGGAAACATTGACTTTTTTTTGAAGCAAGATGCAGACACAGGGTTGCAAAGCCCCAGGCTGTACTGAAAGTAGTATTTGGAGTGGAATAATATTTCAAGAGTCTCTGATGCATGGCTCTGACTATGTTTGTATTTTCAAAAGGCAGCGGGGAATGCAGGTATTTCCCTCCTGCACTTGGCACAGTCCCAGGAGGGATAAAGCACAAGGATCCCAAACTATGAGAAAGACAAAGACGTTCGGTCTACAAGCATCACTTCGGCAAACAAAAATATAATACATTACCATGTAGTAATTACTCCTGGCCAGCTACACCTGAAAGCATTCACAACCACTAAGGCTTTCTACTGAACAACCCAAAATCCATCTACTTACACTGCTTAGAGTGGAAAAGTTTAAAAAGCATATGCAAGACGTTTGATAATTCACTGCTTCAAGTTTGGTATTTCAATGCAGTTGCTTTGTATTTCAAAGTTCTTTGCTGAATCTTCATTATGCAGGCAGACATTTTAATTATGTGGGTCTCTAAACCGCTGCACCTCCAAAGGGTTTTGGGGTGAACTTGTGCAGCTGCATTAAGTGGTCYAGAAATCATGCCAATTCACATTTGSAGAAGACATGTCCTACTCTAAAACCACTGACTGCAAAKHAAGCCTAGAAATGGAGTAACTGTGCAAACAAAGCAGTTAGCACAGCCCAACCTTGTTTCCATTGATAACTATTACATTTCTTTTACTGATTTTTATAAGCCAGAGGATGACATTATTTTATTGATGCCACTTCACCTCATAAGCAATCCCACTGAAAAGGATCAGTTCATTTGAGTGTGAAGAACTAYATGAGGGCCAGTGATACAACCTGGAACAACTGGATAATGACCAGACACAGTGCTCAGCAAAATTATGTTTTACAGGGAAAGGGAAAGCTGTTTTAGCAGTGAATTATCCTTCAGATCTCCAACACCTAGAGACATCAGGAACTTCAAAAGGCTCACTTGAAGTGCAGAAGACAGAGATATCAAATACTTTGTAATCTGATTTGCAATATTTTATTTACAAACTTGACTTGTATCCTCTTCCTATCTATACTATTTAACAGATCGTTTAATAAACATTCTCAGGTGAGTGAGTGAGGAGAGCAAATGCGACAGCTGACCAGATATGCACTGGAATTTTATTCATTTTATCTTAGCTTCCCAGGCTTATCAAAAAGATATATGTATATCAATGTTTTTGATATGTATTTGATAGCTTGTAACCTTTATGTAATACTGATATTCTCTTTAACCTCTCTGACTTTTCTGTATACATCACCAGAGAAAAAACTGCAGCAGAGGAAATTAAGATAAAGTATTTGCGAGAACTAGCATATAAAACTTACCCTGCACCCGAGACACCAGTTAAATTGCTTTTTAAATAAAAGACCAAAATACTGTTCAAAATCTATCCTGTCACTTTGTCACAAATAGAATGACAGAATATGCAGAGCTTGTTTTGTACATGGTTTTGCCTATTAATAAGTAGCACTGGGACCATGCTTGCTCCCAGTTCTGCAGCATGTATTCAGGCAGCCTACATTCAAGTACATTTTAAGATGTGCCTATATCTCTATCTATAGGACTCTGAGATTCAGACAGCTATATGAGAACAGAGAGTAATATAACACGTTTAAGTGATGTAAAAATGGTTGAAGAACCAAGCCTTAACTTTTTACTGAAAGAATATTTCTCACAAAAGATGTCTGTTCCTTTCCTTGTCTTATAAAAATGTTTTATTTTTCAATAGAAAAGTATATTTAAAAACACAGTTATTTGCTAAAAGCAATATAAAACTTTYCAATTTTAACTTCATAAAAGTTTAACAAAACATAAATATTGTTAACCACCTTCATTTCTATATACAGAACTTGCATTAGATAGATTTGTAGGTAGATAGATAATAAAATTGAAAATGGATGGCACACAACTATATGAAATTGAAATTTCATGTCATAGTGCATGATCACAGGAACATAAGAAGCATCTTATTTTTTAAAATCCCCAGTTATTGAAATTTCGTTCTGTTCTTTTTACAGCTATTTCCCTTTTTTCTCTGCAATAATGCACCAGTTTCCATGATCATAGCAGGAAGAAAGTATCTGAAGCTCAGGCATATTTTCCTCTACCAGAGAGCACAACTCCCCTTCTCGAAAAACATGATAATAACGCATGAAGGCTTTTGTATCCAGTGTGTCAGCAGTTTGGTCCCCAACAGACACTGCTGAATCCAAAGCAGAATCAGTGGAGTCAGTTGTTGAAGTTCTTTTGAAAAATTTGCTGGCATTAGACTTACCAGCATCATCTTTGTTATAACTGCAGCTGTAGTCGCTGTCTTCCACTGGGCCACTCACAAATGAAGTTTCTTCACTTTTGCTCTGAATTACACTTTCGTGTCCTCCATTTAGATTTAAATCCTTCACTGCCTCTGTGGCTGGTGACCACCCTGTTTTTTTGACAGGCAGGTTTTCGACAAACACGTCATCATCATCTAAACTTTGTTCTTTTAAAAGTGCCCCATGAAGACCTAACTCCAAACTGCAGTGTCTTGAATGCTGAATAGATATGGCACTGTTTGTCCATTCTCCTTCATTCTTCAGAGGCTTCATCTTCTCAGATTGCTTTCTCAGGGCTGATTCATCCAAGGATCTGGAGGAAAACCATGAACGGAAAGATCTTCCTAGAGCACTGTAAAATCTGTTTTCATCTTCAGAAATTTTCATGCAGCAGGCTCTGGACAGGCAATGGTCCATATTGTGGGAATGCTTTGAATCTGTATCTGACTGCAGTTTGGCTGGATAGCTGCAGTCAGAGATGACTAGCTGTGCTGGGTGTATCTCTTGGCTTTTTACAGTTTGCACAAACTCACCCTTATCTTCGGATTGATTCGATTCTGAAAAATGCCGTGAGCACAAGGCCTTGTTCCAAGGAACAAATACATCTTGTTTCTCAAAGCGGCGATTCTTCTGTTCCATAGCCCAAACATAAATCATCATCTGGCCTCCGGGCATCAGTACCCTCGCCATTTCCTTTATTGCTCTGATTCTTCTTTGTTTAGTTGAGAAATGATGGATCACTACAAAAAATGAAAGGCAATACGTATTGAATATTAGCATTTTGTATTTCCTGCTCCAACCTATTCTGTGCGTTTAATCATTTTAGTTGCCACATCACATGTATCACTCACTGCAAGCCAGTAACAGTGTCATATTTATTGGTAACACCATGCAAGTTTACACTGGATTGCTCTCTTTCACAACAAACAGKATCTATGCAGTCCCTATCTAAGCAATTCATTTTATGGACTCAATATTCTCCACAGTTAAAATTATATAACTACTTTGGTGATTCTAAAGAAATATAAAGCCTATAAACAAGATTATACTGGCAAAGCCAAGAAGAGTATTTGAATATTTACACAAATATTTGTCAGTCTCTGGAATGTGATGAGAAACATTTTATCTAGAATTAGATGGCTAGAAGTAAAGCAAATCTCTGTTCAAGAGCAGTTAAAATTCACTATTGTTAAATTTACAAAAATGCCACTTGAACATTTAGTCTGGTCAGGCCTGTAATTGGTATAAATATCACATACATAGGCTATCCTTCAACGTGGGTTGATCTGATAGCACTGGGATCATGCTACAATACCTGAAATGTGGATATGTCTCACTGGCTCACCGGTTCACCAGTTAAAATGAAAGCAAAGTAATATAAATACTGCTTGTATATTAGTCACTGTTTCTTTGCTTTAAAATTTTGTACATTTGTGTAAAACACACTTTAAATTACAGTTCTGACATATTTTCAGTAGTTTCTTTATTGTCACCAATAACAACTTTCATGCTTCATCATTTTGCTCATATGATGAAAACAGTCTGAAAGACTGGGTAGCATAGAGTTAAAAAGCAGATATTTGAATTTGCTCTCTCTCTTGCTTTCTCCTTCCTCTTCCCTCTCTCTCTCCTTCTCTTCTTATCTTCCTTCCTCATCTACTCTTTCCTCACTATACCTCTCAACTATGAATAGTATTGTCAAAAAGAGGGATCAGAGGATTTAAGACTCTGAGATTCTTGACTTATTTTAGATAACAGGTACTTGGATTGCTCTAAATTCTTACTTCATGACTATTTTAAGACAAATATATATTCATAGCACATGATAGTTAACATGAGTTTCAGGTTCTGATCTAGTCAAAGYAAGTTTTCATTTCAATGCATTTGCTGGTCAAAACAGATCCTAAGGAGGAACCAAGAGTTTATCTTGACCACCTAAAGTGTTTAAACTCTAAGCAACATTGTTTATACTAGTTTTTACTTGTTTATAACGCATGTTAGAAAGGAATCTTTTCTCCACAGGGCAGACAAGGCAACACATAAACAAATGATCCAAACAAATGACCTCCCTGGTCAACAGCACCACTGCGCAATGACCCTAGGTTTTTTTCTTGTTTACTACATTTACTTCAGTAATACCTGCTATGATTGTAAGGGAATTGTTTCAAAACAAATCTAACCGAAAAGGATCCATAAGAATTCCTATTTTTTGCAGGACCAAATGCATGTATAATCTCTTACCTCCAATGGAAATGACTGCATTGAAGCACTGATCCCTAAAGGGAAGGTTAAGGTTGTCACATACCAGAACTTCATCACCTTTCCTCCTTGCAATCTCTACCAATGGTCCACAGTAATCACAGCCAAGAGTATACACCTGACTGTTGACACTGAGATATTTTCCAGTTCCACAACCTGAAAAGAAAAGAATACTCTTTACTATAATAGAAGTCATATGTTATGAACATTTGCTATCCCTTCCAAAGCAGCAAAAATATTCGGGTGAAGGGGGTGTCTTTCCTAATCCTAGAGTTTCCTGGAAAACAAAATGTGGATTTGCTCCTACCAGCCTAATTCCCAAAGGATTCATTTGGAYCGTTTGAAATTGTATGTTTACACTATTAGGAATGGCATGACATAAACATCACAATCAAAAATCTCCTTCCATAGCCTTTTGTAATACCAGGTTATCCATATTTCTTTGGGGAAGAAGGGTACGTGCAGGTGACAGATACTGACTGACCCTCTGCAGCTGCTCTTGCATACCACAGAATAAGAGAAAAGCCATGCCAGTTCACACTGGCACTCTATACAGTCCAGTATCTTTTTTGCAGTAGTGACTGTAAACAGGCATCCAGGAAAAGCAGGAACAGGGTAAGCATCTATGACCCTTTTTCTCAGTACCCTCCCAGCCTCCAATTACTTTCTGCTTGGGGGATGTCCTGAAACTAATATGGTTTGTCTTTTTGGTGAGCTGCAAAGATCTTTCTTCCAATAGTCTGTGCTAAATCCCATGCACTACACCTGCAAAACATCCTATTTATAGAGGATGCAAGGGAAAAGGACTAATGAAGACACGGATCCATTGGCCCACAGCTAGGTCTCCGTAGTGGAGCCATCATAGTCCATGCTTCATGTCCTGTTAACAACTCCACCAAGATCTACAGCCAGGTAGAGATCTGTGACTGCAAATCAGAGGAAAAGATTTCTCTCTAAGAAATCCTAAATGACAACTATGATTGACACAAGTCAGAGAGGAGAATTTTAACTTCAGATACAGACTCAAAGATAACTGTGAGTCATGAAAATTTCTCCCATGTTGCAGGCACGTTCTCCTCCTCTCTGCTTTAACACATTATACACATTACATATCACACACAAGAATGTAATGAACAGTTTCAGAATGCCTTCCACCTAAAAGTGTGTCTCCTAAAGGACTGTGCTATACTAAACCGAAATCTTTCAGAGTGTTCTTCAATATTCTACGCATAACAGGCACTTTTCAAAATTAGATTAGGAAACATTCATTGCAGTTATGGGTCAGTAGTGAAGAATAATTTCTGAAAGTTGACAGCTAAGCAACAGGGTAGCAGCTTGGCAAAGAGAACTATCACAGTATTGGAAATTCAATTTAAAGGCCTGGAGTTATCTTTAGAAACATCACTGCTTCTTGCAGCACTGTTGCTCTCATTGATGTTAATGTGCACCATTATCTACAGAGACAGCACAGGAACTGCTGTAAAGGAGCACAACACTTCAGTAGTGAAAAAAGAGCACATTTCCAAAGCAAAAAGCAAGCATTGTTCTTTGAAGTAATTCTCGATATAAATGAAAAAAATTAATACTATTAATGCAGTTCAAGGATGGTATGCAATAAAACATGAAGCTCTACACATTAGTAAGAAAGTGTGAGCTTTAAAATTAGTGTAAGATCTTATTGGTTATTGTGTTTGTAGAAGGAACGTAGACCATTAAACATGCAAGTTACGTGTATACTGATTTAAACATTTCCGCTGCTTAATATATAGCTTTTGGCAGAGTGTTTTTTAATCATAGAGGGTATTCTGGAGTATTGGGTACACTCCAGAATGAAGCCAAATAGTGGTAACACTCCTGATASTCTGAAATTCCACATTTACAGGAGATTCACTTTAAAGTGAGTCAATAAGAGAGTGTATTTCTTCATGAAGCTATTAACTCTTGCCATGCTATTGTCATTTATTCTGACAAAGGAACAATAATATGGCAATTAGGCAAAAGGATGTTTTATTCTGCTACTATTACCATGCTTCATGTAAAGCTATCAAACAAAAATATTTTAATACTAGGTAGTATTAAACAGAAAAGGAAATTATCAGTTGATTATCTCATTTTGAAACTTTTGGTGCCACCAGGCAACCCTCCTCCAGAAATGYGCACCAAAAGTGAATGCTATAGGCAGATTCCTGTAAGGCACATTAAGCCTCATAACATGAGCCCTTTAGTGCCTGGATGGGAATATTCTTATTGGTAACCTGGTAAGTATCTACCTTCTCTGCAGATGCATCAGATATGCGCTAAAATTATTACAGCTAAAACTGTAAAGGGGTGTCCTTAAGCTTTCAGCAGCCACCATGATGCCTGCTGGTGCAGCCTCRAAGAACTTCAGCAAAGCTTTAAATAATTCCTAGAGAGTGACAAAAAATTTTGTCTGAGAAATATCATTTTAAACTGACTGTTGGATGAATGGATACTACAGGATATTTCCTGAGATGATTACTGAAAACGGTGCAGACACATTAAATAAGATACATATTCATAATAACAGTAGCCCAAGTTTTTTTGTGGGGACTRGGCTTGACAGCAGCAGGAGAGCTGTCATGATCTTTAGATTATGGCCTATAAGRTTTTTAACGAATGCTTTCCTCTGACAGGACTAGGCCAATGTGTAATGTATTTGTACATGTATTGTAATTTGCTGCACAGAAGTGCWTTATTAGGCTAAAGAGGAAGGAAAATCCAGGGGTGCAATGGAACATTTGGTTTGAAGTGATGTACTTTATAGGTGTGAATTCATAAAACACAACGGAAACACACCAGCATCTGCAAATCCCAAAGGAGCCTGTAGGTTCACTAGTTGGTCAAGTTATAAAATGAACATATAGAAAACACAAGGCCACAGCAAAAAAAAAATGTTTTGCTGTCCATATTCGGGATCACTGGGAGATTCTGACATCTTAATTCTTTTTTTTTAACAATGAATTCATCAGATTTCTTTCAAATCTGGAGTTCTAGAACAAATTAACAAAATGAAAAATGAAATAATTAACCTATTAACACTTTTTTTTTTAAGAAAGTCTGCAGGGGAACCACAGACCACTAGGTCTAGGTTGGGGAAACTGGTAGATTAAGGCTTACCTCAATCAAAATAAGTTTAAAATTGTATTTATTGGCTACCTAATGTACTATCAAATATATTACAAAATAAGTGGTAAATGGCAACTAATATGGGTTTAAGAATAATTTTAAAACAATTTTAATAAGATGATTAAAAATTTTTAAAAACAATTGCTCTGGAAGATGTGTACAATTAACCTATGRGCTAGACAATATTTTGGTGCATCCAAAGGAACAGCTTACCTATGTCTGCAACAAGACTGCCCGGCTTCTGCTCCAGCAGAAAGTGACGGACACGAGGCCACACTTTGCTCTGCAGATCATTAAAGTAGGCAGCTGTATTTTCATATACACTATGCACATGCTGCTTTTCTAGCTGGGTAGCCTCATGTTCCATCCTGGAAACAATGAAGAACCATTATGTACAACAAAACATGGACTGTTGTAGTCTAGATTTTACATTTTATAGTTTTTTATAATTCATGACCCTGTAAGCTTACATTTATAAAATAACTAGACTCATTTAACAAGCATTGTATTTATAAAATGCTTTTAATCAAAGAGTCTGATTTTATTTTATTGAAGTCAAGAAAAATTTTCAACATAACATCATGCCTTAGGAGCACTGTATAAGTACATGTGCCTATTCAATAGTGTGCATATTCCCAGGTAAATTCACTAAGGTAGTCGAAAGCAGCTCTGCTGTAAAACAGAGCATGTATCCAGTGAAAAYGCAGAATGATTAAAAACAGGAAGTAAAGAGTAGACTTCCCAGTTGAAGCTAAGGTGTGCAGATAGATAGAATACAACTATTTTATTTGAAATATAGCCTGAACCCTGAAACCAAAGTCCCTCAATCATGCACAAATTATTTACCACTTACCCTCTAAAAGCAGTGAGTTGGTTTGAAATTTTTCAGCAACACAATGTTTCAACAAAAAYCATCATTTCCCTACACCACTCTATTAACTTAATCTCTTAGCAAAGTATTTTAGTTTAGTGATTCATTTCATAAGTAGCATCTTATATATACTTCTAATATTACCCCTAAGCTCTTGTAAAACACCAAGTGGATACAGACACTGAATAACTTTATACAGAATCTTAAGTCTTCCTWAAGTTTTCCTCTTATCCAAGGATCAATCGGGTCTGGCCTTAATATTTCATGGAGGCTGATAAAATTGCATTTCAAGTGTTAAGGCACTCTTCAACTAATTCCAACAATTGCCTGTTTATTCAGGAGTTTTTCCTTCCCATTATTATAAAAGAATTGATTAATGTCCAAGTACTCAGCAGAGACTAAAGCCTGCTTCCAAATTTCTTTCATGAGGTAAAGTAATGTATTATCAAGGTGAAATTACAAGAGTGATTTATTTGGCTGCATTTGAAAATGCCAAAAACAAAAACATTAACACACAGCAAGTTCTTCTTTATTTTCCTTTGCTTTCAAATAACAGACATTTCTGGACTCACAGTGAAAAGTGAAATAAGTTATTATGATAAGTGATTTAAATAAAAAGAGTACATGAGTCCTTTAAAACACCTTTCCTACAAATGCCTATAACCTTCTTAACTTAGAAAATCCCAGTGTCTACAAAGAAAATATTCATATGCTTTAAGTGTGCRTAAGTGTTCATAACAGTACAGCCCAAGATTTCACCCATTTCATCAGCGTTACGCAGTCTGCTATGTAGGAGGGCAAGCCAAATTGCTGCAATGGTTTATTCTGACTGTAGCATCTGTGAATATCTCTCTTCAAAGTATTTGCATGGTCTGTCTTCAAAATCCTTACTTTCTTCTTTTTTGGTATGAGCTATAATTTGCTTTGACGATGCATTATCTCTGCTTTAACTAGCAGTGCTGCTGGGTATATAAACAACTTTGCAGTTTAATTCAGTAATAGAATAGTAAGTCCCCAGCAGATACATCCTCAGTGTCATTTTGAGGAGTAGAAAACTGTAACAAACTGACTCAACAACAGAAGTGGATAGTACTAAAACATGGACTTGAAAAGATATCACATGTTTCAGAGCTTACTCAGTCAGAACTTTTCTCAGAAGGCCATTTCAGGTAACGCCATTGGACAGGATGGGTTAGTTGCAGCAATTTCACTAACCATTCATTACATTCACTGTAAAACCCAATATTTCTTTCTTATTCAACTCCCAACTAAAAGAGATTGGTTGTTTCATGTCTGCAGCTATCTTTCCTCTCTGCCTCAAAATAAACTGCATTTTGTTGTTCTGCTGCCCAGAAATCCTCTATTTATAAGTAGAAATTCCAAAGACTAACAATCATTTGTCTTCTTTTGTCATCCAATATGCTCCTTGCTCAAATTTGTATTTCAGGTTTGGTTACTATGTGGTTCTGTGTTTCCAAGTGTTTTTATCTTTCTTCTTCAAGCTCTTTGTTCAAGTTTTGCATTTCTAAAAAAGAAAAAGACACATAAAACCAAAAAAACTGCAGAGAAGAATGTTTTTAGTCATTCATACTGATTTCCAAATGCTACAGAAATTCTAGTTTCTGCCAACTACGGGATTAGTTGGCTAAATTGAAGGTTAATTTGGATGTTTTACATAAACACACACACACACAAAAAAAAAMCCTTAGATTTAACTTTGAAGACGGTAAGAATTTTTCCATTGATACAATATTATATTACATTTTCCTAAAATGTTTTCATTAAATTCTAGTGTAGGCTGAAAGTTAGCTTAGCTTCCTACTGAATCACAAGACCATTAAGTTTTTGCCTTCAACTTTCTTATTCACTGGGACTGGTATTGAATCTTCTGCTATACTGGACATCCTAGAGATTTCCATGTATTACACTGTATCAGAGATTATTACTTTAGATGCATTTAATAAACATTTTAAAGATAGTAATTTGGTTATAATCTTAGAGAAACTGTAGTCTACTAAAATAAAAATTATTTCATTCACAGTTTCATTACAACTTCCATTCCTGTTGACTATTTTTACGTTGTAGACAATTAAGTTAAATAAGGAAGCTAGACTTGCCAGCCTGACTTTCTATTTGAAACCTGTAACACTGTTGGGTTTTACTTTGCAGCATGGCAGGGAAATGTCTTAGCAGTAAACCTCTTCATTTTAAGGTTTACCAAAGGCAAGAAATTTGTGGAGTCTGATCTGCCCTGCAGTTGAACCAGCTTTGCACAAGACTCRTGTCACTGAAAACATCAGAGTGAAGAATCAGAAATTTAAAACTATGTTACTTTACAAGCCAAACACCATACTTCTTTCTTCATAAAAATAAAACAAAAACAAAAAACTATTTTGCCTTAAAAATACCAGACAGTATTTCCAGTGTATATAAATTGGAGGAAATGTTCAGTTTATCCAGTTTCCAGATTGTAACTTCCAGAATAATGGGGAAGTCTGTTTAGCAAAGGAGATATCAAAAATCTGAGATGTCCAGAAATCCCAATGCTCCAGCATCTGCTCCATTTAAGGTAGCTGGAAGCCAGGTACCAAAAAGTCAGGAAAGAGAGGAAAAGYAGAAGAAACTGGCCATGCTTTCCCCATGCTCAACTCTCCTTTTTTTGTGTGATAGCCTACGCTCCTGTCAAAGGGTTACATAGAAACTTAGTGCAGAGCAGGGAGCGTGCAGTAAATTGGCACCCGGCTGTTCAGTCACTCTCTGGCAAGCCTTGGCAAGTCCCAAAAATGTGGATGCAGCTTAAGAAATGCAAGATTCCTGCAAATAAGCAGCTAGGATAACACATGAAGAACAGGAGCCKCTTCCCTTTCACTGCTTTATGGTTCAGCTAGGTTCATTTTTTTAGACAACAACARGCCCTTGTTGTGGTTGCTCTAGGATGAGAAACAAAATCAGATGAAAGCTACCACTGAGATTTTTGCTGGTTTCATGGGCAAATGGACCACCAGTCCATGACATGTAATTGTGATATATGAACAACATATGTTTGAAAGTAAATAGGCTATGCTCCTTTTTCCTACGTTGCTGTTTTCCTTTTTTGTTAAAAAAGCAAAGCAAAAYAGAAAACAAAAAATACAGCTTTCCAAGAGTTAAAGGAAACATACCAGCATATACTTTCATGTATTTTTATAGCTACACATCTCACTAACAGTTCTCTGAGTTCAAGGGAATTCATTTTCTTCTTTTTCCATTAACATTTTGAAACCTTTTAGA
The DNA here is from genome assembly GCF_003343005.1 of Rhea americana. NCBI lineage: Eukaryota > Metazoa > Chordata > Aves > Rheiformes > Rheidae > Rhea > Rhea americana. Next base: position 408,823 of record NW_028186978.1, read on the forward strand.
TAATTAACTTTTCAAGGATATTGCTTTAAAGAAAGTCATGCTACTTGGACTTATTCTATCACTGCTGAAGTAATAGATGCATTTTGTGGTGTGACCTTGAAATGCCAACAATGAAAAATTAATAATCCCAGTTCCAATGACTTAAAAAGATGAGATTCTTATTTATTTGCTTTTCAGTCAATTTTYGTGCTATTTTTGAAGAGTCTGACTTCCAATTCTGGCTAACTCCTTTAAATATCTTTGCCTCAGAGCACAAATGAGCCAGTTACTGGCTCTGATATGCAAGAGCTGCCCTAACACTGAAATGCAGGAAGTAGCATTCAATTCCAAATCTCTTCCTCTACCACATCGTACCCAAACCTTTCCACATCTTCCTGCAGTCTGTCTGAAACTCTTGTAGCCCTCCTTATCCACCTCAAATTCACAGAATTTTATCACAGAATAGTTGGGGTTGGAAGGGACCTCTGCAGATCACCTGGGSCAAGATCCCTGCTCAAGCAGGGTCAAATAAGGTAGGCTGCCCAGCACTTGGTCCAACAGGGTTTTGAATATCTCCAGAAATGGAGACTCCACAACCTCTCTGGGCAACTGATTCAACTGCTCTCACGGGGAAGAAGTGTTTTCTTGCATTCAAGTGGAATTTCCTGTACTTCAGTTTATCCACTGCCTCTTGCACTSTTTCTGGGCACCACAGAGAAGAGTCTAGCCCTGTTCTCTTGACACTCTCCAATCGGGTATTTATATACATTGATAAATCCCCCCCCCCACAACATGCAGGTCTTGGCCCTTCCCTTTGCTGAATTTCCTGAGGTTCCTCTGCCCATTTCTCCAACCTCTTGAGGGCCCTCTGAATAGCAGCTCAACCACTGGGTGTATCAGCCACTCCTCCCAGGTTTCTGTCATCAGCAAACTTGCTGATGTGCATTTGGTGCATTCATTCCTGTCATCCAGGTCATTAAGGAAGCTATTAAAAAGCACTGGYCCCAGTATCAATTTGTGGGTGGCACCACTAATGACTGGCATCCAGCTGGACTTTGTGCTGCTGATCCCAACCAGCTGAGCCCAGGAAATTTGCAGTCCACTTCACTGACAATTTATCTAATCCAAACTTCATCAGCTTGTCTATGAGGCTRTTAGGGGARATGGTGTAAAAAGCCTTACTAAAGTCAAYRTAAACAACATCTACTGCTCTCCTCTCATCCAGTCATCTCATCATGGAAGGCTATCAGGTCGGTTAATTTCCAGTAGTTGGATGATTTCCCCTTCATAAATACATGTTGATTACTCCCAATAATCTTCCTTTCCTTCATGTATCTGGAAATGGTAGCCTGGATTAATTGCTCCATCACCTTCCTAGGGACTGAGTTGATGCTGACTGGCCTGCAGTTTCCCAGATTCCCCTTCTTCCTTTTCTGAAGATAGGAGTGACATTTGCATACCTCGAGCCCTCAGGAACCTCTCCTGACCACCATGACCTTTCAAAGATAAGCAAGAGCGTCTTTGCAATGACATCAACCAGCTACCTCAGCATTTTTAGGTGCATCTGATCAGGGCTCAAATTCTACCTACTCCTTCCAGAGGCCAAAGATTTTCACATCTTTCTCTGTCTACCTTAACATATTTTAASCCACCACCACTATTTTAATTTGATGCTTAACACGAGGAAGTCTTGAGCTGGCTCACATTTTCAATCTCTCCTCACCTCTATTCCTAGGTCAGTCACAATACCTAGAAAGTGATCCAAAATTTTTGTCAAAGGCCTCTGGAAGCATCCCATGATTTGTATCACAGACATCAAATCCTGCACCACTGCACCATGAACATTGCACCAGAACAATTAGTCTTGATTAATCTGAGCCACAGACCTTCCTTTCCCTTTCTTTCTCACAACCACCTATTTTCCCTCTATCTATCTGACCAGCAGCAAAAACTCCTGAAGTTGACTTCAGCTTAAATTGAGTTTGAATGCAGGATTACGGGCTATTCATAAGAACTCGTATTTAACACTTCACACACGGATGGCAATTCTCAATCCTATTTTGGATTAGGACCTCCTACTTCAAAAGTCTATGAAATTCAGCACAGTTTTATCTCATCTTTAATCATTATCAAGTGCTACAATAACAACATATATATATATATATATATCTTGGTTACACACGCAAGATCTGAAGCCTTGTTCTCACTACAGCCATGGATACGGTAATCTAATTGCTAACGTTAAATTGAACAATATAAACCATAAGGGCCAGGTGTATGTCACACAACACCCTGTTCTCCAGCAATAGCGAGATCAGCTGTAGCTGGCATTAACAGCTAGGTAAAATGTGGAGTAGTCCAACCAGTATTCTCTCCCCTCATCTAGAAAACAGGGAGAACTGACTCTTCTGTTCTATACAGTGAGCAACACTTCCAGTTTATTTCCACTTTGCTTAAGGTTGACCAATTTTTTCACTTGAATATAAATAGCCATGATAAAGCTGTAAGTGTACAGCCCTTACAGTCACCTGCGAACCACAGTCTCAGTTTCCAAGCAAATATGAAAACCCAGTTCCTCTGCAACTGCAAAACTCCTTTCCAGATCTTCTCAACAGCAAAGCTAAGATTTTTCTAGAACTTTGCTCACTCTTAATTTATACATCACAGTAACAAAGTCAGTCCTGATTGATAGCCCTCTCCCATTTCATTAATAAAGTCAGCAAATAGGAGCATGATGACATACTAAATTGCTTCCAGATATGAATCATTACTTAAAGCAGCTTTACTAGTAAACACAGGATAATGAAACAAAATAATAGTAATCCTGCAGTGAACGGCTAAACTAGCTGCAATCCCAGGTTAGCAAAAGGATACAGTAGGATATGATTTGCTTACATAAAGCTAACAACGATGGTAATTAATTCCACCCACTCATGAATTGTAACAATCTCATGAAAATGCACAGCCTGAAACCGGAGCAAGGGGAACTCTGTGCAGTATAGCTAAACCATTACTGAACTAGAGTCCTGATTCCAGGCTCTTCCTTCAGCAAAATACGGAATTTTGCTGAAGACATGAAGGACACGGAGCTGAGCCCCGCTTAACAAGAATGGCTGTTATTCAAAGCGCTCATTGTGAATCTAGCATTTTAAAATAATGTCATTAATYGAAATAACATTGCTATCATATTTTTACTCACTAAAGGAGAGAAGACTCTTGTTCTAAAGATAGACTGAAAGTACTGAAGTTGTTCTTTCAAGATCTTGGGCTAAATGAAAATTTATGATTCACACACTGTGAATGACAGCCATTCAATATCACATTTATTTTCCATTAGTTTTATTTTCCAGTCCAGGTAAAACCTAACACTATTCACTGCACATCCTATTCTTGGATCAGTTAATCATTTAGTATTCCCCTTGCTGTTGTGCACTGGGGGGTTATAGTACATACAGCTGAAAGGCTACACTGTAAACAGATTTATTTCACTAAGCACATAAACACCATTCTATACATAGGCAACTTCCAGCTAAGATGACATGCACAAAAACAGACCCTTTGCTATTTAAAAATACTGAAGAAGTAGCACACTCATGTGCAGAAGTTGCACAGTCCTTTAAAGTGTCTGTTCCTCTTCACTATCACTTGAAAAAAGATACCAGAACTCCCAGTAAAGATGGTCCCTTCCTCCTGAGGTGCCATGCAGTCAAAAATCAGAATTGCTAGATTTGCACTGATGTGCACATCCAGATCCTTTAGGGCAGGACACAACTTGCTTTCCAGATGGAGAGAGCACATTGCCTCTTGCCAGTGGCAATCCAAGCAGCATTTACAGCTTGGATTACCAGCCACAGACTAAAGGAGGGGGAGCAAAGTGTAGAAAAGGGTTAAAGCAGAGGGAAGACATAACAGAAAGAACTGCAGCTGTGAAGCCAGAGCTGGTAAGCATTTCCATTTCAGTATAACTTTGCAGAAGGTGAGTGTGTGATTTCTCTACTTCCATGTGCTGGGAAAAGGTTCTGAGCTTGTATTATTTTACTGATTTTGAAGGCAAAATTAAAATGCCTTGTAATCCTATTTCATTGATGGATATATCTTGGCCCACAGAGGTCTTCTCAGTAAATATTTACAATCACTTTGTAGCTCCCTACTCAAAGGTATGAACAGTCATCGATCCTGATCTAAACTGCTCACAGTCTAAAGAGACATCACTAATTGTAGTACAAAGGAATATTGGTATTTTGGGGGGCATTTTTTCTTCATGAGGTATGTTGTTTATTTGCAACTCTCCCACTGCCTGCACTGTATGAACCAAATACTCACCAGTATCATTACAGCTAAGTGTAAGGCAGGATCTGAAGAAAGTAGGGTTTCAACTACAGAAGAAGGTTGAATTTGAAGCATCAAAAACACAAGTAATACAGTTGGAGTAATAATTTTAAAGGATGACTTTAGAAGCTGTATTTTATATTCACTCTTCATTTGACAGATCAAAGATTACWGTGTTTGACAAGGGTTTGGATATGACTTTTAGACACAAAAGACATACAAAAAAGTTTGAAGCAGCGAAACTGAAGGAAAATGGGCAAGACCTGAAGACAAGCGAAATCTGTAAAGAAAAGACATCTCTTCAGTCATAGGCCTTAGTGAAAGACTGTGGTGATGCAGCACATTATAATTATAGTTTCAAATCCACATGGCTTACTAGTAGCTTATCATACCTGCTAACATACAGTATCCTCCTGACTTTCATCAGCCTGCTGATGTAATGGTCAATACAGAAARGTTCCAGTGCCTTTCTGCTAGAGTTAGCATATTTTAGTAGAAAGTAGTTGAATTTTCCCCTTCTCTAGGTACAATCTCCAACATAAGCTTGTAATGTCAATGCTCATTCCATATGGTGTTCATCTCCTCAAATGCCCATATGGCCATCAGTGGCCTCTATCATGGTCTATTCACCCAGAATAGCAAAAATGACCACAACATGGAGGACTTAATTAGGAGACTGATCTATTACTAAACAGAGGTACCTTTCATGCAGCTTTGCAAATATAATTTCCCAAGAACAAAGAATTTTTCAGCAGGAGTTGATTTAGCCTATATTCTTTCTTCTCTGAAAGGGGGAGCTGAACTCCTTTCCCTCACATAGGGTTGACTTTGAAACAGAAGTACATCAGTTGATCTGTCCTGTAATAGTAAAAACTATGGATAGAAGAGTATTTTTATAAATAATCTATATGCTGATCTGTATAATCCACATTTTTAAAGTTTATTAATAAATATATACATTAAYGGACTTTAAAGCTTGTAAGGAAAAGCCAGTGGGCTTTTATACACAAATCTTCCATTGCTCTTTTGCATTTTAATACTGATTCAGCAACAAAAAAGGACCATGAAAGCTTTAAATAAGTCCATTAGCATTCTACTATTAATGATGGTTAAACCAACTGCAAATTATAACCTTTCTGATTGTCTTGAAAGACAATAACAGAAGACAAGTTTATATATCAGGAAAGAGCAGATACAAAGGCTTCTGCTGATCTTTGTATCAGAGATATTCTAAAATGTGGTCTGCAAAGTAAGATTTGAACAATTTTTTTGTGTTATCACAAAATTATATATGAAGGAAATTTAAACAAAAGTCTTAAATCTGCTTAGGCCAGCAATGGATTGGTGATATTTTAGACCTCAGTGCATATGCTATTTGTTAAATCAATTTCTGTAATACTTGAACATACTAGCACTGCAGACAGAATTAAGAATGGACTGAATACACAAATTTGTCTACTACTGTTTGTCAAGTTCTTGTCAGACCTCCAGATTCCTTCAAAGACTGACATAAATAGTCCAATCTACAACCAGTTCCAGAAATTAGTTTGTGTTATCAGCAGTGGAGAAACACCAGGAAGGATTTTTTTTCCACATCTGATGAAATTAGGAAGGAATGTTGAGAATGTGGAGGTAGAAGGCAACTTGAGTAAAGATCGCAAAATGAGAGTTCATTAGTCTTAGGTGTAGWATGAATGAAAGGCAAAATCATACATGTCATATAAAATATGAAAATGAATGCAAATTAATGAGTATAGAATAACAATACATACAACAACATGAAAAGGCTAAGGCGTAGAAGGAAAAAACAACTAAACAAAGATAAAGAGCAACAAGAAATATGCTGTACAGACATTAGAAGAGAAAGAAGGGCCAAGAAAGACTTGGTCTACTCCTTAGTGGGATCCAAAATTTAGTGATTTTGAGAAGATCAAGGTGATTAGTATCTTCTTTTTCTTCTTCTTCACTGTTAGGGTTAATTGCAACTAGGCAGCTAATACTCAATATCAGTGACAAAAGGTTAAGAACTTAGGTTAGAACAGAAAAAGAATAGGTTGGGGCTTTTTGAGTAAATTCAGTGTTCAGTTTCTAGTCTCATGATATTCTTATAAGCAAATTAGAGACAGTTCACCTAGATGAAATAGCAGTGTAAATTGGCACTGTCTGAAAGAGAATACTTAGAGTGTAGTTATTGACAATTTACTATCCCCTGGAAGAATACCCTAAGCAAATCTGTACAGGAGTCTGTCTTGGATACTACTGAGTGATTCCTTTGCATGATGGATTAAAGAATAGCATTACATTTGCAGATGGACCAGACAGACAGGGGTTCAAACCTGCTGGATGATGGGATTAGAATTCATTAGATTAGAACWGATGAGATTAGAATTGTGTTTTGACAGATTGAGAAAGACAAAAGCAAAGTATTTCATTTAGACAAGATTAATCCACAAAGAAAGGGTGAGGCAGGTAGGATGGGATGACTGGCAGCAGAAACAGAAACACATCTGAGCATTGTAACATTTCACAGATTTAACACTGTACATTCAGTACTGTTGCAAAAAAAAGTCATACAAGAATGAAGAAATAGGACAGATAATTGCAAATCAGGCAAAATAGTCCTTCTACTACATTCAACACTGCTAAAGAATCGGTTTGAGTGTTATGTCCCATTTCAAGCAAGAACTATGTAGACCCACTGGAAAAATTATAGAAAGGGAACAACAATGATCAGCGATTTAGATGTAAACCTCTAAGAGGAAAGATGGTTGTTTCAAATTGTTTGGCCAGAGCAAGAGGGATCCAGGGAGCACRCAAAATCATCTCATAATGAAAAAGCTTGTTGCAAAGAAGGAGGAAATAATCTGGCAGATGAAAAACAGTGGGCTTAAAGTACAGCAAGGAAGAACCAAGTGATGTATTTTAAAAACAAGGAAAAACTTTGGAAAGGTTTGCAGAGTAGGTGGCTCATGGAGCCTCCATCAGTGGGGTCTTCAAACCCCACGGGGTAGTCAAGGATTTGATATAATTGATGCTACTTAGAGGAGGGAGATGATGCCCCGACATAGTGTCTAGTCTTGTAACTCTGTGTGTCTATGATCTCTGACATTTGCAAGTATAAAACTTATTTTTCTTTCAGGTGATAAGATTTCAGTGAACTGCTATAGAAAAGCAAAATGAACAGATATGTTTACATGAAAGGATGTTTTGTCATGTTTATTATCCATTTACACAGGGCTTGCTTTTGCAGCTAAATTAGTAAAAACACTGAACTAACTCTTGATTTACCACAGGTTTATCTGTTTCCTAAGAGCCCTGTATCAGTATTTCAAACCCCAGGCCATGATACACTTACTTATAAGTTATTCCYGGAAGCTTCAAATGTATTTTCCCCTCTTTGTCACAGTATTTCTTGGACGCTTATAAACAGTTAACTTGTCTTCTCTCCCTTATTTACCATCAGTTAACCAAGCAATAAATATTTAGTCTTTTTCAGCCTTCCTGATGAATCAAAGTGGTCTTTTAAAAGTACTGTTGCCATTCTCTGTATCCTCTCCATATATCTTCGATTCTTAACAGCAAACTATATCAAATACTCACAGAAATAATTTATTCCCTCCTATCAGCCTATGATTCTTCTGGAACTACTGCTTTATAAATTCTTTACATTTCCCCTCACTCCAGGTTTGCATTTAGAATAGTATCTCCAGAAGGATTAGTTTTAATTTATGCAGTATAATTCTCCATTCTTCCTGTCTATAGAGCTCATCACTGTTGGTATTTAAATTGTACTTAGTGCTAYATACAAAGCCTTCCAAATTAAAACAATTTACAAATTGATTTAAGTGAGACATTCAATTACTTGAAAATACTTTTAGAAAGTTAATCTCTTTGTTAGTGACAGAGAGATGAGCAGCACAGTACCAAAGAGGACCTCAGATGAAGGCTGACAACAGTTAAGTTCGATCTTAAGATTAAATACAAAACATTACACAATCAATTTGAATATACATTTGGTGTCAGATGTRCTTTCTATTATTCCTTCTTAATCATAAAGCTATTTTTTCTTGCAATATAATTCCCAGGTCATTGGCAGGACAGCAGTACATGTCTTGCTTTCATGTGTCAAAAGCTAGCATGTTGTTGTTTTAACATAAAATGAAATAAAAGTTTATTTTTTTTTCACAGTTCTGTATTAAAAAACAATTACCATTAAATTCCATTAAGACACTGTTTTAATTTTACCTGATGCTTTTTTTCATCCTAATAAACTAAGGTTGTGTTAGTCACAATGTTTGGCCCCTCAACCTCTTCTAAATGTGAAACTATCTGGAAGTCTTTCAGCCTACTCCTAAAACTTTTGAAGTAATTACAGAGCTACTAAGTGGATTCTTCTGATGTTTTTTATAAACTAGTCTTGATTAGTGTTTGTTTCTCATAACAGAATATATAATTTCTTATCTTAAAATATTCACATTTGTGTTCAGTATGTCCAAATACACTATCAAAATAACCAATCTTACGGAAGAAGACATCTTAGGTATTAAGCTGGCATGAGTATATTGCTGTTGGAATGACAGCAAAGACAGTACCACATTTTTGTTATTCTACAACACTGAAAAACCTGACTGATTAGTTTTCAGTTCTTCGCATTTACTTTTGCTTCCTTGAAAAAGAAAAGATGTCTTACACATTTCACTGAGGTTAGTGCTCTAACACAGAAGGGTCTAACAGTAGCTGGGTACTCTCATAGCTAATGAAGGCGTGTGAAGATACAATAGCAATCCTATCTGGATTCAGAGTTGGAGTTACACATGGAAAAGCTGCATTAGGTATTAAGGTCAAGGTCTAACCCTCTAACTTTTTACACAGCTTGGTATTTCTGAGCACTCCGTTTTAAGGCAAAGGCCTTTACACAAAGTGATTTTTCCTACTCAGCATGAAAAGGAAAAGCTATAGTCATCCATAAGGGACTGGAAATTTTATATCCACACTGCTCAAGTTCTCCATTAGGAAAACATTTGATTACCATGCCCTTTTAGATGTATGTGAATTTTTTCTTGAAATTAGTATTTTTTAGAGTTTTGTATGATGGGGAATAAGAGAAAAATCAGTATCTGGAGAAAATATAGAAATATTTCTATGAAAGATATGTAAATATAAGTGAGAAAAATATAGATTATATTACTATAGAATATATATAGAAATATTCAAATAGAAATGTTTTTTTAAAAGAGCTTCGATTCACAAGGAATTCATTCGCCTGAAATGATTATGTGTAGATCTGAATGTAAAGCTTTGTTCAAAAGGGAAGATTTTTCAAAAGCAAAAGACAAACCAAAAATACACAGTGGCCTTGGTCCAACAGAGTTGGAGCTTTTCTAAGGGGAAAAAAAAAACAGGACTATGTGTCAAGTGGATTTTAGTCAATTACATAAAGTCTGGCTATGACACAGATATTTATTTTATTTTTCAATAGTTGGAATTTCTATCTCCCAAGATTTCAGAGACAAATGATGCAGAAATTCTATCTTAATTTATGACAGTATGTTTGTACATATTTTGAAGGATTGGGGTCTCTACTGTTAAGAACTTTTAAGGATTTAAGTAGAAGTTCATCTCTRCATTTCAAAATGATAAAAATATCACTTCATAAACTTTATTTAAAAAGTCACAAGTRTTTTTTATCTGTCTTTAAACTTTACCAGTTAAAAAGCCATGGAGACCTCAAGCCATGGTTTTCTTTCACACAGTATTATTCTGTATCTATTATTAYCTCTAAACATGCTCATGCATGTCCTGGTACAGTCAAGACATGGATATATGTTCAACTTTACAATCTGTATATAAACTTACTGACTTTGGGTAGCCTATTAATAATAGCTAAAGGCAGAAAAATGCATATAACTTTTTGCAGGACAGAGGCTTATGCTGTTTGTGCCACCCCACCATATTCTGCTTCAGCAGTCCAGAATGGATGGCAGGATATCTGCAAATCTAAATGTTTGTATGGGAAGTATTCATCATCTGTCCCTTAATGCATGGCTGATTTGGCTTTGTAATTTCAGTTGTGGAATTGAGTTTACCTTAGAAAATGCAGAAAATGATGAAAATATTTTCTGCTTCCCAAATTCATTTATATGTCTGTCTGAAAATGTTTTATCATTTTGAAGATCTCCTTGCACAGGCAATATTAAAATGCACAGCTACAGTTACCTACATGTATCTGATTTCTCCAAAATGCATATCGCCGTAAGTTAAACAACAGCACCACTGAAATATCCTAGCATACAATCCATTACAAGAGCACAGCATGAGAAAGAAACCAGCAAATAAAAATGCATCGGTTCGAAGAGATACTCTATAAATAGCACATCTAACTGAAATAAGCACTGCTATAAACTACACTGAAAATAAATTACAAAAATGAAACCCAATCCCCTTCCAAGCTCCATTAAGGGGCATTGCAAAGTCCTGCGAGGACCCTTCTGAAYGCTCATGTAGAGACTGATGCATGTTTTTCTTATCTGTGTCTCGAGTTTCATGCTCAAAATCACAAACTCCAGAAGCATACCTCACCTGGACAACGGCATCAGCAGAGAATTTCACCCTGGGCACTACATCGATGCAGCAGTACTGCTGAAATGATTCCGCTCCTTCTGTCTTTGCGAAAGAAGCGGAAGGGATGACCTGACTCCCCGAGCACTGGCTGCTCCCACTGCCACTCAGTGGGATGCTGAGCCCGCTGAAAATCCCTTTACAAACATTCATTAAACAGCACGCACACCACAACACTAAGGACACTGATGTGGATTCACAAAGGCAATACTTTGGCATTTTAAATTTTCTGGGAAAGGAAAAAATGATTGAGTATTAGGATTGCTTTAAGATCACTGCTTAAGATTGTTTTCAAATTCATAGAGCAAACTTAATTTTTAGTTAATCAGAGAACCACGGACAAACTTGTTATTCCTTTTATAAATTCCCTGCACATCTATTAAAGACTACCCTTCCCAGCCGCTATGCCAAATTCAACGCTAGCATCTGTGCTAGTTACTATGACTGACTGCAAGTCACAGCTTCATTCAGTTAAACTGGGGCGGGGGGAGGATGGAAGAAAATAACTTGCGCCCTGCAGCMCTCCACCGCGGGGTGCCCGCGCCACACCGGGCACTGCCAGCTACGCGGACTCGTCCCCGCGGCATTGTAGCGGATCTCCTCGCTCGGCAGAAATCGCCAGCCCTCAGCAGGGTGGGGGGATTTTTCCCCTCTCCCCTCCCCTGTCCCTGCTCCTTTCCTCCCCCGCGGCCAGCCCGGGCGGGGCTCGCACCGCGCACCGCGC